>NC_028637.1:90573500-90639740 GCF_001406875.1 Solanum pennellii
GGGTTGTCCTCGGGGCGCGGAGCCTCGAGGGCCTGGGGTAGGAGAGGGGGGGTTGTCCTCGGGGCGCGGAGCCTCGAGGGCCTGGGGTAGGAGAGGGGGGGTTGTCCTCGGGGCGCGGAGCCTCGAGGGCCTGGGGTAGGAGAGGGGGGGTTGTCCTCGGGGCGCGGAGCCTCGAGGGCCTGGGGTAGGAGAGGGGGGGTTGTCCTCGGGGCGCGGAGCCTCGAGGGCCTGGGGTAGGAGAGGGGGGGTTGTCCTCGGGGCGCGGAGCCTCGAGGGCCTGGGGTAGGAGAGGGGGGGTTGTCCTCGGGGCGCGGAGCCTCGAGGGCCTGGGGTAGGAGAGGGGGGGTTGTCCTCGGGGCGCGGAGCCTCGAGGGCCTGGGGTAGGAGAGGGGGGGTTGTCCTCGGGGCGCGGAGCCTCGAGGGCCTGGGGTAGGAGAGGGGGGGTTGTCCTCGGGGCGCGGAGCCTCGAGGGCCTGGGGTAGGAGAGGGGGGGTTGTCCTCGGGGCGCGGAGCCTCGAGGGCCTGGGGTAGGAGGGCGGGGGGGTATACTATTTTGTATGAAATTTACTTGGTGCACGAAGGTACATGGTTAGCACGAATTTACAACTACTCAATGCATAAAACCTAGCCTACCTAGGCGCCAAGTAGTTGCACATGGTTTTTGATTTTGTTCTCAACTTTTCCGGACTCACTACGGTAAATTTGACCAAGAATTCGCAAGTTTCCGAACAAGTTATTTTTTTTTGAGATTTTTAGGATATTTTATGACTTCTCTAGGTATTTTAGGAAGATTGGCAAAATAGGAAATCTCGTAATTACGTTATGTCTCGCTTATCCCGTTGTAGCGCGACAGGGTCCAAAATTTTCATAGCGAATTTTGTCTTTCCTAAATAACAACGGTTCGGGTTACCGTTTTCAACGACATGACGTTTTTTGAAAAGATATAATATTTAATTTTTTTATATTATAAAAGTAATAAATGAAATAACTAAATATATTCAAAAATAGCAAAAAAATAAAATTAAACGAAAGGGGTGGTAATATAGTAATTTCAACAATAAATAAGAAAACACAAAATTTACTCATAAATCGCATTCAATGAATGCGTTTATGCCCTTCATTCTTAATTTTTGAGAAGAGTTTTTCAAGTTTTGAACAACATGATATTTTTAAAAAAGATAAAATATTTACAATAAAAATAATAAATGAAATAAAAATAAATACATTTTAAAAAATAGTGAACATAATTGTAATGCAGTATAGATAAGACTGATCTTTTCTTAGTCGAAAATTGTGGTTTTGAATATTACTAAATAAGGAGAATAAGGATACAAGAGAAATCATAAATAAAAACTTTCGACGATGGAGACCTTTTCATAGTTTTAGTCCATAAAATATGGCAATTGAATAATGTATCCCAAGGCTTACGTTTGTTGTGTGTGCCACATGACAACATCACATTGGCTTCGATTTCCTCACATAACTTGCAAGACTTTGTAAGCTTCCTTCCCCATTTGCTACTATATTTTCATCCCAAGAACATAATTATCTCTAAGCCATGGGACAAATTCTTGAAAAATTTCAAGGTAATTAATTTATATCATCTTCTTATATAGTTATGCTTCTTTAAATTCACAAATCATGTAGGTTGCATCTTGTTTTGCGATCTATTCTAGCTCAAATTTGTAGTCACAATCGATCTTGGTTTCACTTGATGATATTAAGATTTATATTTTAATTTTCTGCTTGTTTGGTTACACTGGTGAGCAATTACTGTGTCCGATCGATCGATTTGTATTATCCCCAAATTCTATGTTATGTGTTTTTCCATTATTTGCTATGTCCTTCTTTACTACAGCAATACTTGAGCCAAGGTTTATATATATATATATTACTCTCTCCGGACTGTACTTGTGGAATTTCACTGCGTATGCTGTTGTTGTTGACTATTTTGTTGCAGGCAAGCAATGGAGAGAAAAACAGATGCGAAAAATAACAGATAAGGTGTTTAATCGTTTCAAAGATGAAACAGGAAAAGCTTATCTAAAGTTTGAAGACCTTTACATTGCTGTTCTACTTGTCTACAAGTAACTCACTGTTTGTTGTTTTTCAGGCTTATCCTTTGAGTTCACTATATCTAATGACTTGTGTTTGTTGCAGTGATATCAACAAGCTTTTGCCTGGTCCTCACTTTGATCCTCCTTCTAAAGAAGAAGTTAGAGCCTTGATGCAGGTACAGATTCAGACGAATTCAGTAGCTTTTGTTTAGACCCTGTATGTATTAGGGAATTCAATAAATATGTACAAGTAGTACAAACTCGCTAACTAAAACGAGCTATGAATTTGGTGGTAAGTTCTGAATATATCTGTAAACTTCAAATTTTGGCTCCGTCTTTGATAGTAATAAACCCAACAATGCATCTTGTATTTCTTCCCTGACAATCTATGTTGTTCAGACTCTTCAAAAATGTTATCAGGTGTATTAGATCCTCCAAAGTAGTGTATTTTTGAAAGATTCAACAGGGGTACGGTATTAGGGGGGATTGTTTTTTGTTTTTTTTTCTTTATCACAGTATTATTTATCTTGTTGTTGTTTTTTCCTTGGCACAGGAATGTGATATGAATCTTGATGGTGAACTAGATCATGAAGAATTTGTGAAATTTGTGAAAAGATTAACAAAGGATACCTTCATCACTGTGAGTCAGGGACTGATTATTACTTTAGCAGTAGCACCAACAGTTGCTGTGTTAACAAAGAGGACAACAGAAGGAGTTCCTGGTGTTGGAAAAGTGGTGCAGAAAATACCAAATGCTGTTTATGCCTCTCTAGTTACCCTTACAATAGTCATGTTTCAGAAAGCAGCTGAGTCTAAGGGAATTTGAAATTTGTTTTCTTACAGAAACAAGTTTCTTCTTATGTGTATAAGATAACAGACATCTGCTACACTTGCAAGTTGATCTATCAGCATCTCATCTGTTGTGATTTTTGCTTATGTAAATCCTAGTAGTCGTCTAATATGTGAGCTCATGTTTTGGTTGGGCAGTTCACAGCTTCCATATTGTGTTTTTGCACAATTGGTGATGAGTAGCTTTCTTACCACTAGGAAACATAATACCTGATAGTTCAGATAGAAAACTCACAAAAAAACGATACTTCAAGTGTGTTTTTGACCATTATCTCTTATGAATGATCAATATTGAGCCTAAGCTGGTGTAATGTTCAGTTGATCTTGACTCTACAAATAGTCAATCTTGAGCTCCCCAGAGCAAGATTATTTGCTCCAATGGCTGAAAATTTTGGTTTTTGCCACTAAAGAGTTCAAGTATGTGCATTGACATAGTAAGTTTGACTTACAACATGCACCTCTTCATCGCAAACTTGATATAGCAAGTAACATGAAAAAAGGAGTAACAACACACTATAACTGGTTGAATTGAAGTAAATTTGTACAAGTATTACCCTCATGGGGTCACGAAGCGAAAGGAGATTTATTGTTCCTAAACACCCGAAGGGAAAGAAATGGATACAAAAACCTTAAATCTCTGAAAGGAGTACATGTTGTTACAGATCAGTATAATCAATGAACATCCACACGACAAACATCATACATACAACAGAGTTGTTAATGGGAAAAGACGCAGGAATTCACAAGCCATACTGGCAGATTTGCCAATTTACCACTCGAACGAACCTTTAATATCATCCAAGCTCTGCCCAAGGGAGTGCCTGCCAAAAGAGAAGGAATAAGTAGAAACTAGAGATTCAAATTGCATCCTAAAGGGTAAACAAAGGTGAAAGGAGCTCATTTGATTTGCTTTGAAGTTAATTCAATGAGAAAAGTTGCAGAAAGTAAGACTCACCTCAATACTATTTACCATTCTGTGTATACAAACATTATCCGGTATCAGACATCATATGTTCTAGTTTCTATTTCAATAGAATATAAACATGAGGAGGGGTAGACAGTAGAAGAAGAAAGGTTTAAAGATAATTATTTTCAGCGAGTAGTTTCATCTGCTTCACTGCTTGTTGCCAGTTCAGACACGCGTTGGCACTCTGCAAAAGTTCCTGGTATTAGTACCATCCCTACAAGCCTTAAGTCTGCTAACTGACATTATTTTGAGAAAAATGTCAACCAGGCCTATAAAGACTGTTGTAGACTACTATTGTAGACTTGTAGCTTGTAATTAGGTGACAAGTAAATATCAAGGTGTAGTGAACTGATTGCAATATTTTAAAAGGGATGTAAAGATTTGGCAAGTTTTGGAAGCTGTGCATTAATTTAACTAGAATGGGATCAACTTCACATAAAAGACTTCTTGATCATAGCATCAACATTTTATAGAATGCACTTCATTTGTTTCTTTTTTGTTTACTTTCTTTTTCATTTTCTTATTCTACTATTAGGCAAGACCAGAAAACCATAATTGGCTATAACTGCAAGTAGCGTACTGCGCACACATAGAGGCTAGAGGATAAAATGAGAGAAGTTTTGAGATGGTCAGGTCGTGCTACGCTGATCTTAGATACTCCGGTCCATATGTATGAAACCAGTAGTAACTGCAGATGTCAAATTGGGAAAGGTACTTTCAAAAAATATATATATATATAGGGACAAGGTAAACCTAACATCACAAGAATAAAATATTGTAGTGAAACAAATGCAATCTCTTGGAAGTTGGAATCAATGCAGATTTAACAGAAAGTAGAGCACAACGGAAAAATAATCTACATAGGTGATATTGACTAGTAGGGATTAATTGATCAAGACTATCATGTTGTACGCTTACTTTAGGTCCAAGGTTCAGCTAGGATTCTCTTAATCTTGTTCGAGATTTGCATGCAAATACAAGATACAGAGAACTTCAAAACCTAAATTAGTAAATATTCGACGGAGACAGATCTAAATGGAGCGACATGGATAGTGAGGATTCATATAACCGGCCTCAACTAGTTTAGGATTAAGGCGTTAATAGTTGTTCAGGTTCTCACTCTAAAATTCATGATTTTTCAAACTGTCACCAAAGAATGTGGTAGTACTTGTAGGATCAATAACGGGAGACTGTCCCCTCACCCACTTTTCCCAGAAGATAAACTTGATAAACTAAAGTAATCCACTTTCTGCATAGATTATCTAGAAGAACCAGAGCATTCATAAAAAAAAAAAGAATCTGAATCCCATTCAACAAATATGTAGGAATCTCTAGTGCGATCTCCTAGGTCAAAACATTTGTTTTTTAACAAATTTATCTTCTCAAACCTGAGGAACTCATCTTACTTTGTACTTCTATATGTGTTTGTTAAGAAGTTGAAGCAGATAAATGATCAACTATAATTTGGTCATGGAAATGTCTTTTTGCTGGATCAATACAACGTGCAATTCAATTCATACTACTGTTAGCCTTTGTTTCGCCGTCAAGGTTAAGTTAATGCTCTAAATATACTAATTGTAAAGCTATTAAGTATATACAATTCAACATTCACCTTCAATTCAAGATAAAGATTGACTGTTAAAGAATATTAACTATAATGCTTATATCCTACAATCCAAGCAAGCATCAGGAACATGCTTCATGAAAACACTGATGACGACTGTCTATCATCCTCCTCAAATTTGTCCTTATCCCATTTAACCCAGCCTACCAATAGAAACCAAAAGTAACTTAACCTACTTGCCCAAAGTGACCTTTTATGCCTATCTGAAACATTATGTAACAACACTAACACAACTTGAGAATAACATTATTCTCATTTTTTTTTACACCCTAGTTTACATTGGTCCACAGAAGCACATTAGACATTCCCATCAGGAAGCCAAGTGCAAAATGGATTTAAGAAAAAAAGGTCAAGTAATATGATGGACCCCATAAACTGCAGGACTCACTAGTACCGAGGCTATGGAAAACTAAAAATCATCTTGAGTGTATATACCACCGCTAAGGAATTTATATATCTGAGTTGCGCATCATAAGCCATTTAGTTTGTCTTAGACAAAACCCATTGAAAGGCCTGAAGAAATGTCACACAGCTTTAAGCATTTTTACTCTGTTGGAAGATTCTGTTTAGTTCATTTTGTTGCTTCTATTGCTTATCAACAGAGAATCCTCCATTAGTACAACTACCAGACCTCTCAAGCTAATCCTTCATTTTGTTGATCAAAGTATGCACTTAGAACTGTTGGTCACACAAATGACAAACTATCACTATCAGAAATAATAACTGCAAACAAGAGTTGATCCTAATTTCCTAATGCCGGACAAATGAAGTTGCAGCTGAACCAAATATAAGTGAACTTGGAAAAGAAAGTACGAAATAAAAATAAGCCTCATTGCCAACTCTTAACTAGTCTCATCATACAATTTCTGCCATTTGTAGTGGCAGCAATACTCAAAAGTCAAAACTCATGGTGACCTCATAGATTTTGATATCTAAATAGAGGTCCTAGTTGTGATTATATCCTCCTCAGAAAGCATATAAAGTTACTTTTGAGTTTTTGCAGCACTGCATATTCCATTTCCATCACCAAATATGACAACCAAAAAAAGGAGATAGATGGCACAAGGTAACAACTTACATAATAGTAATGAGTTTCATGCGCAAAATATCAAGGAGTTCTACTTTCTCTAAAAACTCATAACTCTCAGACTAAATCATCAAATTAACAAAGACAATAGCAACCATATATTTCATACAATACAAAAGTTAATAGGCTTCTTACTTGTGCATGCAGTACTTGTATTCTTGACTCCTTACTGTATCTTTTTCCCCTTCCTCCAACTAATTCAAAACACACCAATACATATACTCAGCATCATGAACATAAAGATAAATATCTCAACATACCAAGAGAAACATTCAAATATAAATCTTTTTCTTACAGGATCACTTTGATAAACGCGCTCATAACAAACTGGTGACAAACATTGTAGAGCACAATTCTCCTTGTCTACTGCTGTAGCAATGCACTTCTGACCCCATAATCCACTTTTTTTTCAAAACAAAAATACACAAAAATTAGCCAGATTTATTTTTTTTACAATTCCTTCCATAAAAAGTGCAATTTTTGGGTGAATAAACAAAATTCACAAAAAAAAATAAAAATTCCAAGCCCATTAGCATTTAGCCATTACGAAAAAGCTTTGATTTGTTGGGTATTAAAACCCGGAACACAAAATTCAAAGATTTGTAGGCAAC
Organism: Solanum pennellii; assembly: GCF_001406875.1. Classification (NCBI taxonomy): domain Eukaryota; kingdom Viridiplantae; phylum Streptophyta; class Magnoliopsida; order Solanales; family Solanaceae; genus Solanum; species Solanum pennellii. The sequence goes on from NC_028637.1 coordinate 90,580,696, forward strand.
TACTCTTCCAAAGCAAAAATTGAAGAGAAAAAAAAAGAATCTTTTTCTGGGTCCAATAAAACCCAATTCGCAACATGTAACAAATATTTGTGGGTTGAAATTACCTCTCAATATCTGCATAACATTGGAGTTTCTTCTCTCTGATCTCTGCATCCTGTTTGTATTCAACAACAATCAGAAAATATCAAAATAAAAGATGAAAACAGCATTCAAAAAAAAAAAAAAACTTACAGAGATTGGACGGCGAGACTTAGCAAGTACTGTATTAGAAGAAGACAGAGAAATTAGTGAAAAAATTAGGAGTAAAATAAATTTTTGGTTATTGTCTATGGAAGCCATAGCTTAGATGAACAATTGTTAATTTCAATGATTTGGTTATAATAACAGCTTGTTCCAGTTCCACTATGAGCTTAGAAATCCAAGATTGATTATTTGTTGATAAATATTAAATTAACCCACATATTCTTCACTAATGTCATTTTTTCCCTCAAAAATAATTAGAATCCAAGTACATCCCAAAATTGTGTAACTTGCTGCGGTTGCAAATAGATAAAAAAAATTAAGGAATTTTACATAAATATCATAGTATTAAGAGCTAATTACATGGCATTCCTTATTCTTTTCCAAATGACAAAAATCTCTTAAAAATTTGATAGAATTCGGATACATTCCAAAACGTATCGATACATTGCATTTCGATTTTAAATACATCTGTCAACGTCTCGATTTCGAATACATTAATCAACGTCCTATAATACATCACGTAAGTCCTGATACATTGTGTAAAGTGGTGTATATACATCTCAAACGTCTTGATATATCGCGTCCCGATTTTGGATACATCTATCAATGTTTCGATAGATCACATCAATTTCGAATACATCACTCGATGTCCCAATACATTGCGTACGTTCCGATACAACGCGTAAAATGATATATCTTATCGGTACATCGCATAAAGTGATGTATCCGAGAATAGAAAAGAGTAAATATTTTTGTAATTTTTTCAAATGTTGAAAATTTTTAAAAATAAGATAAAATAAATTGTGTATTTAGGTAATTTTCAAAAAAAAAATGGTGCAAATGGCTTTGGTTGGCAGAATGGTGGCATGTTGTGAATACAAGCCCATTTATGATTATTCTATGGGAAAATTACTTAACTACACTCCTTTAATTATCTTAATAACCATTTATCCCTACTTATTATAAAAATTTCAAAAATTCCTTATTCCCCCCAATTAAAAAAATATGAAAGATACATAAAGATTTTCCACCATTTTTTCACCCGATTGGCAAGTTTTACTTTACTAAAACAAAATCCTATTTTCAAGCTACCCAATTCCCCATTAACAGCCCCAATTAAAATTTACCATATTAATTTTTATTCCTTTTTCATTTCCCTACGTTTTAGGTGTATAATTGTCTAATTTGAATTCCCCATTCCACACGTTTGCAGTTTAACAAAATTTGAATTCAAGTACAAATTTGCAGCCATATCTATTTGATATTTTGTAGGAGTCTCCTTCTTTCTAACCAGATTTCCTAAGTTTTTAAAGAGTAAACATTTTAGTCTCCTTCTTTCTCTTCATCGTGTGAGTTTACAAATATTATGGAAGAGTGTAAATCTGGAGAGGGTAATTCACAACACCAACTGAAGATGACATTGTTAACATAGATTAGACAGGATGAACAAGTTTTTATGTTGTTTTGTGTTGAAGACAATTATCTTTTGTGTTTTTTTAAAAGCTTATTGGTATTACAATAGTTTGTTAGTTATTAATGTTATTGTTTTAGACACAGTTGTTGCTTTATAACGTTAAGGTACAAAATTTTTATTGTTTCATTTTAAGTAATTTTGACAGTTAATTTACAAAATGAAGTATATGACACTTAAGATCTAATGTGTATGATACATTATTGTTTGAGTTTTATGTATTTTTCACTTATAAAAATGATGTATATGATACATAAGTTATAATATATACATGTACTAATATTGCAGTTATATATTTAGCAACTTGAATTATACGAATGTATATGATACATCACATACACAAACAAACTCATATAGCATTATTGTTACGTTGAAAACGCACCACTGTTGAATCTAGTTATTTATAAAATTTTATCAGTTGTATCAATACAAAGCGGATACATGCCGATTCCAGATGCATTCTTTTTTATTTCGAAATAAAGTCTCACACCCATGTCGTTTTTGATTTTCAATGGACATGAGCTTCCCTCGACAATGTATCGTATTTCAATATCCTTTGTAACAGTGTCGATCTCAAGCTCTGATAAAATCAACGTTTTCAGATTCACAAATGAAATGGAATGGCCAACAACAATACCATCAACTTTGTAACCTTCATAATTATCATCGCTTATCAAATTCCAGAATGCCGCAGCAGAATTGAGATATTCATCTTCAAACCTTTTTTTTTTATTTCTTAGTATGCAGATCAACTTTTACAAGAATAATTTTGATTTATGAAGATCATCTGATTTAAAATTTGAATTTACTAATCAGTTACACAAGCTGTATAGCAGTAATTACGTGATTTCAGTTACAAATAACAGAAATCACGGTAATTACTCCTAATTAATAGCAGCAGATGCAAAATATGATGTATCAGGACTTATGTATCCCGTGCCATTTGGATGTATCCCGCTTCCTTAAATTTTAAGGAATTTTTAGTAATTTCAATTCTAAAAGGGATAAAAGCTTATTTTGTATTTATAATATGTGGTTCCTGTAATTTATACTTATTCTATTGGGCTAAATGCTGAGAAGTACTTTGGGCCAGAAGTTAAAAGGGATGAATAACCAATGTTTCATTAGTCCATTAGTCTGTTAAAGGATTTTTTGAAACAAAAAAAATCTAAGTTGAGGACAACTGTAAATATATTACTACATCCGTCTCCGATGGACAATTAATATGAGACGGAGGGAGTATATATTACTACATCTGTCTCCGATGGACAATTAATATGAGACGGAGGGAGTATCGAGCAAGGGAAGCAGAAATTAATTGAGATACGGTTTACCCACATATTAATCGGTACATTTCAGCCCATGTTTCATGTGGATTAATATAATCTTCCGTCTACTTATTAATTTAATATTTTCATCTATTCAAATTCAGTTCAACTCGATCATTTAATCAAAAGCTTGTCCATGACAAATATATTAATTGGTGTGGACAGAAAGTCTTCCAATGTGTTCATGTGAACTAGCTAGTCCTACTTCTCTAGAACAAAAAATAAATAAAACTACTGTAGTTTGTTATTAAATCATTTTAATTGCCAAAATTTTCATGTAGATGTAGTAACTTTTACTGTCTGCATTTATGTGTACAAAGACTAATTCAAATTATTGATAAAGTTTCTAGAAAATTTAAAAAACTAATTTTTAATCATTTCAATTGTTGATGCATGTGCATGTGGCTTTAGTAACCTTTTTATTGTTTTACATTTATATTAATAATAAAATATAATAATTAATAAAAGAATAAGATAAAAAAGATGGAATTCAAAATTGGTAACTTTAACAAGGTATTACTATTAATTAATAACAATAAAATGTAAGAGTGGTTAATGAAGGAGAATAAATAATTTAAATATTATGATGGAGTAGTTGATATTAGGAAAAGTTTGCCTTAAAAAGTTTCATTAAGGAATGAGGTTTTGGCTTTTCAACTACTTTTTTGTCACATTGTCAATGCCAGTTATCTTCTTGGCATTTGTTAGATATATATTACTTCGTCTTAATTTATATAACATTTTTTTTATTTTTGGGTTTTAATAAATTTATTTTTAATCATAAAATTTTATATATTTTCTAATTATTTATATGATATTTAATTATTTATCCTGCTATTTTTTAGAGTATTATTTTTTTCAGTTTAAAGTCAAACATTTTAATCACGTAACAAAACTCTAATTATATTTAAATAGTGTAATTTTCTATCGTACGATGTTTGGCACCCTGATGGTGATCTAGCTTAATTAAGAACCCTTTCACTGTTTATGTGGTTAGATGTTAGCTAATAGGGCTCTTGTGTTAAGGAACTAATATCAGCTAGGCCCTATTATATTGGTCTAGTGATAGGAAGTAAATCAGCTTGAACCTCTATATAAATTTTGGATTTAAGATTTTTTTGTCTTTTAAGAATTTAACTTTGATACACCGACAATATAATAATTAATATATACTATTAGAAAAGATTAATTTTACGTATATGTATAATTCACAAAAATCAGGATTAGAAAATTGAAAAATTTAAGAATGTGCTTAGTACCAAGTATGAAGTTTGAATTATGAAGAGTGTATTTAAAGGCAAAGTTGTACTAGTACCCCTTGTGTGTACACTCCATTATCTAGATATTGTATATTTAAATTATATATAGATATTATTAAAATAATAATTTTTTATTTATTATATTGAATTTTATAAAACAAGTAAAAATTTATCTATTTTTCATAGCGACCATAAAACACACCCTAATATATAGTAGAAAATTATGTATGTTCATTATATATCGTTAGTTAAGTGATATCGACAAAAGCAAAAGTAATGTAGTAGTAATAGATAAGGTTTATATATGTTAGACTTTTTGTGTTGTATTATTAGATCAAAATTCAAAAAACTCACATACATGAAAACACAACACTTAGAATTCCTAATTGTGATTATGTGCTTTTATAAAGATGGTAGTTTGGTGTATATACACACATTATCATTGATTAATTCCTTAAATATTCTTTAATACGGCTCTCTAAATATAGTTGCTTTGTCATTTTTTTTTTCTAAAAAAATTGTGAATGATGACTTATTGACTTACTTTTAGGTGGTCCAATTTAGAGTCACATTTTGTAAAGTAATTATCTTCGATAGTGCACTTTTACAATTTTTTTTATATTATAATGTAATTATATATATCTTGGTGCAAATTAAATAAAGCTAACTAGAGAGCTATAGGTGACAAACTTTCTACGCATGAGGTTAAAGTTTGTTGAATGTTTTGAGTATGCTTTACCATGAAAAGAGAATAATATGTATATAATAATTGTTTCTCATGTGCTAAAAAATTATAACAAACTCCACCTTTTTCTTATTCAAAATATTTTGTACTGTTCTAACTAAAACTTTTGTGTGTATATATATTCTATTCAATATTCATATCTTTTGGAAATAGAGATATATATATTTAGAATTTGAAATTTATGAGTTTAATATTTAAGATTTGTATTATTGAATTTATTGTGAATTTATATTTATTTTAATAAATTTTTACACATAAATTTATACATCATGTCAAAAGTATCCAGTCATCATTGCGTGGATATTTAGCTTTTCTCTTAAGTAAAGTGTTTGATATTTTGATGTCGACTTATCGGAATTGAAGAAGGTCCCTAAGGGTTTAGTTATTTGCCGATTCAAACAGTACATGAATTGAGTTCATAACATCATGAGATAGTTTAATCTTTATCTACCGCTTGATATTAAAGCGAAAACAGAAATAAAAATCCTAAAAGAAAATTCTTACCATATGTGTTTTAATTTGATACGTGCAGGAAACACTCGAAAGTTTGTTTCTTTTTGAATGAAATCCACCCCAAAAAGGAAGAAAAAGAACACTTATGAAAGTTATCTTTTTGGTATAGCTAGACATACATTGTTAAATTTGAAACAAATTGATATGATTAATTTATATTTACGTTAAGTTTCTTATTAAAGTTTAAGGTCTATGATTTAAACGTCGAAAGATATTATCCATTTTCTCAGCAATTCTGGTCTATTAGCTCATTTGTTCACCTAAGTGGAAGTGTTACTAAAAACCAAAGATTTTTCAATTTGCAAATCAATGAAAATTAATATTAGTAAAGCATAATTTTTTCACTCAGTTTTCATAAGATCTGTTCACTGAGAAAATGTATGACAAAAAAAAATTTCAATAAAATAATTGCAAACTTTTTAATTTTTTCAAATAAAATATTTCTAATTTTTCTTTTTTTATGATTCAATCAAAATATACATAAAAATAATTGCGGAACATTAATTTCCAATAGGCAAGATAGTGACCTTTTTAATAGTGTACAACATATCCTATGTGCCCAAAGTAAAAGGATACCAGTAAAGTGGGAGGCGTTTGAGGCAATTTTTCAATAGTTGTAGATTCAAAAAGTAATTTGTTTTTATTATAAAAAAATTACTTAAATACATAATTTTTTGATCATATTTTCTAAAACTTTCTACTTTTTTCGTTTAAAAAAGAATGACCCTATTTCCTTTTTAGTCCGTTTCAAAAGAATGATCCCTTTCTTTTTTTGGCAACACTTTAACCTTAACTTTTCACGTGACATATTTAAGACTACAAGATTGAAGGGCATTTTGGTACATTTGACATAACTTTAATTTAGAACCACAAGATTAAAAGTCTTCTTTCTTTTCTTAAACTCCGTTCCAAGTCAAACTAGGTCATTCTTTTTTAAACGAAGAAAGTATTATTTAAAAAGATTACAACATCCCTATTCACTCGTATTCTCGATTACCCGATGTATTGAGAATTTGAGTAATATATCTGAAACTGAGACATGATGTATCGAGACATTGAGAGATAAATCTGAAACTGGAATGTGATATATCAGAACGTTTGAGGATGTATTTGATTTCCACTAAATTTAAGAAATTTTTATAATTTAAAAAAAAATAAAGATAAAATATAATTAGCTCTTAATATTATGAGATTTGTTTAAAATTTCTTAAAATAAATGATAAGTAACATGAGGTATAGCACGTTAAAGTACTTTGATAAAATACTCGCACCATCACATGTTACCTTAGCTTTCATTTGCACAAATTATCAAATAATTTTGGAAATCAAAGAAAAACTAAATAAATCAAAACTTGTTTCTTCCTTAATTTGATCAATCAACAATATTATTTGCACATATCAATCTTAAACACTAATTCTTGGCAATATATGTAAAGCAATTGCCTCTAACTCAGGTGGAGTACTCACAACTCGAATTACATTAACTGGTGTTACTGAAACATCTATCACAACTATCAATCGATCACGTCCACAAATAACACAAACTCGTCCTCTTCCAACAGTAATTTGCTCAGCTCCTTTCAAATCATCACAAGATTCAATTAACTCTTCCCATTGATCAGTTTCTGGTACATATTTGCTTAATGACCCCTTTGTCTCATCTACTACGTACATTTCACTTTCATCATTTATTGTTGTTGTTGTTGTTGCTGATGATGGTCCAATCCATCCTTCTAGCATTCCCTTTGGCATCTCTTTCCACTCATCTTTTGTTACATCGTAAATCGTGCCTTGTTTTACTGCACGTCCCTTGATATTTACCTGTTGAAAATATAATTTTTAAACAAATAAAAAGTTATTACAGCTTCGATAGTTTAAATTTATAGGATTCAATATGATATCAAAGCCAATGGCATCAGAGACTTAAGAAGTGTCAGTTGAATATACCTATCAATCGCTCAAATTATTGTACAACATATATGTAGTTAAATGTTACTTTATCCTTTTCAATTCATGCATCTTAAGTTGACTTTGAACTTTAAAAATATAATGAAGACTTATAAATTTTGTGATTTTAAAGTAAAAATTATATAATATATTTATCAAAATACCCTTTGAATCATGTGATATCAAACATGTCATAAGATTGGATATTGAAATTAAAAAGTTACTATTGAGTAATAGAAAGTTATTTTTTTTCTCCAGAAAGGCTTGAAAGAAAAATCGGACGACAAAAAAAGAAATGGAGAAAGTATATATATACATATATATGTATATATGTAAAATAAATCTTGAATATCTTTAGCGAAACTTCTTATTACTCGACAATCAATCAAATCATTTAATAAGTGACAACAAAATTGTGTAATAATCGCATAAAGGCAAAACATAAAGAATTTCTTATGTGCTTAATTTAATTAAAAAAAGTTTTAGCTTTGTTTTTAGATGAGATGATCGAACATTTACCATGCATAATTTGCCTCTATATCCAATAGCATCAACAAATTCCCTACAAAATCTTCCATCTTTTAACCCTTTCAATTTCTCCCACTTCCATTGATCAACCTTCTCTTTCACATCCCATTTCTCTAAAGACCTTGCTACATCACCATGATAAGCTGAGCCCATACCACTTGCTACATACACATTTCCATTTACAGAGCTCGAACCACACCATCTCCGCGGCGTGGACAAATTGGGCCCAAAAAACCATTTATTACACGAAGGATCGAAGCCCAACGGACGTTCAAGTGCCGGAAGAAATTTATGAGTCGTTGCAGCAATAAGAATCATTCGTTCTGCAACAGTTAACGATTGAATCGAAAGACTCCTTGATATAAAAGATGGATGATGCCGTAGTATATGAATTGGTGGATCTGATGTAGGCGGATTTGGTAACCGAGTCCACTTTGATGAAATTGGATCTAAACAGAAAAACTCCAAATTACTAGTAGTGATAGTACTAGTACTGTTGTTTTTGTTGTATGCTGTTGAAGTAGCAGTACTGCTACTTCGAGAGCATACGACATAAAGACAGTAAAACAGAGGAAAAGATGAGGTGTAAATGTGGCGTCGCCATGATTTGCAAACGCGGTAAAGAAGTGAAGGGTGAAGATTGGAAAGACAAAGATGAGCTAAATGATTTGGCAAGCCCGGAATCAATATTTGTTGTTCTTCATTTTCTTCATCATGATTTTCAATTTCGACGCACTTTAAAGCGTCGTCGTCTTCCATGAGAATGTAATTAGATTGATTTTTTTGAAATTGGTGCTCATTTCTAAGTTCATAATATATAGGCTTTTAGTGGACCTAGACAATGGAATATATATGTCCCAATTTACACGGCACATACTTCAAATTTCTAGAGGTAGTCAAGTTTTATATTTTTAAAACGGAAAAAGGGTCAAAATATTTTTAAACTATTTGAAATAAATCATATTTATTCTTAAACTATATTTCGGCTCAAAATTATCTTTCTCTTCAAATTATTAGGTTAAAAGTGTCCTTTTTATTAACGGAAGTTGTTATAACATGTGGATCATGCCACATTGCACGCCAATAAGGTTTCACTACCACATAGACTAAACGAAAAAGGATAAAAAAAATCTCTTAAACTATATTTCGGCTCAAAACTATCCTTTCCGTCAAACTAGTGGTCAAAAGTACCCTTCTTATTAACGGAAGTTATTAAGGATAAATATGAGTTATTTCGGAAATATTTTGCGTTATTGGTTACTGTAATTATAGAAAATTATTTGATATATATATATATATATAAATTTTAAAAAAAGACACTTAAAACTTCTATACAAGTTAAATTTACGATTAAAGTTTTTAAATTTAAAAGTCAATTTGATACACTAAAGTTTTTACCGTGAACGGGAAATCTAGAGAAAGATAGGACCACAAAAGATCGAGGAAGCAAATATTAGGGCATTTGAACATGTGGTCTCTCCGTAAATAATAAACTTGATATAATATTATTTGCTAACATCTATTCTACAATAACACTAAATAGTGTATAGTTGGTTGAAGGTTAAGTTATTTACCTAGAGGACAAATCAATTTCCTCTAAATATTTTTTAAGCGCTGCACTCATGCGTTGAAATTTAAAATTCGTTAATGTAAAGATATAGTATACACAATTTTATCTTGTATTTTTATAATACACTATTTTTATAATTTGACAAATCACGTTAATTTTTTTATTAAAAATTTAGAAGTTTTGAATCTAAATATATATATTAATCGTAGCTGGATAACAGTTGAAGTCATAATTGAAGTAGTAGAGTTAAATAGGCGGTTGGAGTTTGTCCATACTAATAATTAATGCAGCAACTTTATGTATTTATTGCTTACAAATTGAAATGGAAAAATATCTAAAAGAGAAAGGCCCAAAGGATGATGCACAAAGATCATTTATTTTCCCTACATAATATTGTCAAAAATCTTCTTTTTGAGAAAACGATTTTCGAATGTCATTTAACTTATGTTATTTTAAATTGTTTCAATAAGTTTATTCACTTTTTGAAATAATTCAAATATATGTATTTGAAATTGAAAATTCGCTTTAAAAATAATAATTAAACTTTAGTTATATATGTATGAAGTTATTTTATCAATACTTTTATCTTTTGATTTTTCATAATGCAACGGTCAAATCTATTTCAAGTAAATTCAAATTTATAACTAAGTTTCAAATATCATAAAGAAAAAATTTCAATCATCAATTTGTTAAAACACCAACAGTTTTTACTCTATTTAACATTCTTTCTAAAAAAAAATCATAGTCATTCATACACGACTAAATACATATTTCAAATGACTAATTATGCGCGTTTGAAATTCTTTTGTCGTACTTCTAATTTCATAACATTTAATTTTACTCCACTTGAGTCAAATTTCCTATATAATATATACAGTGGTCAAAATATTTTAAAATGTTAGAAAATACAATTTATTATAATTTGTGAAATAACTTTTATAATGAAAATCGTAAAATAAGTTGCACAAGTAACACTATTATTCTATATTGATTATCTCCCTCATCAATTATCCATCTACCCAATTTATTCCCACTTCCGCTCCCAACATCTTATCTCCACCCTAATAATGGTTATTTAATTTAAATTATATACAAATACTTTTTTAATAATATTTTGTATAATTACTTATATAATTTAACATTAGAAAATAAGTAACGAAACAATTTATATTATTTTTATCAAAATGGTATGTCATGCATCCCCTATCATAGTTCATTAGTATGTAGATTATAAAAGCTAAAACCACCATAAATTATTTTTTTAAAGAAAAATAGCTAATTAGGGTAGAAGTAATAAATTTCACAGTACTGAGCTTGGTTATTTTTTATTTAATTTGAAAGGTTGTGATGGTGCATCACTCTAAGTTGCTCGGATTCTCTAAAAATATTATTGCATCGTGTCAAATCCTTCAAAAATACATTACTTTTAGAAAATTCAACACGTACCTATTGATATTTTTCAAGAGTCTGAGCAACATATCACTAATATTAATTGCAGACAAAATGCTTCCATGTGGGTGGTCACAATTCCCCCATAGGCTTTCTTAAGTCCACTTCTAATTTCCGTCGTAGAAAAGGCACAGCCATATCTTAAGCAATTAGGGTGTGTCTAAGTTTCTCTGTATGCATGACATCGAAACAATTTTCACGTATTTAACTCATAAAAGAAATCAGGTCCCAACATGAGGGTCGCATTGAGGGCGGAGCTACAGTATATCAAGGGATAATAAGGTTAAGACGAATTAAATATTCTTTATCAAAAAATTTATACGATGAAAAAGGTAAAATACTAATCCATATGATTATTTATTGAGTTTTGGTTACTCTTATGAATGCCAACCTAGTTGTATTTTACTCCTCATGCAAGCAAATGAAGGAAGGATAAATACTTCGAGTAAGAGGGTGTCCTCATGAATAATAAAAATTTCATGAAAATAAATAACCTTTTTTTTTTTTTTTAATTTTATTGTGTTTAGTATGTAAGTTAAAAAAATTACTCTATCATAAATAAAAATATGTATATGTAATCTAAACAAATACTACGGGAGGCGACTGCAGTGGGGATGAAGAGGACACAATCAACGCGGAGTACCACTTGTGAAACCTGTTTTCCATACTTCCATTAGAAAAATCATTTTCATCATTTTAAACATATTTTCTTAGAAAAAATATTTTTCAAAATTTTTGACGTTTTTCTCAATACTACTGCCCTTCCTCCCAAACTTAGCAAATTATTCAAAAGATTATGCAACTACTGCCTTGCTACAAAATTTCTAATTCTTCATACTAATTAACCACAGACTAACCAGACAAGGAATCTGAGATAAGAAGAAGGTAAATAAATATGAGTATATACTATATGTTAAATTTATCTCATTATGTATTTAGTTGAAATTGAAGTTTCAACAAAAACTGAGACAAGTTAGGGCAGGAAACAAGGGAGGAAATATAATAGGAAATAAGAGAGAACAGCTGCCTAGGAAACAAGAAGAGCAATTTTTGGTTTGTTCAATTTTTGTAAATACCAAGACAAAGTTAAATATCATTTTCTGCTATTTCTACTTACATTCACCATTTGCGCGCAATCTTCGCCATCCTTAACAGCTCCTGAATGATGACATGATCCTTCGATTATATATTTATTAATATATCTTTCATGCTTTAGCTCATGCATAATGTCGATTCATATTCATACAGCTAAAGGCATCTCAATTTCCTTTGCGGAGTTGGTAGATGATGAATCTCCTCCATATTGTTTACCATCATTGATGTTATTGCTATTAGAAGTAGCAGAGTTTGCCTTGGAATCAGTCCTGGCAACACCAGGTTTCCCCATTGTGGCAGCCCTTGAGGTCCGCCTTGAAATCTGGCGGTTGTCATCAATGCTGCTGTTGCCAAAACAGCAGTGTTTCAAACAGGTGTAAATGTAAGTCAGGAGCCAAAATATGTAAGGAGAACCAACCAAGATCAATCCTGCAGGAGCAAACCACGGCTGAGAGTAATCAGGCACGAAAAGGTAGAGAACAAGGAGGACACCACCAGTTAATAAACAAAGACAGAACAAGGAAGAGATCAGAGGAACCCTCAAATCCCCCACCCTCTCCTCCATTGTCCTTCAAATTTTCTCCTTTTATATCTCTACAAAAGGATCAATCCGTCTTTCTTCCTTTTACCGTTGTTTCTTTTCTTCTCTACTTTCTTTTCCTTTCCCTTACTCTAATATGTTCTCTACTTTTCTTTCATTGTCGTCATTTTTCTCTCATTCAGATTCTTCCTCCTCCACCTCCTCCTCCTTCTCTAATGGAGATCATGCAATCAAGATCTCTCTTTTTTCTTTTCTTTTTTCTTTTCCTTTACTTTTTTTGGTTAACCTGTTTTCCTGGAGATGCAAACGAGAAACAATAGGATGGACAATTTCAGGAAAGAAGAAATGCGTTTAAAGCGGAAGGTTGTTTATGAAAAATAAAATGGTAATGCTGATCAATTTGTTTTAACCAAATTAATACAAAATACAGAAAATATAACAACTAATAGTACAAAATATAGAAAAGTGTCATTCTTTATTGAACGGATTAAAAAGGAAGGTGTGTCATATAAATTTGGACAAACAACGTATAAAATCTTCAAAATCAAACCAAGATAAAATAGCATAAATGCTGGTTAAAATAATATTCTATTTAATAATTCTTTCTTTGAAGAAATGTTTAAGGGAAAAAATCATTTTTTGTTCCTCTCCTTTTGCCTTTAAATCAAATTCTCCCTCCAATTTTAAACCATAGAAATTTTCTCCCCTATCCCAAGCAATGTTTGTTTTGCACTTAGATTTTCAATCCTCACTATATGTAATTTGTTTATTATATTACTTAAATTCCTTATTTCAACTCAAGTGCTTTGTCTATAATTCATATGATGACATATTTTATTCAAAATTATGAATTTTAAATGTATAACGTTCTAAATAAAATGATTTTAAGGGCACCAAATTGACTGGTGATTTTACAAATCCATGTTTATATTTTGTTCTATATTATTGACCTCTATCTTATGTGCATGTTTTTAATATTGTGATACTTCTTTTCATTTCTTTTTCTATCTAAGTTGTTTGATTTACCTATATAATAGGTCAATCTTTATTTATGGAATAAAACAAGGTAAATAAATGGTAATCATACATATTTTAGAGTTTGCTTCATCAAACAAATAGTTTATACAACACCATATATTAATAGTTATTCCAAATATTTGCAGACATAACATTTAGTTATTAGTCTACTAGAATTTTATATATATTAGTTTCTAAATAAAGATAAATTACACATATTCTTGAGTTGAATAAACAAACTATTTTAATTGTTCACTGTTCAGGTCTGGAGATAATATTTAATAATCAAAGATGTCTTCACATTCAAACATCTTAATCTTAAGCAAAACAATCGGGTCTTGATGAAGTTAAATGGAACGACATTGTTCCATCTTAAATAATTAAGCAATTTGATGTTCCAACATCGGTGATGTATCATCAGATGACGCGCTTTTTCTGTCACATCATCACTCAAGGGGTTAACTGATTCTCTTCAAACAAGATCAGAGAGGTAAAGGGTTGCCAGCAAAGTTTAGGTGTATAAGAAATTTTTTGGGACAAGGAGGAAAATAAGAATTTTCCCTACTCACACATGTATACGTGTCTGTATAAACATATGCTCTCAGTATGTGTACATGTGTATGTATTAAGATTCTATATGTGAATATGTGAACATATTGTGTGTGTGTGGGCGCGCATCAATATACACACACATACATATAAATATGCATATATTTTCTGTATTTATTTATGCTTAATTTACTAAGTTCATATGTCAAAAGATATGTATGTATCCTATCCTACATCTCCTACCTTGTATGTGAAAACTTACTAGTATCCAGTTCAAAGTTCCTCTAACATTGGGAAATTTATCGTCTGCAAGAGCTTAAATCAATTTTCAATTCAGTCAAGCAGAACTATATCCAAGATCCTCAACTAGCTCACGTAAATAAAATGCAAAACTGCTTAAATTTTGAACTCACCTTCCAAAACGCGGAGCTATCACCAATAATTGCACCCTAAGTGTGTCTATCACAGGTGTACTTTCATCAAGCATTAGGTTGCAGGTCTTCATAGAAGCACATACTGGGCTAGCATCTATCAGAGATATCAAGCAACATCTGCCAAAGAAACTGGACCTGTAAGTCGATGCATTCCACAAATTCACACTCGTAGATCTTCAATTTAGAGATGTTTGGAAAGCCTACCTTTCGATGAGACTTCACAATACCTTGAATGGTTTTTTAGTGAGTAAGTTTCCAATCCCAGAGGGATTCACCAAGAGGAAACCAGAAATTCTACTCTGGAACTTTTATAGACTGGAATGAAGGGAAAAAACATGTTAGCGAACATTAATTTCTTCTGAAGAACCGAATTTTGAATAACATCCCCGATAAACTAATGTGCCACTATCTTCAATCAATGCCGAAAGACTTCCCAATGCTTTGTATATGTCCATTTCTCTAGGATTGCATCTGTCATTTGAAACAAACTGAGAAATACAACCATTTATCTCAATCCAGCTACACGCCAATTCTTTCTTCAAATCATACTTTTTAAGTAGTGTTCTCACTCGAGCTGCATCTTTCCACATTCCTCTTGCAGAATACATATTTGATAGAAGTACACATATTCCTGTATTAGAAGGCTGAAGGCTTAGAAGTTTCTGTTCCACAAGATCACTTAAATCAAAATTCTCATGGACTCTACAACAACTAAGTAATGTCTCCTGAGCATGAGCAGGGGGATCAAGAGGAATTTGCTTGATAAGTTCGAAGGCTTCAGCTAGCATCCCTGATCTTCCAAGGAGATCAACCATGCAGTTATAGTGCTCAGCCTTTGGAGTTATACTCCACCTTTTCTCCATTGATACAAAGTAGCTCCAACCCTCGTCCACTAATCCAGAATGAGCACAAGCAGTTAGGACACCAAGAAAAGTTACATGGTCTGGTTCATATCCAGCTTGGATCATAGAAGGAAAAAGATCGAGGGCTTCTTTAGCCGAACCATGACATGCTTGTGCTACAATCATGGCATTCCATGATATTGTGTCTCGTTTTTTCATACTTCTGAAAAGTGAGGAAGCTTCATATATAAATCCACACCTAGAGTACATGGATATGAATGCACTCATAACCATCGTATCATTTTCAAAACCACTCTTAGTTACACTGGCATGCAAAGCTCTTCCCCATCCATACAAAGCAAGAACTCCACATAACGAGACCACACTGGAAAATGTGGTCTGATCTGGCTTGTAATTGTTTTGCAACATCCGGATATATAAAGCCAAAGCTTCCTCATTTTGATATCCTGAAATGATAGTGTTCCATGAGGTTTCATCTTTTTTAGGCATCTGCTCAAACAACTCTCGAGCACTAGTTATATCGTCTTGTTGAATGAAACCGCACAACATCGAATTCCATGATACTGTGTTCCTCCATGGCATCGTATGAAACAGGTGTAGAGCATCTTGCAGTCTTCCATGTTGCAGATAACCACTTAGCATTGAATTCCATGCAATATTATCCTTTTGAGGCATTGCAGCAAAAAGTTTTCCAGCCTCCCCCACGTTATTATTTTCACAATACCCTTTAATCATTGCTGTCCAAGCCACGACATCCTTGTCAGGCATGTCCTCAAACAACCTTCTCGCTTTCTCCACCTCCCTGGCTCTTAAGAAACACATGATCATACTAGTCCAAGATGCCACATCACGCCTAGCCATTCTCATAAATAACTTATACGAATCCTCAGTCCGCCCCATCACACCATAACCTGCTAACATAGCATTACAAAGTGGCACACTTTTCACTTGTGCTTCACTAAACAACCTCTCAGCTTCACTCACATCCCCATACTTGAAGTATCCTTCAATCATAATCCCAAACGATACATCATTCTTAATCCGCATTGCATCAAACAACGCTCTACCTTCCTCTATTCTCCCATTGCTCACGTACCCCGAGATCATTGAATTCCAGCAAACCACATTCTTATCATCCATTCCATCAAACATCCGCCGTGCCACTTGTAAATTCCCATTCTTTGCATACCCACTTAACAAGGCTGTCCAAGAAACAACATTTCTACTCGGCATCGTGTCAAACACTTGTTGAGCATCACACATCATCCCATTTCTTACATACCCAGAAATCATACAGTTCCAAGTTACTACATTCCTCTGAGGCATTTCATCAAACAACTTGCGTGCCCCCTCAACATCACCTTTCTTGAAAGAAGCAGTAATTTTTGAGTTCCAATTGTACAAAGAGTTTGCAATTGAACCCACATATCGAATCAAAAAACAAGAATTTCTGTTCCTAAAGCAAATATGTGAAGCCCATTTGAGCAGTATATACATAATATACTCTACTACTTAATTAGTTAAAGATTTGATTTCAAAGCGGGAAAAGAAAAAAGAAAAGAGTAATAAACATCCTGCGCGTATTACTAGTTTTTAATTTTCAATTAACATTAAAATAATAATATTATTTGTATCTCGCGTGGAAATTTAATATTATGGAATTTATATAATAATATTCAAAATCTATCGATCGTTAAAACTAAAACATTATATTACCTTACATATAAAATTACATAGTAACAAATATTAATTATTTTATAATTTATCAATTTACTTCAAGGAAGCGCAAAGTGTTACTATTTGACATTTTTTATGATCAAATGAACAATAACATGATATATTAATTTTTTTAATAAATAAATAATCGTTGTTGAAGGAATAAATAAATTTAAAAGGTTGAAAAAAAGTAAATAACTATTTTAATTTTAATCTGTAGAAAGTCCAGCCCTAGTCTTTGCTTTACATATGTCATTTTAAAGTTCCCATCAAAATTATCATACGAAATTATTAAAATGAAAAATTAAAGAAAAAATGTATCATATTGGACAATTTTTCAAATTATCATATTAACTTGTTTGGAAGCTTTTTTAAAAATCAGCAAATTAGCGTGATTGAGTTCAATTTGATACTACACTTTTATTCTAATTTCAGTGTCAAGAAACACATCTATTACTTTAAGAAAATTATTTACAATTTACAGTAAACTTGAGAATCTATCAATACTTCATATTTAATATGAGCAATTAATTTATTTTCTAGTCATCTGTCTTTAAAATTAAATAGGCTTGAATCTAGTCATATTCCTCTATATGTCATCTGGTACAACATCTTTGAAGTCCTGTCAAATGCTTATTAATTTAATTAATTCTTGTTTTTTTTCTGCTTCACTTTGCACATCAAGATACGATAAGATTTCTTAAGGTCTTTATGTTCTTACAAATGACATATCAAACTTGAATTTTGTCTTCGAAAGATGATAGTATAGATCTTCAAGGGATTTTTTTAGTGTACCTCAATAATTGCAGTAGAGAAATTTGTGTGAATACTCAATTAACGTATGTTAATTAATTTATACCAACAAATACTTATAACAATAACTTTGTAGAAACATAACTTAAAGCATGTACTCAAATAACAATTAATAACATCATCATAAATTAATGACGGTAAAAAAACATAATATGATATATAACAATAGAATAAAACAGAAAGGAAAAAAATCAAGTTCACTGAATGCATAATATCCTCTTAACAAAATTATTTTTCTCTAGAACCAAGGTTTAAAGGAACAAATCCTTCAAGAATAGAACGATTCTATTCACCAATGTATTAATACAAAACAATGATGTCATTGAGAGCCATTCAACAGAAGCAAATTACACGAATATTTAATTGTGCAGAAGAATAATAAGTTTGAATTTTCGTTGTTTTAAAATCAGAGAAAATTCCTCTATTTAATAAACAATAAAAGTCACAACTTTTTATAAAAGTTACAACTCTTCATAAAAGCCACAAATTTTCATTAAAGTAATAACTTTTCATAAAAGTCTCAATTTGTCATGAAAGTCGCAACTCTTCGTATTTCATTCAAAGCTCTAATAATGACATTAAACTTCAATCTATATTGTACTATCTCTAAACAAAAAAAAAATGATTAACTCAAATCACCAAAGGTAAAGTAAAATTATCGAGAAATGGTAGACTATTGCATGCAACAATCCAAGTATTGATAGGATTATAGGAGAAACATTCGCAATTTCAAAATTAAAAAGAAATTTCTCAAGGTATAAATGTTATATATTCATCTGAACCAGCTAATTCACATAGTTTGGCTCAATACTTTATGATCTGGTGTCGATTAGTTAAATTTAAGTTTGACCTGGTATTCATATATGACGTTCCATCGCTTAAGTCAGTTAAATGGAGCGCTGATATTTATACATATCAAAGATTTGTTGGAAGTTTAATTTGTAAGATGATGATAACAATTATAAAGATTTCTTGAAAACAAAAAAGACTAGTTTTAAAAATAAATAAATTAAAAGATAATTTCAATTCGTAATGATACCCTAGAGTTCTCTCTTTATATATATTATTCTTTTATTAGTTAATATTCACAAAATTGTTAATTATTCCTATCAGTAATAAGAAGTTATGTTAAGCTTATGATGGAGTTCTAAAATGAGTCCAAAAATATAATTTTTCTTTATAAAATGACTAAAAGGTACATTATATTTTTTTAATAAAAGTTAAATATAATAAATCATACTCTTGTCATAGTTTGATTTCACACACCTATTAAAAAATAATTAATGATATAAGTATTTTATCAAATTATTCCCTATTAAATGATGTCTTAAAAAATAATTTGAAAAATAAATGTTTAATGTTAAGAGTAAAATAAATTACTGACTTTTCTTGACATGTCAAAAGTGACAAGTAAAAATAAAAATCTATTTTAGAAATTAATGACAAGTAAAAGTGAATGAGAGACTATAATTATACAAAGACCAAAATAAAATTTTACCATTAAATATAGGGTCAAAAGTTCTATCATCCTTATTTGTTAATATGCTTGAGAATTATAAAAAAAAATATGACGATTAGCTACGTCATCATGCCACATAAGTGTCACGTAAGTTTCACATGGCACAAAGTTGCCCATGAAGAAAGCTTACATATGAAGAAGTATAATATTATCAACTGTACTTTATTTAAAAGCTCAAGATTTGAAGATGAATAGTTAATTTTTTTAAAAAAATAAAATAAAGAAAGATGATCAATTGATGAAGTTGTTATTAAACAATTTTTGTATTGAATATATGTCGTTGATTAAGGAGAAACACTTTCAGAACTATTCGATAACTATGCCAATCATGTAATTTATTTTTCATTTTTTAGTTTTGTTTCAAAACAAAATTATATTGAATGTATTTACTACGTATATATTTTTTAATTCCTAACTTAATTTCTATTATTTGAGAAAAAAAAAGGTTAGTCCATGGTAGAAGATTCTAGATAATTATGGCAATTTCTTAGGTAGAACCTAGAATATCATAGATATTCATGAAAAGTGTTTAGAAAATTCTAGACACGTAGAGAGTTCTAGAGTAATGATATTTTATAAGTATATAAGGACTGACATAATAATAATTATTTATATTTTAACCCTTAAGTTAGTATATAAATAGATGAACATCCATCCACAAATCATCCAACAAAAATCAAGAACATGAGAACAAAGTTTTGGTATACCAGATGAAAACAAGAGCAAAGACTAAGTGAAACAATCTGTTGGACTTATCATTCCCCACACATTGTTGTCATAAGGTAATTATTTTTTCGCAAAGAATAAATTTATATTTTCGTATCATAATTTCTTATAAGTGAAATGAGCATGATTTTAATTTCTAAAAAAATTATGTCCCACATAAGTTAAATACCATAAAGGGCAAAAGGTATAATTTTGTGAGTGTATATAACAGAACATAAGCTTACAGATCAATTGCAGATTAAAACAAAAATGGCAGATGAAGTGAAGATTTACAGGAATTGGTCAAGTCCATATGGCTTGAGGATTGTTTGGGCGCTGGATATCAAAGGCATCGAATACGAAAACATCTTTGAAGATTTAAGCCAAAAGAGCCCTCAACTCCTTCAGTATAACCCTGTTCACAAAAAAATTCCTGTACTTGTACACAAAGGAAAACCAATCTGTGAATCACTAGTGATTCTCGAGTATATCGATGAGACATGGAAGGAAACAACTCCTTTGCTACCTAAGGATCCTTATGAGAAAGCCATGGCACGATTTTGGGCAAAATTTGTGGACGACAAGGTAAGATATCATTGATATCAGATCAATAATGAAATTTATGTTTAACTATTTTCGTGTATCTATATAATTTGATTTTAGGCCACTAATTTTATTGAGTTGTTATTTGTATATTAACATTTGAGCTAAGTGATCAGTCGGAGAATAGGCATTTTTAGTTATTGAATTGGTCATTTTCGTTGATATTTTTGTCTTTCATGAACCGCAGCTTCTGCCATCAATATGGAGTGTTTTTACAGAAAAAGGATATGAGGCGAAAAAGGAAGCTCTTGTTCCAGCAATGCAAAACCTAGAATTCATTGAAGAGCAATTGAAAGGGAAGAAATTTTTTGGTGGAGAAAATGTCGGATATGTGGATCTCGCACTTGGTTGGATGGCGTATCTTCTTGATGTATTTGAGGACGTACTCAATCTGAAGTTGTTTGATGCAGACAAATTCCCGCTCTTATCAGGATGGATGAAGAACTTTTGTGATGCTTCGGCAATCAAACAACACTTGCCACCCCGAGACAAACTAGTAACCAAATTCCAACAGTTTCATGAAAAATTTCAAACAGCAAATTAAATGGTGAAAATTGTTGTAGTATAAGTATCTATAGGTTATTGAGCTGATTGTGGAACTGTATTTACGATCAAGTACTTTTAAATATGCTTTTTGGACTATGTATCAGGAATATATAATAGAAGCTTTTACATGGCTATATATCTTTAATTTTTAGTAATAATTGAGGAAAGTGTAGTGTTTCTAAAGAAGAGATCGAGCCTCTATCAACTTTGCATTTTTACAAAGTGACGTTTACCCCTTCAAATGCTCTCCTATTCCGCTTATTTCAAATGACCTACATGATTGGTAAAGTAACTATTCTCCATACTCATAGGCAACTTTGCTACACCTTTTTCGTTTTGCCTGATATTGGTAAAAAAAATGGTAATGGTAAAATTATCTAAAGTGCAAATTGTAATACTATTAGTTTTGAACGGCAATTGTAATATTGGTAAAATTGCAAATTTTATACCAATAATGAATGCAACATTTTCTTGTATCTCTTTGTAATTTGGAAAATAATACTCCTTTGTAGCATTTTCAAAGCGACTCTTAGTTACAGAGGCATGTATTTATTTTGCAACATCTCGAGTTTTGGACATATAATAATTTTATAATTTATCCTTTTGCTTCCATGAAGTGTTACTATATATTTTTGGATGGCCAAACCACCTCCTAAACTTGACACCAATTTTTACTTAGACATCTCATTTTGATGATATTCATTTTAAACAGGGTTCTATTGTGTCATTTTGACACTTTTTGATGACATGTCAAAGTGAGCAAAAAAAATCGTTTGTAAAGAAATAAAAAAATTTAAAAGGCTGAAAAAGTGAGTAACTCGTAATTGTTCTAATTTTAACGAATGGAAAGTTCAACCCTACTTTTTGCTTTACATATATTATATTAAAACTCACCGTTAAAATTATCATAAGAAATTATTAAAATGAAAAATTAAAGGAAAAATGTCATATTGGACAATAATTCAACTTATCATATGTACTTGAAAGAGAAAAATATTACACAAAACAATTTCATTTGTTTGGGTGCTTTTTAAAAATCAGCAAACCAGAGTGATTGAGTTCAGTTTGATACTACACTTTTATTCTAATCGCAGTGTCGAAAAACACATCTATTACTTCAAGAAAATTATCTACAATTTGCAGTAAACTTGAGAATCTATCAATACTTCATATTGAATATGAGCAGTTAATTTGTTTTGTAGTTATCTGTCTTTAAGATCAAAAGAGACTCCAATCTAGTCATATTCCTCTATATGTCATTTGATAAAACATCTTTGAAGTCCTGTCAAATGCTTATTAATTAATTCTCGTCTTGTTTTTCTAGGTTCAACAAGGTTTTTTAAGGTCTTTATGTTCTTACAAAAGGCATATCAAATTTGAATTTTGTCTTCAAAAGATGATAGTATAGATCTTTAAGAGATTTTTTTATTGTACCTTCAACAATTGTAGTAGAGAAAATTTGTGTTAATACTTGATTAACGTATGTTAATAGATCAATACTAACAAATACTTATAACAATAACTTGCAAAAATATAACTTAAAGCATGTACTGAAAAATAACAATTAATAACATAATCATATATTAATGACGGTAAAAAGTATGATCTATAACAATAGAATAAAACACAAAGGAACAAATCAAGCTCACTGAATGCATAGTACTGTTCTCTTAAGATAATTATTCTCCTATAGTACCCGAGGTTTAAAGGAATAAATTCTTTCAGGATAGAACGATTCTATTTGCCAGTGTATTGATACAAAAACAATGGTGTCACTAAGTCATTCAACAAGAGCAAAGTACACGAATATTTAATTGTGCAGAAGAAGAATAAGTTCAGAATTTTTGTTGTTTCAAAATCAAAGAAAATTCCTCTATTTATAAACAACAAAGGGTAGTGTCATCAAATATTTATATTATGCCTTATCGAAAAGGTCACAACTCTATGCAAAAGTTACAACCCTTCGGAACGTTCACAACCACTCATAAAAGTTACAATTTTTATTAAAGTCGCAACTCTTATAAAAATCACAAATTTTCATTAAAGTAACAATTTTTCATGAAAGTCGCAATTTTAAAGAAAGTCGCAACTCTTCATATTTCATTCAAAGCTCTAATAAATAACATTGACCTTCAATCTATATATATTGTACCATCTCTAGACAAAAACAAAATGATTAACTCAAATCACCAAAGTTTAAGTAAAATTATCAAGAAATGACAGACTATTGCATGCAACAATGCAAGTATATATAGGATCAAAGGAGAAACATTTATAATTTCAAAAAAAATAATAATCATGGTTATATATTCATCTGAGCCAGCTAATTTGATGGAAGCTTAATTTGAAAGTTGATCGTAACATTATAACAATTTCTGGGAAGAAGTCTTTTATATATATATATATATATATATATATATACTACATTTTTTATTCTTTCGCAGGTTAATATTCACATAATTGTTAATTATTCCTTAGTAATCAGTAAGAAGTTATGTTAAGTTTATGATTAACTTCTAAAATGAGTCTAAAAATATTATTTTTCTTTATTATTTGATTTAAAGGTACATTTAATTTTTTAAAAAAGTTAAATATATTAAATCATACTCTTTTTGTTTTGCTTTTACTTGTCATAGTTTGACCTGACACACCCATCAAGAAAATAATTGATGATATAAGTATTTTATCAAACTATCCCTTATTAAATGATGTCTTAAAAAATAATTTAAAAAATAAATATTTAATGTTGAGGGTAAAATTAAAAAAAAAATTATTGTCTTTTCTTGATATGTCGAAAGTGACGGTAAAAATAAAAATCTATTTTAGAAATTAGTGACAAGTAATAGTGAACGGGAAAGTATAATTATATAAGGACCAAAATAAATTTTTATCATTAATTGAAGGATCAAAAGTGCTATTATCCCTAATTGTTAATATGCTTGAAATTTTTTTACAATAAATATGATGATTAGCTATGTCATCATGCCACATAAGTCTTACGTGACACAAAATTGTCCATATAGAAATATTATATCTAAAGAAGGCTAATATTATTGACGTACTTTATTTTAAAAGCTTAAGATTTTAAAGATGATTAGTTAATTTTAAAAAAATTAAAGAAAGACGATCAACTGATGAAGTTGGGATCAAACAATTTCTTTGACGAATATATGCCAGTGAAAAAGGAGAATTACTTTCAAAAATATTTGATAACTATGTCAACCATGTATTCTATTTTAAATTTTTTTCATCTTTTGTTTTGTTTCAAAATAAAAATATATTGAATGTATTTATATATAATTTATGATTCTTTATTTATTGCATACATTATAAAAATTTTATTTCTTAATTTAATTTTTGATATTGGGTTTTGGGGAGAAGACTAGTCCATGGTAGAAGATTCTAGAGACTTGTGGTAATTTGTTAGGTAGAACCTAAAATATCATAGATATTTCATGAAAAGTCCTTAGAAAATTCTAGACACGTAGAGAGTTCTAGAATAATGATTACTTTGTAAATATATAGGGACTAGCATAATAATTAATATTTATATTTTAACCCCTACGTTAGTATATAAATAGATGAACATCCATCCACAAATCATCCAACAAAAATCAAGAACATGAGAACAAAGATTTGGTATACCAGATGAAAACAAGAGCAAAGACTAAGTGAAACAATCTGTTGGACTTATCATTCCCCACACATTGTTGTCATAAGGTAATTATTTTTTCGCAAAGAATAAATTTATATTTTCGTATCATAATTTCTTATAAGTGAACTGAGCATGATTTTAATTTCTAAATAAATTATGTCCCACGTAAGTTAAATACCATAAAGGGCAAAAGGTATAATTTTGTGCGTGTATAAGTAAACATTAGCTTGCAGATTAAAACAAACATGGCAGATGAAGTGAAGATTTACAGGAATTGGTCAAGTCCATATGGCTTGAGGATTGTTTGGGCGCTGGATATCAAAGGGATCGAATACGAAAACATCTTTGAAGATTTAAGTCAGAAGAGCCCTCAACTCCTCCAGTATAATCCTGTTCACAAAAAGATTCCTGTACTTGTACACAAAGGCAAACCAATCTGTGAATCACTGGTGATTCTCGAGTATATCGATGAGACATGGAAGGAAACAACTCCTTTGCTACCTAAGGATCCTTATGAGAAAGCCATGGCACGATTTTGGGCAAAATTTGTCGACGACAAGGTAAGATATCATTGATATCAGATCAATAATGAAATTTATGTTAATTATTTTCGTGTATCTATATAATTTGACTTTACGCCACTAATTTTATTTTATTGAGTATTATTCGTATATTAACATTTAAGCAAAGTGATCAGTCGGAGAATAGGCATTTTTAGTTAATGAATTGGTCATTTTCGTTGATATTTGTCTTTCATGAACCGCAGCTTCTGCCATCAGTATGGAGTGTTTTCACAGAAAAAGGATATGAGGCGAAAAAGGAAGCTCTTGTTCCAGCAATGCAAAACCTAGAATTCATTGAAGAGCAATTGAAAGGGAAGAAATTTTTTGGTGGAGAAAATATCGGATATGTGGATCTCGCACTTGGTTGGATCGCGTATCTTCTTGATGTATTTGAGGAGGTACTCAATCTGAAGTTGTTTGATGCAGACAAATTCCCGCTCTTATCAGGATGGATGAAAAACTTTTGTGATGCTCCGGCAATCAAACAACACTTGCCACCCCGAGACAAACTAGTAACCAAATTCCAACTGTTTCATGAAAAATTTCAAACAGCAAATTAAATGGTGAAATTGTTGTAGTATAAGTACTATAGGTTATTGAGTTGATTGTGGAACTGTTCGTATGATCAATTACTTTTAAATATGCTTTTTGGACCATGTATCAGGAATATATAATAGAAGCTTTTACATGGCTATATATCTCTAATTTTTATTAATAACTGAAGAAAGTGTAGTGTTTCTAAAGAAGAGATCGAGCCTGTATCAACTTTTATGTTTACAAAGTGACATTTACCCCTTCAAATGCTCTCCTATTCCTCTTTTTTCAAATGACCTACATGATCGCTAAAGTAACTACTCTCCATACCCATTTTCTTGTGCCTCATATTGATAAAATAAAAATTAAAATGGTAAAATTATCTAAAGTGCAAATTGTAGTTGTATTAGCTTTGAACTTCAATTGTATATTGGTAAAATTGCAATTTTGTATGAATAATGAATGCAACATCTCATTGCATCTCTTTATAATTTAAAAAATAGTACTTCTTTTGCCATTTGTCTATGGTCATGAATTGAACTAATAATCTGAGTGAAGTAGTTCATCAGTTACTGTAAGATAGTGTCCATGTGATTGTTTCGAACTTGCATAAACAAGACTTTCTTCCAAGTATCTATCTCACTCTTACTCCGCTTGAGAAGAAGATGGCTTCTTTAGCAATCGAGGAGTTCTTTGAAAATAAGTATTTAATGCCGAGGATAAAATATGGAAAAAAGTTATTGCCTTTTTTTTATATGTCAAAAGCGACTAGTAAAAATGTAAATCTATTTTAGGTGAGTGAAATAAGTGAACAGAAAGAATATAATATAAAGACCAAAAGAAGATTTAAGAATCGTTTGGGCACTATATATCAAAGGGATTGAATACGAAGCCATCTTTGAAGATTTGAGCCAGAAGAGCCCTCAACTCCTCAAGTATAATCATGTTCATAAAAAGGTTCCTCTACTTGTACACAATGACAAACCAATCTGTGATTTACTGGTGATCCTCGAGTATATCGATGAGACATGGAAGGAAACATCTCCTTTGCTACCTCAGGATCCTTATGAGAAAGCCATGGCACGTTTTTGGGCAAAATTTGTTGACGACAAGGTAAGATACCATTGATCACTATTGAATTCAGAACAATATAATACATTAACATGTGTATCTATATAATTTGACTTTAGACCAAATACCAACTGCTTCATGAAAAATACCAGACATTAAATTGAATGGTGAAAATTGTTGCAGAATGTGTCTTGTAGGTTATGGAAATAACAATAAACTGATTGTGAAACTGTTTGTATGATCAAGTACTTTTGGATATGATTTTTGGACTATGTATCAGAAATAATAGAAGCATTACCTGGCTATATATCTTTAACTTTTATTAATATAATAACTGAGAGAAATGTTTCTAGCTTTCTCTTGTTAATATTCACAAAATTATTAATTATTCCGTCATTTAATTAGTAAGAAGTATTGTTAAGCTTATGATGTATTTCTAAAATGAATCCAAATGTAATATTTTTCTTTATAAAAGGGCTAAAACGTACATTTTAGTTTATATTTTTTAAGAATTGAAATGTATTAAATCATATAATATATGGATGAAAATAAAATTTTATCATTAATTAAAGGGTCAAAAGTGCTACTATCCCTGATTATTAATTTGCTTGAGAATTTTTTAGGAATAAATATGACGACTTGCGACATCATCTTGTCACATAAGTACCACCTAAGATTCGAAAGAGACTCCTCTCCAATAATGATCTCTCCAATTTTCTGAAGTGCTACCTTATATAATTGACATGTGTCCATTTAATTTTTTAATGGACCAAATTAATTTTTTTGATCAAATACCATTAACGATGGTTATTAGTAATTCTCTCTCCTCTCTCCTCTCTCCTCTCTAATCTTCTCACTTTTTTTGACCAAGTATCATTAGCCTTGGTTATTAGTAATTCTCTTTCCTCTTATTCCTTTCTTAATTAGCAAATCCAAAACTCTCCGAAAAATAGAGCAATCAAACATCATTCGTGTAAATTAACAAATGAAAATTAAAATTATATCAACATTTTAATGTTTACATTTATATGTGAACAACCAGGGAGAGTCTCGAAAGAGAAAGACTAAAATGGAGTGATTAGCCCTAATTAAAGATTACAACTATAAATACCATAAGAAAGAAGACCCAAAAAATAAATGGAGAATTTCACCGAAAAAGAATATATGAAAAAATATTTTCCTACCCATTTTTCGTGCCCATTCTAGATCCATTAGATGCAGAAACTCCAAATTGAAAAAATGATATTACGAAAAAGATGACAGAGTTTTGTGGAACCAAGCTTCAAAGAAATAGTTTCATGGTTGAATTTTTTAAATTTTATAACCCAAAGTCATCCTTTGAATTTGTCTTCTTTTATCACAGTGTAAAATAATGAAAAAGAAAAGTGATTTGTTGTTAACAAATCAAATTCTTTGTTAGAGAAAATGTTTGTTGCACAATCAAGTGAGGAAGAAAGAGAGGAGAGAGGAAAGAGAATTAAATACTAATAATCACGATTAATGGTATTTGATCAAGAAAATTAATCTGGTCCATTAAATAATTTAATTGACACATGTTAACTATATGAGGTAGACTGGAGAGATCATTACTGGAGAGGAGTCTCTTCCGTAAGTTTCATATGACACAAAATTGCGAGAGATTATATTGGAAGAAGACTAGTCCATAGTAGAAGCTTCGAGAGAAGTGTGAGAATCTCATGCAGAGCCTAGAATATCATAGTTTTTTCTATCTGAAAGATTCTTATTCTAGACAATAGAGAGTTCTTGTTATAAGACTATTTTGTAAATATATAAAAACTTATATAATAATTATAATATGCAGAGCCTAGAATGTCATAGTTTTTTCTATCTGAAAGATTCTTATTCTAGACACAGAGAAAGTTCTAGTAATAAGACTATTTTGTAAATATATAAAAACTTATACAATAAATTATTATTTACACTTGTATTCCTAAATTAGTAATACATAACTAGATAAACTTCCATTGTAAATTCATCTCACAAAAATCAATCAAAATTCCCTACACATCTTTCTTCCTATACTCTTACACTAAAGCACAAAGTTTTGGACTTGTCATTTTCACACATACTGCTATGATAAGGTAATCAGTCCAAATCAAAATATAAGAAAATTATTTTTGTCAAAAATTTCCAGGCTTTGTAACGCAATGGCTGACATCAGATTTTGGCTTGAAACTTTAAAATATTTGAGAAAGAAAATAGCAAAGATTTGAATATTTATACATCCCCTTTGTGAAAGTAAAGAGCAACGTGAGTGGGTCATTTGGACTTTTTGCCCCTATTTTGTGTGGATCATCAACTTATATTTCTCACATAACAAATAATTTTTCGCAATAATAAATTCATAATTTCGTAAATAAATAAATATTAGCTTGCAAATTAAAACAAACATGGCTGATGAAGTGAAGCTTTACAGGACATGGTCAAGTCCATTTGGTTTGAGGATCGTTTGGGCGCTGCATATCAAAGGGATCGAATACGAAGCCATCTTTGAAGATTTGAGCCAGAAGAGCCCTCAACTCCTTCAGTATAATCCTGTTCACAAAAAAATTCCTGTACTTGTACACAAAGGAAAACCAATCTGTGAATCACTGGTGATTCTCGAGTATATCGACGAGACATGGAAGGAAACAGCTCCTTTGCTGCCTCAGGATCCTTATGAGAAAGCTATGGCACGTTTTTGGGCAAAATTTGTAGAAGACAAGGTAAGAAACTGTTGGTCTCTGTTCATTTCAGAACAAAAATACTTTAGTCTATATAATTTGACTTTAGGCCACTAATTTTATTGAGTACTGGTGAATACACTTGAACAAATAGGCATTTTCAGTTATTGAATTGATCATTTTCATTGATATTTGTCTTTCATGATCTGCAGCTTCTGCCATCAGTATGGAGTATTTTTACAGAAAAAGGATATGAGGCGAAAAAGGAAGCTTTTGTTCCAGCAGTGCAAAACCTAGAAATCATTGAAGAGCAATTGAAAGAGAAGAAGTTTTTTGGTGGAGAAAGTGTAGGATATGTGGATCTTGTACTTGGTTGGATGGCGTATCTTCTTGATGTGATTGAGGAGGTACTCGATTTGAAGTTGTTTGATGCAGACAAATTCCCCCTCTTATCAGGATGGATGAAAAACTTTTGTGATGCTCCAGCAATCAAACAACACTTGCCACCACGAGACAAACTAGTAACCAAATTCCAACTGCTTCATGAAAAATTTCAGACAGCAAATTAAATGGTGAAATTGCTGCAGTGAGTGTCTTATAGTTTAGGGAAATAACAAGAAACTGATTGTGGAACTGTTTGTATGATCAACTACTTTTGGATTATGTATCAAAGTTTAATTTTCATGGCAATATATTTTTAATTTTATTAATAATATATGAAAGTCTGCGTTTTAATATTCCGATGTATTAGATTATGAACCAAACAGTATCACATTAAGAGTAATATTGACATAAAAACATACATAAACTATTGTGAAGTTATCAATTACACACCTAAACAATGTGTACTATAATTGGGTAACTGTGAAATTCACAATAGTGTCGTAAATTTAAGTTCAGTAGAAGCAGATATTATTTGACCAAGAACAAGCTTGGTCATATCGCACGATAATTAGGAGTGAAACATCTATATGTACAATGAACCTTCTTCGTCTGAGACTGAGTTAATATATAGTCCCACTTTGGGGACTTCTCTTCGGGACGGGTAGGATTTCATAAGGTATGACAACTGGTGCAGCTTTGGCAAAAATGTTTGGCCGGCAGTTGGCCAACAGAGCTTTAAATATTCAATCTGCCCCTCTCTGATTGAACTAAAGAAGATTTAGTAATAGAAACTTTACCTTTTGTCATTTGTCAATACTTCCATTTTGCAGCCTTCCATATTTCATCTTTCTTTCGTCATGACTGGAACTAGTCATCTTTATCTTTTTGAAAACATTTCATATCTATCTCTGAGTGAAGTAGTTCATCAGTCACTGTAAGATTACATGTAACATTTGGGCAGGAATTGACCAAATCCATAGAGAGTGTCGAAGTGACTGTTTCAAACTTGCATAAACAAGACTTTATTCCAAGTATCTATTCTCACTCTTACTCTGCTTGAGAAGAAGATGGCTTCTTTCGCAATCGAGGACTTTGTTGGAAATGGATCTCTGCAAGGACTTCTACCAAAGCTGCTGGAGGAAGGCTGGGATGATGTACCAACTTTGAAGACTATGAATGCAGACGATATGAACGAGTTGAACATGACTCAACGACAAAAGGTTTTTTTTATTGATAATTCACCCTTTCTTGTTATCTCTCGAGAAAATCATCTGGGGTTCATCTTCATATAATTTTGCGAATCTGTGTCAATAAATGAGTAACTCTTGTGTTTCCCTAGATAATATGACCTATCATAAGAATTAAGTTAACAACAGAAATAAGATAATAAGCTTCATGTGCTTAATCAAAAGTCGTAAACTCCATTCCATTTCTATGTTATTTGCTCAAATTAAACTATGGACAGAAATTTGTCAGGCTAGTGTTCTGTACCACTGAAAAGTTACAGAAAAACAAAATAAGATATTGCTCTGATGATTTATTTATTTCCTAATCTAGGATGCACTGGAAATCAGGTCTTACCTGCATAATCGTGCACTGATGCAATATGCGGATACGTTTGAGGAGTCTGGGAAGTCTCTTCCTGAGCTTCTTAAGCTAACCAAAGTAGATCTTACAACAGTGTATGGAATAAAAAGGGGCCATGTTGCCCGTTTTACAGACAGAACTACAACTTCTGCGAGAGACACTTTGTCAGAAGCCTATAATCTCCAAGCGAGCAGAAGAACTGCCTCAAGGAATGAGAGTCTTTACGAGGACATTTCTGCTGTCACCACCAGGAAGCAAAGTATGACAAGATCTCTTGGAAGAACCAATACAGCTTATGATGTATCCCTTGAACAATCAATGGCTGATTTCAAAATTAAAGATGGACATGTTTTTAAGGGAATTGTAGCTTCAATGCCAGATGAGCCTAGAGCATGTGGCTGTGTGCAGGCAACCCCAGTAATAGAGAATGTTGCTCCTTATTCCTCCATTGAGAATATCTCAGTTCAGAAACTGACACCAGAGTACAAGATTGGAATGGAGCGTCTGGTGAAATCAAAGACTCCGCCAATGAAGGCTTCAGAGCTCTGGCGTGATAAACCAGCAGTGATTCTATGCATTCGTCGCCCTGGGTAAAGCATCAAATCATTACTGCAATTCACACCTATAATTAATAAATATCGTAGCTAGATCGGTATGCTATATCTTAGACGCTGACTATTTTAGGTTCATACACATACTTGGTTAAAAAGAAATAAAGGAACTTCTTGCAAGAACTTCACAAGGAAACTCAAGTCAATATCTGCATAGAACTTCACCAACAGTAGATGATCTAATAGTCTCTATGATTTCACTAAACTCTGATGCACTGATGAAGGATACAATCTAGAAAAGATTTTTCCTTGAAAGAACAAGTGATATTTACTTTTTATAGGAAAGAAAATGAAATTAATTATTTATTTACAAGCAAGAATTAGTGCGTCTCATATCAAAAAGACTATCGGAAACAGGTGCATCATGTGCAGAGCTGAAGCCCACCAACTCTATGCAAAGAAACCAATATTTGACGCGTTAGGGATTCAATTATTTGCTGTTCTTCATGAGCAAATAGAAGCAGAGGTAACCTTTTTCTACATTTTCTTTGACATTTCTTTGGAAGGACCTGGTTTTTTATGCTGGGTTTTGTTATCCAGGTAAAGGATTTCTGGCCTCGATATTGGGGTGGTGTAGTCCTCTTTGACAGAAGCATGGAATTTTATAAATCTCTGGGAGGAGGAAATGTTCTAAAAGATAAGTTCATATCAGGCTTTCTTTTTAACCCTAGAGCTATTGCAAATTACAAGCGAGCAAAATCCATGGGGGTGGAGCAAAACTTTAGGGGTGAAGGTGAGATAAAAGGAGGACTCTACATTGTTGGCAGAGGAAAGAGTGGAATAGCTTATCAATTTATTGAAAGGAATTTTGGAGACTGGGCACCCCATGCTGAAGTTTTTGAAATCTGTCACCAGTTGCAGGTAACATTTCTGGCTTCTCTAATAAGCACATTATACAATTAAGTTTTAACTTTTGGTCTAATGAAATTTTCTTCATATATTCCAGAATCCACGGGGAAGTCAGTTAGAGTTGCCCCAATCAATACAGCAACGGGATTAGATATGGTTATTGCTTCTATGCACCAGGCCCTTGCTTTTGAATATTAAGCTCAAGAAGCTATCTCTTCCAAACTTCCAACTGTTATGTTTCATTACCACAGCAGTTTTATTGTATGAATATCATTACTGGTGTGTTAGAGTCTATCGAGACTGGCAATATATCTGTTACTTGTGAATCACATAAAATAGAAGTGTCAATATGTAGATTGTACTCAATTAGATATGATTGATGGATGAAAAGATCCACATAAAAGAAGCTCACGGCATGATTCTACCAGTAACATTTCTTTTACTTGATGTATGTACAAACCCATACATGAAAGTGGACTGATATTTGAGAATTACATGGTTGGACTATTGAATTAAACGTCCAGTACATGGTGGTCCACAGCAGGAAATTTAAGTACCCTTGACCTACCAAAAAAGAAATATAATAGTATACCTTTTTATGCATCACTATGTTTCTACTTCCAAATGAGCAAGTAGGCACACTGCTCCACCGGAAAGAAACAGGCCCTTCGACGACAATGATCAAAATTAAACAAACAAAGAAGAAAAGACAAAGTGCAACCATTTATCTGAACTACTGTCACTGCATAAAAGAGTTTCTAATGAAATACCTAATAATGAGTCAACAGAAATACACAGAAGTAAACAGCACTTGAGGTGGCTCACAAATTCTTTTACAGCAATTTCACCTTTAAAAAGTAAAGACTTACCAGATACGGGAGACCTTAATAGTTTTGCATCTGTCCTGAAGTCAACTAACGCACCAATCCTGCAAATAAAGCTAGAAATATAGTACAGGAAATATAGCTTGAAATCTCACATATCTAATAAGCAGAAAGATATCTCACCTCCAGATTGTTTCCAAATGATAGAGCCTTAATTTGCTCAATTGTAGGGATCTTTCCATCTTTTAAGTATTAGGAAAGAGAACAAACTTTAATTACCAGCGGTCTCTGCAGCTACATGTCCCATCCTTGAACAAGTGAAAGCGATTTGCATCTCTAACTAGTATTTCCCTCTGAACAATTTTTGACACATACTTGGTCCAAGTGTGGCAATCTCCACAAACCCGTAGATTCTTCATTACTTGCAAAGGTGAACCTTCTTTTGTGTTCAACAATCCAAATGCTATAGCAAGTCTTTCACTATGCCCATAAAGCAAATTTATCTTCTCATCTTCACCAACATCATGCAAAACAAATTTTAAGTCAGCAACATAACCTTCCTTATCCATTGTTCTATTGAGGTCCTCTATGAGCTCATTGACTTGCTTGAATTGTTGAAAGGACCTATCACCAGTGCCAAAAATAAAAACTCTGTTACAAATCTCAATCCAGCTACATCCTGGGTCTTTCCTAAGTCCTCTAGCTTTCAAAGATTTTCGTATTGTTCTCACTTGGTCCCACTTCCCTAAGGAGGCATATACATTGGAAGCTAAAACATTATACCCAGGATCATCAGAGTTCAATTCAACAAGGCGTTCTACGACACGCTCAGCAGTCCCGGTATCTCCACTAGCTCGACAAGCACTAAGTAGAGATCCCCACATACTTGCATCAGGCCGCAGCGGCATAGAAAGGATAAAATCCTCTGCTTTAGCCAGTAGCCCAGAACGTGATAAGAGATCAACCATGCAAGCATAATGTTCAATCCTAGGCTCAATGTTGTATGTTTCTCTCATTTGGTTAAAGCATGCACGACCTTCTTGCACTAAACCAGAATGGCTACAAGCATATATAACGGCAACAAAAACAATATGATCGGGAATAGTACCCGTCTCCTTCATCTGCTGAAAAGATCTGAGAGCCTTCTTTCCTTCACCATACATTCCATATGCAGAGATCATTGCTGTCCATGTCACCACATCTTTAATACTCATGTGCTCAAAGACCGATATCGCATTCTTTAAACTCCCAGTTTTAGAGTACATCTCGATCAGTGCATTTCCAACAGGGACTTGTGACTCAAATTTGAGCCTGATAATGAAGCCATGCAGCTCTTTTCCCTGTCTTTTGGCAGCAAGTAAGGAACACAAAGGCAGCGAACCTAAAATGGTAGCCACATCTGGCATGAGTCCTTCCGTTCTCATCCTACTGAGCATCTTTAAACCTAAGTAACTTTCCTCATAATGGCTACAGGCAGCAATAATAGTATTCCACGTTACAATATCTCTAGTAGTCATGATCTCAAATTGCCACACTGAATGCTCCATTTTACCACATTTAGCATACACGTCTAGAAGAGCATTGCCCACAATAAGAGTGGAATCATATCCTCTCTTAATTATATCGCAGTGGAGCTCTCTTGTAAAATCCACGTCCATCAACTTTGTACACATTGAGAGTAGTGTGACAAAAGTGACAGAATCAGGTTGCAAGTCTATCCTCATCATCTTAAGCAGATCAACTGCTTCTTTATGAAACCCGTTCTCAAAATAACCACTAATTATTGAGTTCCATGAGACCAAATCCCATCTTTTCATGTTGTCAAAAACTTGCCTTGCAGCCACCAAATCACCACATCTTGCATACATGTTAATTATGATATTGCAAGCAGTCGTGTCACATTCGTATCTGTTTTCCAAAATATAGTCATGAACGTATCTTCCAAATCGTAAATCCCCCATATGCCCACAAGCTTGCAAAACAGAAGTAACTGTAAGGAGATCCGGCTTGTATTCATAAACCATTTCTTGAAACAATTTGATGGACTCCTGATACAACCCCGAGTGAGAAAACCCACAAATTATAATATTCCAAGTGACAATATCTCTATATATCATCTCATCAAAGATTCTCTGACAGTCCAACAACCTCTCAAACTTAAAGTACATTGAAAGCAGACCATTACTCACAGCCATATCTCCCTTAATGCCACTCTTCTCCGCCAACCCATGAACCATCTGACCCTGTTCAACCTCCATCAGACCCCCACATGCAGGTAAAACACTAGACACAGTAAAAGCATCAGCAGCAACACCTGATAACCTTCCCTCTCGAAAAACTTCTAAAGCCTCCTCCCAATACCCATTCGCACTATAACCTGAAACCAAACTATTCCAAGAAACCACATCTCTACTATGCATTTCATCAAACACCACACGCGCTCTCCCTAATTCGTTCATCCTCGCATACATATCAATCAAAGCATTACATATATACAAATCTGATCCAAACCCCATCTCCAAAACATCATTATGCACAATTTTCACCATTTCAAGATCCAATAAACTGCCACACGAATTAATAATCGAAGGGAATGTATAATTATCAGGCTTAACATTTAATTTTCTCATTTGGGTATAAAAGTCTAATGCTTTAGACCATAACCCATTATGGGTCATGGCTCTAATGATAGTGTTCCATAAGTAAACATTATGTGTAGGCGAATTTATGCGGAAGATGGATAATGAAGAAACAGGGTCTTTGAACTGGGAGTACTTCGAAATGAGTTTTCCACAGAAGAACGTTGATTGATGCTGGCCTGAAACTACTATGAGAGAATGAACTTTGTGGAGATCAGTTTGGTTAGTAACAGAAGATAATGCTCTTAAGATTAAAGAATGGAAGCAATATTCGGTTCTTTGGCCTACAATGCCAAGCTTTATGGTCTTCATGGATGAAAAAAAAAATGATCTTTTGGATTTTTTGAAACCAGAAGATTTTATAGTATTCTGGGTGTGAGTTGGCAGCTACACCGCCATGCCACCATCTCAAAGTTTTATTTCTAAACTCTCCATCTTTATCAAGTTTTGTTGATCTTTTTATTTGTTAGATTTGTTACATTTAAATCGAGGATCTTACATAAACAATGTTTTTACCTCTACAGTTTATGATTAGACTTGCACACAAACTAAGCAATCAGTGTAATTGTAATGCCCATTTGAATTACTTCAACAACTAACCAAGAAGCTATAGAACTTGATCAATTAAGACAATGGATCTAATTTGAAAAAGGAAATAGTTTGTGCATTGATTCTGCAGAGATTTAGGGTTCGTAATTTAATTAAGGATGTAATCTCTAAATTCGAGCTCTTATGAACTCACATCCCTATGGTACTATAGTTTGCTGCTACAGTGCCTTTGTTCCGAGATTTTCGGGATGCTTAGACAGTTATGAAGATAATAATTAGTTCCATAAACCATATGAATGAAAACTAACATCAATATTCATCAATAGAATACATTGCCACAAACAGCTACTGAGTAAACCACAGCAAAATGCTTCAGGTGTACAAATAACTGATACCAGTGCCTGAAGAGAAACATTCAATTAGTGATGAGGAAGTCACAAAGTTCAAGAGAAACAAATAATAAGAGATATAAAACCAGTAAGTTTTTCATTGTATTGTAATAACAAGAGTCAATCCTATACTGTCATCAACTATTTACATGTTTGTACAGAAACCAGTGTATCCACTGTCAGGTAAATGAATGTGTTAACGGCAATAGACCAGTGTTATTCAGGTTAATCTGCATCCAAGCTTCTTTGTACAATCAGAAATTGCACACTGGTAACTTATAATTAATCAGTCTCCTCTAAGAAAAGGGAGGCATCAGCACTATAATGTCAAGACACCTGTACATGGATTAAAGATGGGATCAGAAAGCCTTGCAAAGGTTAGAATTCACGTTAGACGAACATTGTTCCCTTATTGGACTATTGTTGACACACAGTCTGCTTCGTTTTGGTTCAGATATCCTGCAATGCAATATCGCTGCTGCAAGCACATCAACTAAACCAGAGTCGTCGGATTCTTCAGATTCCCTGTTCAAACTTCCACACCTTAAATCATTGGTTTCTCCATTGAGAGATTTACTGCATCTCTTCTTTCCATCTGATTCTAATCTAGAGGTAATGGCTGGTTTTTGGCTTGGTGTTCCAGAGAAATGCTTTGGCTTCAACCTGACAGACACCGTCTTCAAAGTGCGCTCTGTGTAGAACATCATCCATGGATGGCCTGAAATACATCTTTAATCAGTAATTTGGAAATAAAATAACCAAATGTTAATAATTATTTGGTAAAACAGATCAAGAAAAATTTATTCAAGCAAAAGAACGACATAAAAATGTTAAGGTGGGTTTGTCTGTGTGTAAACCGGCAAAGTAACAGAAAATTGTCAATATGTTAATGGCCTTAATCATTCAGATTATTCTCTCCATAGTAAAAATCATGTATAATCAAAACTAAATAGGATTAAAAAATTGTCAGCCCAGTTACCTACTTAATGAAGCAACTAGCAAAGAAACCAGTCAGTTACAAACAAAGTAAGATGCTTACTTAAAACTTCTTCAGCAGTTATCCTTGCAGCAACATCCCTTGTGAGAATCCGCTCAAGAAGATCACGTGCAAGTTTAGATACAGATTGCCATTTTTCAGAGTGAAAATCAAGTTGCATGCTTTTAATTGCCTCAAAAAGAGCGTCCAAAGAGTCCCCTTGAAATGGAAGGACACCAACCAGTAGTCCATGTAAAAGAACACCAGCACTCCAAATATCTGCTTTTTGACCATAATCCCCTGTAAGAACTTCAGGGGCCACATACGCAGGACTTCCAGCCAAACCACTTAAACTCTGACCTGCATTATAAAAGTTAACTCAATAAATAAGGTGGAAGTAAAGTTACGATGAACATATCTGGCCCTATCCTTTGCTAAGTAAAATAATTCCTCATCCTTCAGAAAAGACCAGAGGATAATATAAAAGGAAAAGCAACAAAAAGAATTTAGACTAAAGCAAAACAGCATATGCCACATTTTAACATTATGTTCAGATGTATTTAGGGCTGTTCCATGTTTACACAGAAAAATAATATTTAAAAAAAAAAGCTTATGGGGATCAACTAGGAGAATTCAGCAGTCAATCGGCAAGTAAATATCTGAATTGCTCAAAAGCATCATGCCTAGAGGTAACTCAATTAAATGATGATTAGTAAACTACATTCACGACCATTTAGAAAGTTCACTAAGGTTTATTTGAAGGTACGTTCTACCAAATTCCATCTACTTGTGGGGCCAGGCAAAAAAATACTGAAAAGTGTATTCCTTTCACCATGGAGTCTTCTCCCTTACAGTTCTTTTTCCCGAGGGAGTACTCTTTAGGAAGTTAGATCTCAATAGTTTTTACTTCCAATTATTTGCTGATGTGTGGCAATTTAGTCAACGTATATAGTCCATATAACTTGAGTGGGTTCACTACAAAAGAAAAAAAGAGAGAAGTTGTGTGAAACCCTAACTTGTTTAGCTTAGCTTCCCTCCCCCTCCCCCCTCTCTATTCCTGACTCCATGACACCACTCTGTCCTACATAGCTAGTTTCTTGCTGCTCTGAAATTATATTCCCTACTTTTTCTGGTTTACTTGGACTTCGCATGTTGAAGCTGAATTATATCACTGTTTAATTTTGTTAGCGAAATTACCCTCGATCTAAGTTTTCTTTTTCCTTTTTCGTGTACTCCCTTACATCATTTGTATGCTAAATCCTATAATATTCGGGAAAGCCCAGTGATTTGGGCTTGGGACCTCCATGTTGGAGGTCTCTAAGTTCGAAACCCCTTGCAGCGAACACGAGGGGTTTGCCTTCCGGGTCGAGCTCGTTGCAACTGGATTGCCTAGTGCGGGTTACCTCCCATGTGTGGTTTTATTTATGTTATATTGTCTTTTGAGAAGACAAGTTCAAGATACTCTCCTCATGCCTGTGAAGTATGTCTACCCACTCTAGTAGTAGTCAAACTTAGATTAAACCAACCGTGGACCATGTAATTAAAAAATGAAGGCATACACTATTAGAAACAACTAGCAGTTGGAAGAGATATGAAAGCAAATGCTAAGCAGAAGCATTGCTACTGAGACTAGACGAGCAAAAGGTCCCATAAAAATGAAGCAAACTTCCAACACCTGGTAAACATGATACTGCAATAAGTGACAACAAAAAGAAGCAAGTGGAACATATATAATTGGTTCCGGTGCAATACTTTACCATTGGCAATCCTCATAGCCAAGCCGAAATCTGCAAGCTTTATCTTCCCAGAAGCAGTTAGAAGGATATTCTCAGGCTTAATATCCCTATGTACAACTCCCATATCATGGCAATATTGAATCACCAACATCAAATCCTTAAATATATTAGCAGACTTATGCTCCGAATATCTTCCCTCCTTCGTCATCTCGTCAATCAACCTCCCACCAGAACACAACTCCATTACCAAATGAAAACTTTCCGCATCCTCATACACTGAATGCAATGTCACCACA
The DNA here is from genome assembly GCF_001406875.1 of Solanum pennellii. Taxonomy (NCBI): domain Eukaryota; kingdom Viridiplantae; phylum Streptophyta; class Magnoliopsida; order Solanales; family Solanaceae; genus Solanum; species Solanum pennellii. The sequence continues at coordinate 90,621,497 of NC_028637.1, forward strand.
CCCGGGTGCCCTGATAAATGTTGCATTATCTCTACTTCCTTATGAACTGTCTCTTCCCCTTTTGGCAGTGTCTTACAAGCAAATTCAACACCAGTAGCCTTACTCCTACACAAAAAAACTGACCCAAATTTACCCTTCCCCAAAGCTTCCCCCATAACATAATCATCTTCAATCTTATTCTTCCTACCCATTTGCGTAGCTGCCTCTATACATCCTATCTTTCTCTTAACCCCTCTCCCACACAAACTAATCGAAGAACTCCCACTCGGCGGCGCAGTTGCAGCAAGCCTAGTTCTACTTCCACAAGACCCAACAGTAACCTCACAACACAACCCATCATCTTCCTTACACCTTTTCTTCAACTTTCTAGAACATTCCTCTAACGAAAAATGAGTTTTCAAATTCGACATCGAAGATCCCGAATCACGAATCGAATTCCACATATCTCTCTGTCTAGGGCACAAAATCTCACATCCTTTTCTCTTATTCCTCATCAATCAATCCCACTATACCCCAAATTACTCAAAACTAATCCAAACCCAATTCACGTATCACCTAAACAGTGACACTGAAAATCTTTCAACAAAAAAAAAACACAAAATTCAAGAATCGAACCTCGTACGACAGAAAGATGAAATAATAGCCCAAAAAATCAGAAAAAAATCAGAAAAAATTGAGGGATCAATAGTGATGATCACAGACGAAAATCCTTCAAAGATTTTAAACTTAATCAGAACTCAGAAGCAAAACAAATCTGCATTGAGATCATATGGATTTAGGTTTTGCTTTTGTAAAAGAGGTGAAAAGGGGTTCTAGAGAGTGTTTAATAGAAATTAGAAAGAAATAAGAAAAGAGAGAAAATAATTTTGAGTTATTTATAAGAGTTTATAATATAAAGTTTTTTATTTCTCTATCCTACACGGAATAGAAGTCAAACGTCATAATTATTTTAAGAAACTATTTTATTATATAAAAAAAATTGTAATTTTATATTCAAGAAACTTCTTCTTCTTTTTTTAAAACTAGGAACCAATATTTAATGTAATATATCTAATTTTAAGTAATTTGTACTATTATTTTTTATTGTAAATGTTACTTAAAATAAGTTATAATACAATATTGAAATGATTTGTTATGATAATATGAGTAATATTTATGCATATTGTTTCCTTATATAATTAGGTTTAGTAAAGGAAAGTTCTTAATGAAGGAAATAATTATATTGTAACTACAATCCTTTTTTAAAAAGGCTAGCAAGAGTTTTAATTTTCTTATAAATTAGAGACTTTATCACTTAATTGCATAATTTATTATTATTATTATTTTGTATTATTATTATTAAAATAAAATTTCTACTTTTTTTTCTTTTTTATTTATTATAACAAAGTTTAATTTATCATTGAACCGATAATCATGCCATAAAATCTATTGTGAAGTATTACTAAAGATTGTTGCCGAGATATTTGGTTATAAGAGAAAAATACACAATTTAAAATTATCGAAACAACCGTCAACAAGTTTTTATTTTTTTTATTTATGTTTTATCGTATTTATAATAATTATATATTTTATTATCATACCTCAAAAGAAAAATGGTCAAAAACATGAAATTTAGGTACGTTGAATATTAGTTTAAATTTAGATTTCTCGGATTAACATGATCACTAAGTTGATTATATTAAATTTAAGCCACTTAATTTAGTCATTAAAATTTATCACTCTTAGTTATTTGACAAAACAATGTTTTTGAACTTGGAGTCCTAATAATTTATTAATATTTATCCCAAGAGATCCAGTTGAACTAATCTTATTCAAATAACATGAGTACTAAAAAAAAGGGAAACTAATTATTCATACAGGAGTACTAATTTTATAAAAATGGAGAAGGGGAATGATTATCTAAAATCTAATGTATATTGGGTCAAAAACAATAAACTATTTTATAAGACATATATCAAACACAAAATTCATATTTGTATATTATAGCAAAGTTTGTATAATTATGCTCCATAACAAACATAAATATGTATATTTTGTTATACATATACAAAAAAAAAATAGTTGTATAATTCGCTATACATGTACGGAAAAAAAACAATTGTATAATTCGCTATACATATACAAAAGTAGTTGTATGCAAAAGAAAACTGGGCAAGGGAATATTTATATTGTATAATTATATGTGTATAGGACGAAGATATATGTATTTGTATGTATATATACAATTTTCTCTCGCTTTTGTGTTTCTGTTTGTACAAGCGAAAGAGACGAGGATAACGAGCGAGATTTGAGAGAGTGGCGAGCGAGATCTGGGAGAGAGGAACGAAAATATATGTGTTTATACAATTTTCTCTCGCTTTATACAAATACAAACACAATTTATACATTTGTGTTTGTATAAAAAGCGAGAGAGGAGAGCGACGCTGCCACCAAACGAGAGTGGCGAGCGAGATTCCACCAGGGAGAGTGGCGAAAATAGCAATAATTTGCTATAAGGTACAATTAAATCAAAATATATTTATAACATTTAATTTGAATTAATAGTTTGCTATTATATACAATTTTCTCTATTTTGATTGCCCAAATTTAGTCGAGCTACAGTGGATATCAGACACAGAATTTTAATAGATATCGCACATCAAATCAAAAATAAAAAATAAATAAATCAACATGCAAGAAAATATAGAATTAGAAAATATAAATATATATTTTTTTTAGAAAAATAACTTAGGTGAAAAAACAAATCATTTTTTTTAGCATGTCTAAGTGCAATTGACTAGATTATGATTTGTTGGTCGATTCAATTCAATAGATAATTTTGAGACAATCAGGTTAAATGGATTTAAATAGTAGTCTAATGAGTCCAAATATAACTCAAACCCCGAATATACGAAGAAATATGTGACATAAATTATTTCTAATTTTTGAAAAAACACGAGTTGATATTATTTAAAAGAAAAATACATTAGCTTTTACATTTTTTCTTTTAAAAAATAAATAAGAGAAAAGGGAATGTTTGTTCATATGGACGAGATACGTTGTAGCTCTTTATTTGATTCAGTTTAATCGTATTTTTATATAAATAGAACTTTTAGATTAAATTTATAAAATATAATAACATTTAAAACATATATATATATGTTTTATATAAATGGTAACTTTTAGCCTGTTTAAATTGCCACTTTTTTTTTTTTAACTTCACAACAATATTTTGAAATAGATATGAACTTCATATCAGTTTGAAGATTGAAGTTCAAATTGCAAAATTGGAACTCCATTTCATTAATTTGAAATTTTGTATTGGATGGCATGTTTACGGAGGCATCATTCTCAGTTATATCGTTTTCAACTATATATTATTTTCATTTCTAAAAATTTGAATTTAATACATCAACTTAAGAGTGAAAGAATCTCGATCATCCCATCACAACTCATATCGATAAAAAATCAACTTATTTTATGCACATATGATTGTGTTGCTCATCATTTTCTATATATATTTTTTTACATTGCATCTAAAATAATTACAGAATGTGCAAACTAAATAAGTATATAATCAAAAATTGAATCATAATTTGATTCCAATAACATATCTGGCTTATGCATTACTACTTTCTCATCTTTGAAAACATACGATGGAATAAAATTTGCTCAATGTATAAAACCTATACAAAGACCTCATTTAACATAATATTTCTTTTACATGTTATATAATATTCTTATGATATAATATATCCTCGATTTCAATTTATATAAAAGTGCTTGAAAAATGAAAGTCGAAATACATACTTCTATTTATAAATTCTGGTATAATTAAAAATATTTTATGTATTTAAAATTACATTAAAAAAATATTAGTATAAGTTTATATAATAAAATAACTTAAAGTATATTTTAAAAAATGATAACAAAAAAAGGGTTTAACTTGCATTTTTTTTAACTTAAAAAAAAATAATAATGCAAATTTACCCAAAAAAAAAAAAAAAATTGAGCATGCGGCGGCCGAATCCGAAATTACAAACAATGGTCATCTTCTTTCCTTAACCCTGAAAGAAGAAAGAAGAAAAAAAGAAACAGGAGAAAAACAATGGCTTTGCCAGCCTTAAACCCTCCAAAAACCCTAAATAAAAAGCTTCAATCTTTGAACCCTCCATTTTTTTCCTTCTCAAAAACAGCATCATTCCCAAAGATAACTAAATTCAAGAAATACCCATTAATTACTATGTCAACTCTGCAGCAAAATCCACTACCCCATGTAGCATTAACCAACAATGACCACAAGGAAGAACTCATGAGTGCTATCAAAAGTTCAGTAAATAATTGCTTATCTGAAACCCATCTTGATTTAACTGTACCTCAACTCAAGTCCAAAATCAGAGGCAAGGTAATTCGAAATAAAACTTGTATTCTTTATTCCCTTTTAGCTTGGACTAAATTTGTTGAAGATGGGTTGAGGTTCATATGAACAGTAATGTGGTTTATAATTTTATCTCCGACCCCTTTTTAGTTTTTGTTTGTTTTGGGATTTGGATGTTGTGGAAAAGCTTAATTGCATTGATTTGATAGAGGAATTTTAGTTTTCTGGATGGAAAGTTGACAACTTTATCGAAAATTTATATGCTTAGTTTTGAAATATGATTTATTTCCGAATGTACATATGAAAAATTCCATGTGTTTTGAAGGTTAGAGATATATATGATGGAGGGGATTATCTTGTAATGGTGACAACAGATAGGCAAAGTGCGTTTGACAGAATTCTTGCTTCCATCCCCTTCAAAGGCCAGGTGAAATTGCTTATTATTGATAGTATTCAATTTGCAACAAGTATAAGGTGATCCCTATATTCAAGCTTTAATCTAGTTGCACTTTGGTTATGCAGGTGCTTAATGAAACAAGTTTATGGTGGTTTAATAAGACTCAACATATTACTCCTAATGCAGTGGTATCTGTACCTGACAAAAACGTAACTATTGCGAGGAAATGTTCGGTTTTCCCTGTTGAATTTGTAGGTGAGTATCTACTTTGTAGTGGTATTATCTTCAAAATTGTTTCACTTTTTGATAGATGTATAAAATGAGCTATGTCTGGTTAGATTCTTATATACACTAGATTCGCCACATGTGCAACGCACGTGTATGGTTAGTTTGAGATTCATATAATTCTAGGGTAGTATCAGCACGTCTTTTCCAATGTTTGTTATTAGTGCCGCCGACATCTTGGCGCTGAAGATTTAGAAAAATTTTAAGTTTCTAATTGATCTTGAATCATCATTGGTGACTCAGATTTATGGTGTCAAGCAGTGCAGGCTACATTTCAGTAGTATTCAGTCACTTGTATCATAATTATCGCTAAATATGTCTAAACGAAAGTAGCATATTCTTCCAAAGTTGCATGGTGATTGTCATCTCATCACTTATTCAACCAAACCTATGAATACAACCAATGAGATTTTCATTAGCTTCCTGTAATGTTATTTTTTTTCCCAATTGCATGACACTTTTCAAATGTTATCATATCTCACCTAATACCTACTTGTATGTATTGTGTATGTCTAGGTCCCTATCGTACTATCTGGTTGTATAGTCATAACCAATACTTTCATTGGAGCTATTTAAAATTTTCCTTGAAAGTGCTACGTATAGTTGGCCATGCAAGAAAACATGTTGCGGCAGATGTAATCCATCATTTGAGATTGCACTTTGTTTATAGTCATTACGTAATATAGAGGCATTGGAAATTGCACCGGAATGAACTTAAATTGATATTGTTCATCCTTTAGTGGTGATAATGATATTCTTAGAATAACCACTTGTTTTGTAGCATATTGTCCCGTTGTTATTTCCGCGTGTAAGATTTCCAACTGTTTGATCAATAAATTAAAAAACAGCAGAAATTTATGCGAGGAGATGTAAATTGCAAATAAACATGAGTATCAAATAGGTAGGATGGAACTTACAGCTGTTGAAAGGCAGCGAGCAATCTAAACAAAGACTATTCCAATGTTTGAATGTGTTGAGCCGGAGATGGATCAATAGTTGCTTGAAAATACTGTGCATAAGGTTGAATGACAGTATGACACAGTGTAAACGAAGGCTTGAGTTAGTAAGGTGTACACTGGGATAAGCATGTGTAGCAGGCCTTACCTGCTCGTTAAATGCATAAAAATGCAGGATTGCCTTCAAGGTTGATGGGTTTAAAGAGAGAAAAATAGGCAGTTGCACCTGTGGGGGAAGGGACGTCGGTGGATATACAGAATGTCATAGTTGGGAGTGGTGACTCTTGGTAAGGTGTTTCCAGCACGGAAAATTAGTTGTTAGCGATTAGCGAAGTGGTATTTTTAGTTACGTTTTATTTTTAAGTTAGGGGTATTTAAGTAATTTAACTTTCAAGGTTGTGAGTTCATGCTTTTAAGATAGTATAGTTATAGATGTATAGTGAGGTAATTTTATGAGTCAGCCAAATTGTTAGTTTTGGTTATATGTCCTGCACCTGTATGTTTAGTAAATCTTTGCGATGATGTCACTTTGAACCATTGTAAATGCCCCCAATCTCTTTTTGGGAGGCAGGGAGCTAAATCGATTGCAAGGCTTCATAATTATGCAATTGAAATTCATAACAGGCATCATTTTGAAGGGGCAAGCTGAAAACCTGCTAATAAGGGGTTGATTTTTATGCTTCTAGGTTTTCAAGTGTCTTTTAATGCAATTATTATAATTAAGTAATAACTTCTCAAAGCTTTTCTTATGAACTTAGTAGGTCATTCTTGCATCTACTTCTCATTTTAATTTCTGTTTGTTGGTGAGTATTTTGTTATTATACATCAATAAAGCCATGGTTTAAGATCTTAACGATATCTTTTTTTTCTAGTACGAGGATATGTTACTGGAAGCACTGATACATCACTCTGGACAGTCTACAATAAAGGGGTTCGCAATTATTGCGGCAACAACCTTCCTGATGGTGTGGTTTGTATAATGCATGAATGCAACCGTTTTTATTTAGCCTTTGTCCATCTCTTTTTTATTTTATTTTTTGACCTTGTTCTTATATTAAAGATGATTTCTTTTTGACAGGTCTGGTGAAAAATCAAAAGCTTACAGAAAATATACTTACTCCGACAACTAAAGCAGCAGATCATGATGTTCCTGTAACACCAGATGAGGTCTGTAGTCTTTCTTCTTTTTCTTCTTACTTTCCTAGCAGTCTTGCTCTTCTTTTTATTTGCTCTTCTATAACTGAATAGGCTAATTTCTTACATGTTGATGGGAAATAAAGTAAGATATAGTTAGGTGAAATATGAAGAAGTGGCTAAAGAATCTAATTGGTCCCATTCTTGGAGGGTTACATTGTGGTCTTTATGGTTTGCATCTTATTAAATTTGATGCTTTTGTCACAGTTTATGATTTGGTTGACCTTGGTCCACTTCCTGGTATCGGAGGCAGAATATCTAAATTTTAGAATATTTGCATGCCAAAGCCTGGGGCTATAGATATATGTTGTGGTATTGAATCAATATTGATTTGAGATGATATGAAGCTAATCTGCTATATATAACTGCAGATAGTTCAACGCGGTCTTATGACTCAAGCTGATTATGATGAAGTCAGTAGGAGGGCAATGAGCTTATTTGAGTTTGGCCAGGTAAACAATCTTGGATGCTGTTTTAAATGTTTCTGTATTGGGATTCTTGTCATGCCTTTCTTCTATAGCTATTAATGCCAGTCTCTTCAACTCAAATCTGCTGATGAACGAATAATGCCTACTTTCACTTCAATATTGTTGTTTTTTCTTGATTTCAAGTTCTTCTTGATGTTTCAAAGCAAATTGCTTAAGTTAGTGCTGTTGTCTTTCTTCCTTGTCCGTCTTAGTTAACTTCCCTGGATACAATCTTGGAATTGAGAAGTCAAGAGAGGCTTTCCATTCTGTATTCACCAAAAAAGTAGCATGCCCCATAAACGACATTGCTCTAGGAGCTCAAAATATGAATTTAATTAGATATTTAAAGTCTGACATGATGCTACACCTATAATTAGTTATGTGTACACACTTCTGCTAATAGAAAACTTGAGCTAAGACGTAGAGGCCACATCGGCCTTCATGAGTGCGTGCTGTCAGTTAATAGCGATTTATAGGTGAAAATGTCCTTCTGTTAGTCTCTACATTTCCTTCCAGTTCTCAGATCTTTTTCCTACATATGTGAGTTGTAGACTTATATCAAGAGGTGAAGCAGTTTCGAATCCTTCCTCGGAAATGCCTGGTATTCATATTTTCAAAATGAGCTTCCATGTAATAATCGTATCTTCAATGAGTAGTTTCTAGAAATGTTGCTTGAGTAGAAAATCTCTATTTCATGCCTGGTTTATCAACTGTCATCATACCTATCTCAGCAATTCAGAAATGACTCTTGAAGGTTATACACTTTGGTGTGGTAGTTATTAGACTAGTACTGGTTAGATGTTCTAAACATAAAATCGTTATCCGCTCCACAAGATAGCTTCCAAGTATCCTGGGGAGACCATGAGATAGTGAGGTTTCATGGGTTAGCGCCTCAATAGGTGGAGCATTTGTACATAAATGCTTTACGCAGGCTATCCGTATCCTATGCCCCAAGAATGTCCTGGGGAGACCATGAGATAGTGAGGTTTCATGGGTTAGCGCCTCAATAGGTGGAGCATTTGTACATAAATGCTTTGCGCAGGCTATCCGTATCCTATGCCCCAAGAATGTCCATGCACACTGTCATCCCAGCTGTTTTTCTTTAAGTATTTAACCTTAATTTTTCATAATATGTTGTTGCTCTATAGTTAAGAATTTGATAAATTAGAGTATTATGTACATTATTAGTATGCCTAGATAGTTATATCAATTCTCGTACATATATTGCTTTTGAACTTAATACAATCTTTAATGGATTTGTGTAAGTTTTACATTTCAATCTTTTTTTGATTTTTTTTTTTAAAAAAAAAAAATATAACTAGAACTTAAAAAGATTTATTGGGCTAATTCTGTTTCCATGTTAGGCTAAAATACCCTGTCCTGCATCTCAAATCTTTTAAAAGAACTAATAGCTAGAGTTTTGAGCTATACTCTATGTTAGCTGTAGAGCACATTTGAACTATTATAGGATAAATCTAACATTTATGCAGTTGTATTCACTAAATTTTATATTGCAGCGTGTAGCATTGGATCATGGGCTGATATTAGTAGACACCAAATATGAATTTGGAAAGGGACCCGATGGTCAAATCTATCTGATTGATGAGGTAAGCTTTAGATGGCCTTGTTTCTCTTTGACAATGATTTTACTTTTTCTCACTGTAGACCTCATCTTCTGCTTCCAACTTTTAGGTGCATACACCTGACTCGAGTAGATATTGGATTGCACATTCTTACCAGGAGCGCTTTCAGAATGGTCTTGAGCCTGAAAATATCGACAAGGTTTCTTACATTATATGAAACTTAATCTGTATCGCTTAAACGCATGCTCAAGCATTAATCTCTACTGGATTAAGAAAGTAGAAAACAACTATTTTCTTCTGATGTTTCCGGTCATCTTAGATTATATAATTTTAGGTATGTTCGCTTGCAATATGCTGACTGACAACTACAAATATTTGCCTAGGAATTCTTGAGGTTGTGGTTCAAAAGTCATTGCAACCCATATGAGGATGAGGTGATTGGTCTTTCTGCTCATCTCTTTGGTATTCAGATAACTTGTTTTTAAAATTGCACTAATTGAAAAATTGATTTTCCTGCTTAGGTCTTGCCTGATGCTCCAGAAGAACTTGTTTCTGAATTAGCTTGGCGGTATGTGTTCATGTCTTCCTATGTCATCACTGTCGAGCCAAAGCCTCCGCTCTTTTTAACTAACAAAACCTTGAAACTTCACTTGATTGATTGTGATCTACTTGCGCCAAAGTTGCCTACGATTATCATTATTCACTGTTTCCATTATTAATGCTGATTCCCACTTCATTAAACAGATATATTTTTCTATTCGAGACAATAACAAATTCAAGATTCGAGATGCCTGAGACAAAGGTAAGAACCTATGTAGTAAAAGCACTATTGGATGACTGCAGGAGTTACTAAAACTTGTTCTTCATGCAGGAGCCAGTCCATGATCGAATCTCGAGAAATGTTTCACAGGCTTTATCATCATTGCAGTAATAACATCAAACAGGAGAGCATCTTGCATAAGTTTTACGAGGTGGAATAAGTACCTTCTGCAGTAATCTCTGAAGAATTGTATTTTAAGCTTGTCGTCGAGGAAGTTAGTCAATGTTGTAATGCTATGTGATACTCATATAACAACAGTTATGCATCAAAACCCCAAGTAAGTTAGGGAACCATAAACTGTAAAGTTACTAGTTTTGCTAGAACTTGTAGAATTTTGGATTTTGATCATCCTAGTTTGAGTTCAGAATAGTTGGCAGACAAAAGATATTTATTCAAGTGTCACCTTCTGACTTATAAATGCTTGTTAGATCGTATAACTTTGATGGCTGCTCTTTGTGTGTGAATTTGTTTCAACACCAAATTTGCACACATTGATGGGAAATGGAAAAATCAAAACCATTTTACTGCCATTAACTTTTCAAAAATAAGAGAAATGTTAACGTTGACAATCATGTTACATTTAGGACTCATTCTTCCAACTCTTTTATTACGTGCGTTTACATTTCTCACTTCCTCTTTGATCTGTCAATTTGTTTACGTAGATCTTTCATTTATGCTCGTCTGGAAATAAGACAAAATAATATTTTGATACATTCAACCTATGTTTCAGTCCAAGATCACATGATTTAAGTCTTTATTTTATTTTATTTTCAAAAAATTGCATCAGATCAAAATTAGATAAACAAATTGAAACGGATGGACAGATAGTTAGTGATATATCTTGTTTGGCAAATGAAAACACTATTGTTTTCTTTGGACATACTGAAAATAAAATAAATAGAATGTGTGGCAGATGGAATAATCACAAAACTATGTGAACAAGATAGCAGAAACCGTCATTTTCCGATGAGATGAATAATGAATTTTTTAAGAGAAAGGAACGTTAATTAGCATTGAAAAGTCAAGAGAATCAATCTTCTTGACAGTTTATCTTGACACGGAAGTACTAAAGTACCTTCTAAGAAAGTGGTAAACAACTTAACATTAATGATTTCACACTTAATTATCTCAAGACTTGTAATATGCCAACATTTGGCAACAGACTTAAAGCCCACTTTGGCCTCTACACAGCAAGAATTGTACCACTATATAACAAAAGAGATTGAGTACCCTCTACATAGCAAGAATCAGCAATGGCAAGTGAGAAAGTGAAATTGCTTGGATACTGGGCAAGCCCTTTTGCTCTGAAGGTTCATTGGGCACTGAAACTGAAAGGTATTGAATATGACTACCAAGAAGAAGATCTCTCAAACAAAAGTCCTTTGCTCTTGCAGTACAATCCAGTTCATAAGAAGATTCCTGTTTTGGTTCATGATGGGAAACCTATTGCAGAATCACTAGTCATACTTGAATACATTGAAGAGACATGGAAGCACAATCCACTCCTCCCTGAAGATCCTTATGAAAGAGCCAAGGCACGTTTTTGGGCAAAATTTGTTGATGACAAGGTAATAACCAATATTCAAATATGATAGAATCCATTCCTGTTACTTGTTTATCATCTTGCAGCAAATCACTGGATCATTCATGCTCTTTCTTTCTTTACAGTGTGTGCCAGGAATATTTGGTACTTTCGCCAAGGTTGGAGAGGAGCAGCAGAAGATAGCAAAAGAAGCTCGTGAGAGCTTGAAAATTTTAGAGGGTGAACTAGGCAAGAAACGCGTTTTTGGAGATACAAAAATTGGTTTCATGGATGTCGCGTCTGCTTGGATCATCTGCTGGGCTCAGATTGTTGAGGAGGTTGTGGATATCAAACTTATTGATGCTGAGGAAATGCCTTCACTTGTTTCATGGTTTCAGAATGTCCTTGAAGCTGCTCCTATTCTGAAAGAGTGTACACCGCCCAAAGACAAATTGTTAGAGCATAACAAAGGATTTCACAAGATGTTGGTTGCTTCAGCACCATCTTAAAATCTAAAATCTGTTCCTATGTATGAAGATTTTACTAAGTATGATTATATGACAAGCAATCTTTTCGATGAGTTTGATGACACGTAAGATTTTGTGTTTTGCCTATCAAATACAATTGTGGGGAAATAAGGGCATACCGCATATGCATCTATGATCATGATATTATATAAGTCATTTTCTGTAAATTCGAGAAACTTCAACTATTTAAATGTAAGGAACATTGCACCTTGATAAAGAACGAATGCCTGACTGTCAATATGCCACGCAAAATTTGAGTTACTTTTTAAGGATATGCAAGTAGAGAATTTCATTGTAGTTAAGGGGGGAGGGAAAAAGGGCTGTGAATGTTAAAAGAAACCCAGCATTGGCACATATGTAAGCTGCAAAGGACCAGAGACTTTGAACCATAATATAATCAACCATTCATGAGGAAGCAACCCTCATACATTAGTAAGGCTATACAGATCAAAATATACATTCAGCTTGCATCCATAAGTGATCTTACACCTATTTGTTCAAAATCACCCTTAGTACTACCAATCATCTCTATAAAGAACCAGGTAACTCATCCATATCATCTCTATCATGAAACGATTCCATATTAGTTTGGTAGGCATCAAGAACATAGAGTGTCACAAAAAAATTTAGGAGCTATTTTCTTTGGACAAGCCAAAAAAGCCTCAAATTGAAAGAAATATCATAATAGAACTACGACGTGCATGAAGTTCAGTAATGCAACAGAAAATGTAAAAAGACATGCTTTTACTGAAGCTTCATCATCCTGTTGTAAATAATAAAACTCTAGCATTATTCATATGGAAGGGAGAGACTGAACAGAGACACTAAAGAAGCTTGCTAGGGTGAATCAAGCTAAAAGTGTAAATGATAAGAACACATCTCAAGATTGATTTTTCAGAAAAAAGTTGAGATGTCCACCGATGCTTACATCTTACAGTGGACATAGAGGTTCAGATGGTGCACAGAGTAGATTAAGAGCAGTACATTTGATAAAGCTGCATCTTCATCTTAAACCTGGACTATGCACAGGAAAATCATCTATCATAATAAAGACTTTGGTCCTGGCTGGTAGACTGTTTGCCTTTAATAAGATATTCAGATATCATTTCTGGAAGTTCATACGCGAATATCAAATGCTGAAAGTCTCAAGTATCATGAAAAACAGTTAGTAGAATAAATCTACACTCTGGATATATAATAGAAAATGCAGAAGCCATAATCTTTCACCGAGTTACTGATATTGCAACTTCCAAGTGCAAGGGAATCATGAGAAAAGAGAGTAGTTTAATCAAACAAAAACTTACCAGTCGCTGCAGGATGCAGTCCCAAGAAATCACATCCACTGTGCTCTTCGTATTTCAAGCCGCAGACTCAGAGTTAGCACCAAGTGACAAAAAATTGTTCAACATGCTCGACATTCTAACCCATCTTTTGCCCAGGTATATAAAGCACAATCAAAGTACCACTATGGATTTTCAGTTCTCAACAATGCAGAACGCCTGAATAGATGGCAGAGGTCTCATCATCCACGTCAATTCCATCATTCTGCATCATTTCAAGGATGTACAGTGGACTTTCTTCTCTTGAGATTTGCATTCTAAGCAATGACTTGTACACTTGCAAATTAGCAGGACCAAAATGTCTAAGAGTTGTAAGAAACTCCATAGCCTTCTCAAAATTTCTAGTTTCTTCGAAATATTCTGAAATTGCGACAACAATACTTGATGATGGCCTCCATTCATAATGTTTTAGAGCAGCAAGACCACTTTTCAAGGCATCGATAGCTTTATCCATTTTTTGACTTCTTATCCATCCCTCCACCAATATCTCCCAGGTTTTAGAATTTGGACATCCACCTTTCTCCAACGTGCGATAATGTAATGATTCAGCTTTTTCGACCGACCCATTTCTCATGTATACACCGAGAAGTATGTTGGAGACTCTTATGTCATATGTCCTGCATTGAGACTCCCATTCCACAAAAATTCTCTCGGCCTCTCTCATGTCACCAAGCTTGACCAAAGACGACAAGATACACATGTAGTTGGCACAAGTTAACGGGGAGTTTACTGCTTTAGAAGCTTCCCAGACCCGATGTACTCCATCTTTGTTCTTCAAAGAAGCATACTGCGTAATGAGAAAAAAGTAAGGATAGTGATTACTGTTGGATATTTTCTTTTCAGCAGTTTTTAGGGCCAAAACTGCCTTGTCCGCGAGTCCTGCTTTCTTATAAATATTTGCTAATGTAGCAAAAGCGCTCCATCCCACTTCTACATTTTGGTTACTCAGCATCTCTTTGTATACCATCTCTGCTGATTCAACCCCAGAGAGCTCCCCACATGCGTCCATCCAGAGATTATAGGAGAGGACGTTTAAGGTTATTCGGTTTTGTTTCATTTGCAGGATGACTGATGGAACTTTCTGGTACTGAGATGTGGCCTTATAAAGCTTCATCATCTCATTAAACGGATGAGGGCTCAGAGCAAGTCCCAACTTGTTTATCTTTAGCATGAAAGCTTCAGCCTTCTCAGTGGACCTTTCTTCAACATAACAATGAAGAAGAGGGAGGGAAGCAGCTTTCAGCGAAACAGTGCTTGTTAAACTCTCAAAATATCTTTCAGCTTCTATTAAACCGTGTTCTTTAACAGTTAATTCCTGTCGCCTGGCATAATCATAAGGTGACATCTGAGAACAATGTTGAGTTTCCATCCAGTTAAGTATCTGCAAATAAATATAAAAAAAGAAAGATACACATTATTGTCTCCGCTAATTGCACAAACAGATCAAAATGAGGAGATATTTCAGAAGAAAAGGTTTCATAGTCCTTGTGTAAAATACCCACCACATTTCTTTTTTCTCCTCATACTCCAAAATAAAAGTTGAGCAAGTCAATCCTTACTTTACCAATTTCTCAATTATTATGTAGCTTACGGAATTAAAGGATAATATCAACTTATCGCCAGTACACATCTATCAAACAAGTAGATTACAGATTAGTGGATCGGTTTCTTTTTTGGTATGCTCTTTCAAGAAACTCAGGTCTTTTTGTAAGATTCTCCACTTTATCTCACACCCGGTATGCAGGGTTCTGACCACATCAATAATAATTTACCTTCATAAGAAGAACAAAAGTAGTAGTACAAACCACAAAAAAATTCAAGCTCCCAATTATGTCCCTCAAATTTACAACCGAACAAAAGATATTCCTATCAGCATCTCAAAAAGAAAACTATTGATTCATTCTATCATCTCAAATAACCTTATTACAGCATATAATCAAGCACCCAAAAGATGAAGTTCCTAATATTTTTTCAAAAAAAAGATATTTCTATGAGCATTTAAAATTAAAAAAAAAAAATCAAGGAAATCATTACTATTTTGCTAATACTATAGACAAAACCCTTCTTTTTTTGGGGGTTTCACATCCAGTGTCCGATCCTTGGAGCCCAACTAATCTGAATTTTCACCGGGCCCATTTGGGGTAACACTCTCTACCAAGGATTTTTCCATACCAAGAGTCTGAAACTGAGACCCCCGGTTACGGAGGAGGAGCATCTCCATCCACTGCACCACATCCATTGTTGTGACAAAAGCCATATTAATCAAGTAATAGTGACAACAAAAGAAAATTCTTAATTTTTTTCTTCCAAAGAAATTAGGCACAGCATTAGAAAAGCTCAAGGAAATTACAGTATCATTTTGACATTTTTAACTTAACCAACCATACTAAATCACATAATCAAGCACCCAAAGATACAAAATTCAACAAATTCAATTTGTTTAATTAAAAAAAAAAACTGATGAGCAAATACAAAACCTCCAAAGCAGGTCCAAATCGACGTCGTTTCATGAGCTGCCGTATAATCACCCTAAGCTCGTTTAGACAAACTCTACGGCCTTCATCCACCCAATTCTCTAGCACACTCCTCGTCGGGTTCACACCCGATGAAACCACCTTCAAAATTCGTTTTTTCAAATCACCCCCACCGGAATAACTTCCGTTAATCGGCGTCGCTTTGTTTGTAGAGTATGATTGTGACAGCACAAATCTCCATGTCCAAGAGCTTCCAAAACATGTACAATGATTCCCATGAGAGCGTAGAAATTACAGAATTGGAACAAAGAGAGAAAAGGGTGTTAATTACCTGTGAAATCTTGAAAGATTGAACCCAACTGGTACCTTGAATTGCATTTTCGGAGAGTGTGTTCTTGTTGCTTTTGGTATCTTGTTTTGAGCTTTGGAGAATCATATGTTTTTGACGGTACAGTTTAGTCCCTAATGTATGAATTTTTTCCTATTTAAAATATATATATATATACATTAAAATAAGAATATTTGAGCTTTTTAAATAATTTTGCATAATTCAGTATCAAGTATATTTTAATAATCAAACAAATGTTTGATTGAGATTCTCTAAACTGTTCTTTTAATACAATATCAAGTATATTTTGTAGCTTCAATTATTTTTATTTTCAATGTCAATTAAAATAGTAAGCGCGATTCAAACATCATAGTATTACTCATTAATGTGTGCATAACACATGTTTGACATACCATATGGCGAAAATGGATATGAGTAAATAATAGAATGAATTTGAGCAACTTTTATAACTTTAGGGCATATATGAACCCATGGTAATATTGAACTTTTTCAATAAATGCAATTAATTAATTATTACAGAGAATAGCGGAAAAAGAAAGTTATATTTTTCAGTCCCCCAAAAACAAATAAAACATATAGAACATGTTAAAGAGTACAACTGGAACTATGCAAAATTCCAGAGACTTATCAGTAATTCTCTACAATTTTTGTAGGTAGAAAATACAGGGACACTTCTATGATATACTGAAACTCTCAACTTTCTCATAAAAGGCCTTGGATAAAATAGGCACTTCCTTTTTTATTTTGAGAACTATATAGGCATGTTAAATGCTAGTATATAATCTGAACTCGACGATAAAAAATGACTCTACCATGTGTATGTGATATAGCTACCAGGACTGTAGATGTTTGGGAAGTTCTCTCCAGATCAGATTGAAGCCGGAGACTAGCAAACTCTGTGCAGGTATGATGTTGAAAGCAGCTGAATCAGGGATTCTTGTATCTGCCTAGGACAGCTGACGCCTCCACAATCATAGTGTTTTGATTAACAATAGAAGAATCACTATCAAGAGTGAGAATTCAACCACAAACTTTGGGTTTGATACGCGTTCAAGCAACTGCTGCCACCTGTAAGTTCAACCAGTAGAGAGCTGCTGGTAAAGCCTGTTAACCATTTCCAGAATGTTCACCACATTCAGAATGGTGACTATACAAGCAGAGACGGTCAAAGCGAGAAAACAATAAAGCATTATGCCAGCTAGATGATATTGTGCAGCCAATCTCCAGTAAATAAAGATGTAGGTTATGTAAATTGTATATAGATTGTTTACCATAGCTCCAGTTTTAATACAGAAACAGTATAAGCATTCATGATAAGAGAGCATACGAGGACATTTCTTGAACTCTGAGAACACCCTCACCCCCACCCAACCAACCCCTCAGAAAGAAACAAGGAGAAACTATCTCGTGTTCCAGTGACTAATAAAGAGCTTGAAAGATATAATATCAAATTTGTATAAAACTCTGACAAGTAGCAAAGTTCTAATACTCTCTTTTTCCACCAATAATAAACACAAAAACATTTTAACATAATGCCAAAAGAAAAAGGGTCACATGAAAACAAGAAAGGGATGAGGCATTCTACCCGAGTTCAGGAAGGACATGATTTACGAAACCTACCACAATAGAATCCAAAAAAGAAAAATAAGTGGAAGTGATGCAACAAACTTAATGGACAGCCGAAAAGAGATAAAAACACATAGCTTCAAGGCTGTATACAAGATTTTGCTAACCACCTACTGGGTCTGGCCTACCTGAAAAAGGATTACATCAATCCCGATCATAAAATTCTTGCCAAAATTAGAATACACCTCCAAACAAATGGTGAAACCAACTGATATAGTTAGTGAAGTTCAATGAGTAGTTGAAATCGCTAAGCAAGGATAATTTTGATCACGTATTTACGGTATAGCATAATAACTGGAAAGAAGGCTAACCCCATTATCTCCGGTCTTTTTTTTTTTTTTTGGGCG
>NC_028637.1:90640245-90648208 GCF_001406875.1 Solanum pennellii
GGGGGGGGGGGGCTAGAAAATAACTTATTGTAAATTATTTCAATTGACTATTAACAGTATGTACTTGTGGTGAACTTCTCAAATATTCATGGGAACATTCACATGCATCAAAGATAGCACAAATTTTCCAGTTATAGTCTTCTTAAATTAGTTAACAAAAAAGTTCAAAGAAAGCTGAGTAAGCAAATACTACTGACGGATCAGAGTCATGTCATGCCTTCAAAGACAATAAAGAATAAAACTTACAAATTTACTTCTCCATCCATGTAATCTCCATTAACAACTTCCTCCTGTGCAAATTCTTCCATTATAGCACGCTGCCGTTCATTCAATGCTCTACAAAAAAAGAAGAAAAAAGAGCATCTGTGAAATTTATGCAGCAAACTCTAGTGGAAGTTCATGAGCAACATAAAAATAGAAAAATAAATGAAAAATGTTTGGTCAGAAGAATTTCTTCTGATAAGCTACTACCTTCATCCATAATACTTGATCTACTTTGTCAAATTCTCCAGAAAGCTTGATTTGGGAATTTCATATCATGATTTCACATTTTCTACTATATTAGAAGAGTGAGTAGGACATCAGGTATGAACATGTCTGTTAATGGTAAATTTTCTTATCAATTGAGGGTATTTCCATCATCTCAATTTGTTGCCCTATCTTCATCTCATTCCACGTGGTTGTGTAGCCAGCTTCATTATGCGTGGCATCCATGCGTGTTTTCCTATTGTTCTCCGCCATTGAAGATGAAGAGGCAGACAAAAGCATTTGCCTTCAAAACTTTTTCCCTTCCATCTTCTCCAACTGCAACTTTAAGGTAAAAAATCTCTCACTTCTTCATCTCCCTCCTCAATTTTTGTATTCGAAATCTTTAATTTTTAATCTTCATATGTTCTGAATATATTTACAATGCTTTCGTTTTATATTAAATTCAATGAACTTTGAATTTTAGAAGAATCGAAATTAAGGCCAACAATATGACAAATTAATTTTCAAAGAACCGTACATTTGGCTGAATAGATTTATAAAGCTTTGCTATTAGATTTAGTTTTCTTCACTTTGTTTCTGCTTTTAATTTGAAATTGCAGGTTGTGAATCTCTATTTGTAGGAGCATATTGTGATTTAGCTATCTTAGTTAGCATTCATGTTTATTAGAGAGTTTTGAGAGAAACATCAAACTTAACTTAACTAGCACTTCGACAATAGCTTTGTCGGCTATGGTCTCCGTCATCTAACACTTATTTACTATCATATGAAACATTAGAACTTTTCACTGGTGGAGATGAAGTCTTATACTAATAACATATGGAATTCTAATTGTTGTAATTATGCAGAATCATAGAGACCTAAAATTTAGCATCTCTGCACTAATACTTGAACCAAATAAACTATAGTACTACTAGGGCAACATAGGTTTTATAATCCTTGCAAGAACCTTGGTATGTCATAAAAGCATAAAAAGAAAAGAAATGAATTCTATTTAAAAAACTGATTCACCCAAAATTCATACTACTGCAACAAGATATAACAAAAACCAGGTAATTACAACTATCTTTCATCATGCTTCATTATTTCACTTTGTTACAAGTCTTCCGCACAAATCTCTTACCCCAACTATAAACATCTACATATTGACTTAGCCAAATATAAGCTTTCAATCGTCAACCGGAGTGAACGATGAATAACTTACATTTTTATTTCATTGACTGCTAAGCTTATAGGATGCCAATACAAATCCGTTTGTAGTAAACTTTTGAGGACTGCAACATCATAAACTACAATATGCGCACTTGCCTTCTCTCTCGTTTCTCCCTATTGCAGTCCTTACTTCTGTGTCTCGCCAACAATTTACTTAGTTATTGAATTAGGAGAATCAAATTGGTATTTGATATAGCCAAAACATTCACTCTTTCAATCTTCCCATAGTTTTTATATCGGAGTTGTTCACATTTTGATACTGTACAAAAGAATTGTTCAGAAGATTGTGAAAGATAGTGATATTATCTTTAATGGTTGAGCTAAGAAGAAGTAGGTGAATAAAGATCCACCAAGTGCAAGTGCAATATTAAAGTCGTGCCCTGCCTATAACAATAATGACGATGGAATTGAGACGTTTTAAATAAATAACTAGAGAATTAGCACATTTCAGAACTCACTAATACATCTAAAAAACCAGCTAACCCAAGAATTCCTTAAAGTACCATCCATATTTGAGCAATGACCTGATATCAACTATGTTTTGATGAGAGCATATAAAATTCCAGAAATTAGTTTTCACTTTTCACACATATGTGTAGACAATCTTAAACAAGCTATACCTCTTGTTTAGATATTGCCCCAGAAGAAATTGGATAAAAAGGTTCATTCATAGCATTAATCTCTCTGTCGTACTAATAGTTAGTAGTCTTGGAAGTGAATAGTGTGCTCGATGATTGAAGGACCTACCGACTTGCATTAACACAAGTACACAACAGAACTTTTAGTTCTTAGAGTTGGTCGAATAACTTTGCGCAACAGACTTACTAGATCTGCTCTTGATAAAAATTTGTACGGAACCAACCAAGTGTGACTGAAACGATGCTAAACATTGTTCAGTTTTTATTTTTAAGCTTTCCTACAATTATCTAAACTAATCTGCTATTTCTGATTGCTCTCTTTCAGGTTTCCTTTTGTCTTATTGTGATATTGTTCTCAAGTTTGTTCAACTTCCTTCACTTTTGTAAGTGAATAAAACTCAAGCCTTCCAGCAGTAAATTCAGAACAGTCATCAGATCACCTAATAAAAGAGACTAAAAGATATGTCTTTCACTACCTCTTCCTCCTTTCTTCTTTTTCCTCTTTTTTTCTTCTTATATGTGTTGCTCACTCGTAGGAGAAGGGCTAACAATTTTTTCATTTAATAATAAGATTCTTGAAAAGTTTATCTTCAGTGTGGGGAAAAAGAAATCTCTATCACTTGCTAAGATGATATCGTTCGTACATCAGACTATTCAAAGAAGATACAAGCATTCCTGGAAACTTCGTGGCATTACGTCAAATGCTTTGAAATAAAATGGACAACCATAACTACACCTTCGGAAAAAAATGGGCAACCACAAATACACCTTAATTTGTTGGTAATAGAAATTTTCAACTTCTCTTCTTTCACTATTCCCCTCTTCCCCTCTGCTTGGTCTTTGATCTTTTCTTTTAAAGATGAATTTCAAAGAGGCAATAATATTTTTCTTATCTATGTTATAAAATTAAAATGGCTGAAGGATCAAATTGTTTCGTAATTCCTCGCCCCCGCTGACCTCATCTCATATAAAGGTTTTAGTTATTATTCAACTTTGTTGGAACATCGTCAATTTCTTACTATAAGAAATTTAAAGTTCTAACACACTATTTCTCCAAGCACAACTGTACAATAACTTAACAACATAAAGAATTATCTTAAAACTGGATAATTGTCATCCGTTATGTCAATTACTTTTTATGCTTCATATGTACAGTGTCTCTTCACTTAATTATACTGCTACATTGCTAGAATAATCTTCTATTCCTATTCTCACATTTGATTTTTCAAAGTTTTTGCAGCAACGTAAACCTCAGCTTTCTACGTTATTGCACATGCACTGCCTATTATGAAAAGCTGGAATAATGTTGAACAAGAAGATTCATGATGCTTTAACTAACAAGGTAGTTCACTATCAACCATACTATCAACCATACTCCATTCTTACTCGCTGCACATCCACAGCTAAAAAACACTTCTTCTAACTGCAGGTATTTTATCAACTACACTGTTACATCAAGATGACAACCATCATTATTTATTCTGCTATTTTTGTATAAATATGTAAACAGAATAACAGTGCAATGGGTAAAAAAATGTGTCAAAATATTACTAACTTTTTCCCAATTGTCATAATTATCAATATTTGTGATAGTTATTACCCAATACATATTGGGCCCGTGCGCGCACGAGCAACCACGTCTGGTTTTAAATACAAAAATGACCCACAAGTTTATATTTGTAAAAAAACACAATTCCATATCTAGCAATCATTTATTGCATATGTACACAAAATTATAGGTTATATCATTTCCATCACATGTCTCTTTGGTAAATATTATTTGTTTACACAAAGCTATCTCGTGTCTGTCACATATCTCTTTAGTATTTCTTTACAAAAATGTTATTTTTGTTGGTAGGCAAGTATTAGGTAGTACACTATCACAATGTTATATTAAAGAGTCAGTACACTACAACTCCACTTTTTTATTTGACTAAAGTTCAATCAATAAATGTTGTATTTTTTTAGAAAAAACTTTGTCGTAGTGTGTTATACTTTTATGAATTTTTGCTTATTTGGTAAGATTGTATAAAGATTGGGGCAATTTTGATAATTTTCACACCTTGTGAAGTTTTTATGTTTATGGGTAAAAAAAAACAACAGAAAAATCCAAATTGCATGTCCAAACAGAACTTCAACTTCATCTCATTTCATGACTACACTTACATGGCCAAACGGTCCCCAAGTCTAATAATCAATAAAACCTTTTTTTGCGTGACTGAAATTCATCTAGGGCAGCCCTTTGGACCAATTGCAAAACCATTTTAAGTAGACAACTAGTGCCTAACCCCATAATGAGGATTTATATGCCTTAACACACATCTATCAGTACCTCAATATTACCAACACCTAGTAACTACTGATACCAGATTGGTTCAAACCCAAATAACAATATTTCAGAAAAAGTAAAATGTATCAATAAATGTAACAGTAACAAAACAAAAGAAAACACCAAGTGATTATAAACCTGTAGATGCATTCAATGTATAATTCGACTCCCAGATATTTTCATACCTAACAAATAGGTATTGCTTGTTTAAAGTTCATTTGGTGATACAAGGTTTCTTACCAGCTCAGATCAGGAAAGCTTGATTTCAGATTTTATTCAGCAGATCACTCAAGGATTGAGTCAACGCACTGGTTAAGAGAATGAATCTCCCTTCCTCTCATTTTGACACATTACTAACCGGTTATAAACTAAACACCAATTTCCTTAATGCTCACATGAGTAATTCCTACTATCCCTAATTCCTAAACATCTGCAGAATTTGAATAAAGATAAGCAGTTCGCACTTCACAAAGGAATCTCTCGGAGATATTAATGGTGCAATTACCTGGGGAATGTTCATGATCCCAAACAAAATATCTATTTACTTGTATGAACACATGCCATAGCAATGATTTGAAAGATTGGATGAGTTCACACAAATTATTCTTGTACATCAGATCAATGATCCTTTTTGAAGTCACTTGTAGCATTTTCTACCTGTTCTCATTTCCCATGAGGATGCAAGAGTGGCTCATTTGGTGCTTGACTTAATATAAATCAGTTCAGGTAGCATCTTTGAGTTTATTAGCTTAAAACCCAATTAAAGACATTTGGTATTTCCTCTAAGCAATGCAATTGTTAATATTGTCAATTTTGCCTAATTTTCTAATGAGTTCAGTGAACTGTAATAATTGATTTAGGATAAAAATGATCTGGAAAGGTGAGAGAGAAACATACGTTGGAAAGTCAATACGGAACCGCACATATTGATCTCCATGGTTCACCAGAAATCCACTCTTTGGCAAACCTAAGTATGACAGACAACAAGTCTGATTGCTCAGAAGGAAGCATATTAAACAGATTAGAATCCACTGTAACTAAAGCTATGATACCTTTGCCTCGGAGTACCACAAGTTGTCCAGGCTGAACACCCTTGGGTACCTAAAAAGACCAGAAATAGAAAATAGCAGTAAGGATTGGTAAAAGAGGGAGTTCAATGGTTCTAGCACATGATATGAAAAAAAACACCAAGGGGCAAGCACTTGAATGCTGCTGATTTTTCGGGCTACATATGAAACAGTAAAGCAACTTCCACAACTGAAAAAAGGCCTAACAGAAGAGATGGAAATGTCTTTTAATTGATGTTCAATCCCAACGCCAAGTCCAAGCTTGTTTACAAGCATTCAAGTAGCTTCACTAACAATCTTTCATCTCATCTCCCCTCTTTAGTTTGGATTAGAAAACAATTTGTTTTTGTTCAACAAGAACTGGTTTTCAATTACTTTATTTTTTAAAAATAGAAGTTTTTGTTAATTTTCAGAAAACTATGGATGGAATGAAATGGCTCTCTGTTTTAGGAGAATTGGTGTTAGGTTTGTCTTTTGCGAAAACATCACTACCTCTTTTTGTAAGGAAAAATTTCCATCCATGGATTTTGTAGAACAGCACTTTCTTGTTGAGACTTGAGAGTCTAACTCAAGACCTAGGGGTGTCAAAAATGAACTCAAACATAGGTAACCCGCCCAGAATTTGAAGGGTTGGGCTCAAGATAATTTAAATTGGGTTCAATCTCAACTCATTCAAGTCTAACCCATTTTAAAAGAATCCTCTATTGAGTCCAATTCAATCTCCAATTTCAACCCGTTTTAAAATTCTTTTAGATATGTTCCTATATTGAAGGTATGAATTATTATCTATTTAATATCTTTTAGGATTTATTTATCAATTTGTTACTTTTAAAAAAAAAAATCTTGAGTTGAAATTCAAATTGTGATTATAAAAGTTAAATATCACTATACTAAAATTATTGAGATTAAATGGGTCAAATTGGGTGGCTCAAGACCCGACCTGTTTTTTAGCCCATTTGAGCCCAAAGTAGACTTGGGCGGGTCAAAACCCAGCCCGATTTCTATTTCAACTCATTTTAATAACTCCAATTTCAACCCAACCAGCCCATTTGACACCCCTATCAAGACCCGAAAACTCTTTTTCAAGTTTCCAAATGGGGTAAAATTAATATATTAAAATTGTTAGGATCTTGTAGATATGATTAGGATCTTGTAAATATGGTATGCATCTGTTAGGATCAATTAGATTGACTTTCTTCTTATAATTATGATATAATCAGAGCATGTAGACTTTACTGTTTAAACCCTGTAAACCCCAAGAGTTTGAGCAAATAATAAAGCAGGCCACAACCTTGGGTGCAGACAACAAAATCACCACCATTCAGTCAAAAGATGATTGAAAGATCAACAATCAAAATGGAAAAGAAATTGAACACACATCCAATATCAAGGTGACACATAATTCACTATACTAATGGAAATTCAAATTTATTATCACGCCATGATATTAAAATAAATAAAAAAATATTAAAAGATAGATAAACCCAGTATAAAACGCCATACCTGTATATTTGTCTTTCCACATAGAGTTGGTACCTCAACTTTACCACCAAGGATAGCCTATTAAAAATCAATAAGGACTACTAAATTTTAAAATTCTACTTAAAGCCACAAAAGCATATGTAAAGAAGACAGAATATAAGAGCTTTAAGCATTTCTTTCAAGCCTTAAGCATTTAGTCTTCGGTGATGTTTACTTCTTTTGGTATTTTGCAAACCCATAACCTACAGTTTAAGGATTGGAGTTTATTCAATCAGGTTTCAAACATCTTTTTGTAGTACACATGCTGTCATGCCCCAGCTACACTGCGTGTATATTGTTTATGAGAAAGGTAGAAGGCAAGGTACATATTGCATATTTTGCCATGAAAGTGCCCCAGAATGCTACATATAACATCTTTTGTCTGCCAAATACTCGTTTTACTAACTGGTTAACTTTTACTTAATCAGTTAGTTGGTCTGTGCTAGCCATATGAAAGGTGGTAAACTATCATAGTTTAGATAAATGAAACTTAAAATAAATACTATGCATGATAGTGGCTTGGACAGCGAGAGATCCCTCCAGCTGCTTATTGTTCTAGTTTCTGAGTTATTTCCTGTCTAATATGCTCAACTACTACTTCTGCAGTAAACGACTCTATTTTTGTCGTCTTCTTTTTTTTTAACTTTTACCATTCAATGATCAGCCATCTTATAATATAGGCTGATAAACTAAGGGATGAATACTGATT
>NC_028637.1:90648922-90688532 GCF_001406875.1 Solanum pennellii
CCCCCCTCCCTTCCCCCCCACTTTCCATGTACCAGCATTATCATCTACCCACTCAGTATTATCTAAAGCCAGTTATCTTGCTAATCAGTATCACTTAAAACTCAACAATCTCGGAGAGACTTTCTCTGGCAAGGACAGAGAGCTCAAAACTTTTAATTTGTTTAGGTGGAACATAGTGAACTTGGATAGAAAATTAGGGGCGATTGGTGTGGGTGGGGGTGGGGGGTTAGGAGTGGAAGATCTGAAAGTCCAAAACGTCACCTTACTGCAAAAATGGTTTTGGAGATTCGCTGCCCAAGAATACGCTCTATGGAAAACAGTTATCACTGCAAAATATAGGCTTCCCAATCATTGGACAACCTAGCAGACACAAACTCACAGCCCTAATGGAATTTGGGAAAGCATCAGAGTTCAAGGAAACACATTTTACTCCAACTCTGCATTTCAAGTGGGTAATGGCAGGAGTAAAGTTTGGGTGGATGTCTGGGCAATAGTAAGGGAGAAACTTGCAATACTTTTCAGTGTAGCACAGAATCCGGATGCTACAATTTCAGAGTATTGGTCACACACAGCTGGAATTCTATCAGGCGAAGAATAAATGATTGTAGATGTACACAGCATTTCTTCAATGCTTCAGATGCTGAAAAGTGTATCCCTTTTAATCTCCTTACCTGATTCTTTATTCCGGAAGAGAGACGCTAAAGGTAATTTACAGTTAAAGCTTGTTATTGACTCTTGAGGAACTCAAATTTCATCCTCAATTGATCATGGAAATGCATTTGAAGAAACATGACACCTATGAAGGTCGAATGCTTCACATGGCTGGCTGTAGGTGCACGCCTCAATCACAAGAATCTCCCAAAAAAGGATATTTACAGTAGATTCCTTTTGTGTGAGAGCCAATCTGAGGACATTAATCACCTTTCAGTTCACTGTTCACTCACTTCAGAAATCTGGTTCCCACAAAAGCTTTGGGGGTCAAGTGGGCAATGCCTAAGGTAACTACTATTTGCTGCAGTACTGGTTACAGGAAAGGTCTCGGAAAGACAAATGCAAATATGGAATTTAGTTCCTTCAGCTATTTGATGGTCCATATAGAACAAATCTCTATTGCTTTTTTGGAATAATATGGCTAGTGTAAATGACATGAAGCCATGATAGGCTTATCAAACTCATTACACAATCTATATCTTTCGCTTTCCCTGTAAATATTTAAAGCACTTTCTTAATGCTGTCTTTTAAAATATCGCCTTTTAATGATTAACAAAAAAAAACTAAACAATCTCTAATCATTGCCAACTAGAATGGGATGAAATTTTGAAGTCATGTTCTTCAGTGTGGTGATCAATGCTTGAATCTGGTGATGGGACTGTGAAGAGAGAAAGATTGAGGAGAGCTTCAGAGTCGGTATTGACAATGGTACTAGGATTTTTATTTATTTATTTTCTGGATAATGGTAGTAATGGTTTAACTAAGTTGATTAAGATTTACAGAGAAAAAAGGGAGAGAGTGTGTCAAGGGTCTCCTCAGTTACACGAGTGAATGAAGGGCACAACTATCCGTTTGAACTTATCAAGAAAAAAGAAGAACAACCCAGATACCTTCCTACCAACAGCGAAGCAATGTATATGGTAAAGCATAAACTTTTATTAGCATGCCTAAAAGTAGGGAAAGAACGGAAGATATTCTCACTTTTGTAAAGCTGATATGATAATCCACATAAAGGTCAGCTCCTTCTCTAGCAAATAGAGGATCTTTAGCAACCTGCGAAACAAAAAGAATGAAGTTTCCATGTAAACAAAGTTAAACCAGTCAACAAAAAGGACCCCCAAGACAAAAGGTTTTAAAGAAAAAAAGGGAAAATCCAAACTGAGAAAAGCACCAAATTTATGCCCATGTAGTCAATTATCAAAAGATATTTCTTTGTCGTGACTATGTGTAACGGTGCGACAAAAACATAGGTGTTGGCCCAATCAATGTTGTTAAAGGCCCACTTACACGTGCTTAAGCCCTGAAGCTTAGTGCAGCACAGGCCAGACGCTTCGCCTGACTATCACCTCACTTCACTGGCGCTTTACAGCTTTATTAGAGGCATCACAGAAGTCTCCACCTCAACTTCCAGTGGGATCAGTTTTAAGGAGGGCAACATTAAATACCAAGCATAAATGACAAAGCAATAGTGGACACTTTTGTATGAATATATAGGTGAATTGGAATACAAAAACAGAAACTTAGTAAAAGAACACAAGTTACTAATGTAAACAAAATTGGATCTGAATAATAAATTTAAAATGTTTTCTGAACTAGAATAGCATGCTTTTATGTCATATGTTCCATATGTTATAGCTTCTCAATGATTAAGTCCACATAATTGAGGTTTGTATTTATATTCATTTTTTTTGTATGACATTTATTTATTCTTCTGTAACGTTTCTTCGCTACAGCTCATGCTTTTGAACTTTATTTGCACTTTGCACTCAAACAGCTGAAACTTGATACCCCATCCGCTTTTATCTTTGGTAACAATGACATGGAATCTACCTAATATATAAAAATTAGCCCAAGAAGAAAAAATTGCAGCTACCATGCATGATACTCAAAAACACCCGCTTTGCATGCCTGCTGGTACGCTTAAATCAGTCCATGTGATAGCTTTAGGACATATACGGATGGTCTTGAGCCAAATCAGTCGTTCAAACAATGGTCCAACCTCCAACATTAATGTGCTTGTTAGCTTTCATTTGAAGTCATATTCTTCAGTCTGATGATCAATGATTATCCCTACTTGCTTTCAAATATTTCAATTAAATTATTGAGGGGAGCACATAAATTTCAGAAAGCTTCCATCCCCTCACAATGCATTTTTGGAGAAACATAAGGAGCTGCTACTGAATCGATAAGAGTTCAAGCAGTCTTGCTTGAGTTTAATATGCCAAGACTTCATTGAATAAAGATAAAAGGCTAAAGAGAGTAGAATAAAGTGAAGGTGAATACACACTGATCAAGAGCTTGGTAAGTGTTCAAGACTTGCTGGTTAGATTGGATTTTAACAAATATCACTGGGAGACTTTTTTTTTTCTGATCGGAGAGAAGGGCTTCCACTTTATTACTTGGGTAGAATGAAATAGCTAGACTCTCTTATCAGCTTTCTTTTCGGATATATTTTTCCTTAGCACTCAAGAAGCAGATATTATTAATTGAATTGATGTGAAGTCTTTCCGTTCCCGGTCCAATTACAACTAACAGAATGTACATTAGTTTATCACTATCAGACATCTGATGGACCTCTACTCCATCAACTTTTTGTTTGTCAGAAAAATAACTAAAGGCGGTTTACTCATTGTGCATCTTAATTGCATAATAATACTTTTTCACAAGTAATTCAGCAAATTCTGTTGTAAGGTTGAGGGGCTGGAAAAGCCAAAATACACAGTTCTCAAATACCTTAAGCTCCCATTCCCCTCTTAAGTTGTTTTCTGACCATCTAAAAAAGGTAAATGCCTCTCAGTCTTCCTTTATTTACCTTCCCTAATACCATCTACTCAAAAGATATATAGTTAAAGAGAAGGGTAAATAACCTAAAGCAACGCCAAACACGTCATTATGTAAATATCATCTCACTTGTTTTGAGAAAGGAACAAACATTATTGATCTTCAGAACCAAGGCTATGCTGGAATCCATATTGACTGGTCCAAAGCAATGTATATATCATCTCCCTTTACAAAATGTAAGAGCCCACCTCCTTGAAAATGTCTTTTTGGCCTATCACTGAACCCTTAGCAGATCCTGGTCATGTCTAGCTTTGTAGGTGTTTCACTTCATACCCATCACTCATGCATTAGGATATTCCAATTCCCTTGTTGAAAGAAAAACTCTAGTGGGTTTCTGCTATTAATCAGGGACATCAGATAATTTATCCATAAGCTAGAAATTAATGAAGAAATTTAATGAATTTCTGCTATATATATCATGCAAATATTATAAGGATTGACCATGCATAAAAATTCTTGAAGTCACAGACATGGTAGTAAATCCAAAACGATCACAAAAAATCACATTAGCTGACCCAATATAGAAGATACATTAGAGTAAGACTTGAATCAGATGAGGATCATGCACCTTTAGCTTTATAAATAAGCTGCCTGGCTGCACCCCTCGCCTGCCAGCATGACCAGCTTTTGGCACCCGAATAGTATCACCAGAGTCAACACCTGATCCATCACGGAAAGTAAGTTCATCACAATAATCCTATCTTATGCTCTTAGACCTAGCTACTACAATGAAAATCAGAAAAAGTTTCATACGGAAATGTCTACTCGTCCAATGAACATAGAATCAATCAGGTATGCTGAAACTAGTCGTGGTCAACAATATGAATCATCTACATCTGTTCAGCTCTTTTTATTACATTACAGACTAACTGATTTTTAGAAGTAGCTCCCTAAGTCCCGCATATGTAGTCATATTGACATAAATTCTCTAACCACGGTAAAATGACTCTTGACAAACCAGACCTCATGTAAGTGTAACAACAACAACTAAGCATTAATCCAGCTAGTTGGTATTGCCTAAGTTGATCATCTCTTTCCATTGATTTTGTTAGTTAGATTAGATCAACATGGATTACAAGGATTATAGGGTTATATTGAAACTTACTTCATTATTTTAAATCTACCCAGACTCCTTTTAGAACTTCCAATCATCATAGTTCGCATTTATAAACTGATATATTTGGAGGTCCAACATAAAACATGGTTAAACCATCTCATATTACCTTCTCTCATTTTATTGCCTACATATATTACCCTAACCTTTGTCCAATGTGGTCATTTCTAATTCTTATATAACCATACAATCATCTCAACATCCGCATTCCGGAGATATTTTTCTGTGGATATGCAGGCCTTACAAGTTCAACATTCACTCCTGCATAACATTTTTGGTCTCAACCATATTATAAAGTTTACCCTTCCACTTAAGTAAGTATCTCCTTATCAAATAGCAAACCTGTCAAAATCTACTATTTAAACCATCTTTATTTATTTCTCAGTGGTTAAGCCTCATATTTGCCTTTAGCAAAACCATCTTTCTAAATTGACTACACTAAATCTTCTCAGTTCAGGGTTGTACTCTATACTCGAAATTCTGGACTTTACCAGGCAACACAACCAGCAGAAATCTGGTAAAGAAATATGTTCTCCATAGTCGGGAAGTTTATCATATGATGAGGGTCAAATAAGACAATACGATCAAATCTTTAGTGGAAAAGCACCGAATCACCTTAATCTTCATTCAAATTGGTCATTTGTATATTTAATAGCAGAAATGCGAGGCAAAATACCACATGCTATATCCTCAACATTCAAACTTAAGTGATATAGCCCAAACACTCCCCATTTTCAATATCATCTTATACCTCCCCCAATCCCCACCCCCACCCCCTGCACCCTTTTTTTTCTGAAAAGTTTGGTTCATACGATTTTACTCAAAAAGAGGTGGTTCAAATCCAAGTGGTTGAGAAATTTCTTGACCTATAATAATCGACTAAATGTACCTCATATCTATCATACTAGGGCATGGGGATTTGTATCCATATAGTTCCACATGTATTTACACATAAAAACCATCTTGGGCTGTTTAAGCTCGAAATTCGTGCCAGCAGAAAAGTCCCCACCCTAGAGGAAAAAACAAAGATATGAAATATTGTGAACTAACAAAGTTTCCATCTAGTTGTTTAAGCAGAATATACAAGAACTTCAACTGAAGTATGCAGATTTTTTTTTGAAACTGCTAATGTTCAACTATAGTACACTGATGTAGTTTAGAATAAACTAAACTCCTTATGGTAGGACTTAAATTGGAAAGTAAAAACCAATGCATACCGGCAGGTATAGTTACTTTAACGTCTTTAATGGCTTCAACAACTCCTGATGCTTTGCATGCCCTACAACGTTCCTGATAGAAAACCAAGAAATGACCATTTGAAGCTGTGTCAAATTAGTAGGGTGTTCATTGTATAAAAATCAAGACCTTAATGACTCGTCCAGATCCTTTACAGGTACTGCAAGTTGCTGTAAATGGAGGGATTGTAACCTGATGAATACGTTGGAGAGTATTAATAAAACAGAAAGATAACATTGCTCGATTATCAGGCATAAGGGGAAGGTGTTCCACTAAGTTTAAACCTCATATGATGAGGTCACCGTCAGAAACTTGAATGTACTTACTCTCCCAACTCCTTGACAAGTTGGACATACTTTTGGCGTTGAATTCAATGGATAGCCCAAACCACCTGAATGAGGATGAGGATAACACAGTGTTAAGTTAAGATCATGATGAGTGGTAAAACTATGAATTTCAAAGAGCAAGTTTTGGGATAAAATTGTCATATAAAATGAGACCGAGGGAATAGTTAAAAGTCAAAGCAACTCCATCATTTTTCATGCAAGTCAACCCACATCATATAATATTGAATAGATTGAATACAATTACATTTTACTTCTTCCGTCTTGGGATAGTCAAGCCACATAAAATATTGAATAGATTGAATACAATTACATTTTCTTCTTCTCTCTTGAGATATAGACTTAATTATTATTTTCTTTCACTTCAGATGAAGCCAGATAGTGCCTCCAGGTATAAGCAGTTAAGCACCATTATCTCTCATGAAACTAAAGTAACCATACTTTCCAGGTGACCTTTATGATCAATGTACTAATTTATCCATTAGGACAGCACCCTATAGTACTGTATGTTTAGCAGAGTAAAAGCATGACTGTTGGAACTCGTTAGCAGTTTTTTGCTCCCTTCACCTTTCTAGTAACAAGATCAACATGACTGCTTAGCTCTTTTCTATTTTTGGTGTAAACAAGATATATTAACTAGGAGAAAAGACATCTTTGATGTGCTAGATTGTTTATAGGCAGCAGTTTAGACTAAGACTGTTTTATTCTGTAAATTGTAACACTTTTGAAGGGGTGTGCTAGATTGTTTTGTTTATAGGCAGCAGTTTAGACTAAAACTGTTTTATTCTGTAAGTTGTAACACTTTTGAAGGGGATCTACACTTCTATTGTACTATACCTGTGGATATACAGACTAAAGTTACCAGTTTAAAAAAAAAAAGAACAGAGAAAAGAGAGCAGAAACATGTCACAGAGAGAGAGAGAGAGAGAGAGAGAGAGAGAGAAGCCAGACAAACTGTGTAGTCATCCTCTACCCATGCTTCCACAAAGAGATAGCATAATAAACAAAGAAAAAGACAAGGCAAAAGACAATAAGACATCCAACTGCAACACAAAGTAAAGGCTTCAAAAACATAACCAGATAGTTTAAACAATGTGCATCAAAAGAGAACATCAGCTTTTATACTTACTGCAAGAATCACATGGTACATCTGCATCAAATGATAGATGTTTTGTGCATCCTTTAGCAGCTTCAGAAAAAGAGAGAGAAAGCTCCACCTACCATTTGAAGATAATACAGTCAAACAGGTCTCTGAAAATGCGGAGAAATCTGAGAAAATGATCAAAGTGATCCTTAATGTATTAGGGCTCGTTTACTTTGGTCCTTGATATATACACCTAACAGATATAGTCCTTACTATTCTTAATGCATAAGAGAAGTTAATCATTTTGATAAGAAACAATTACCATTTTCAAAAAAAAATGTTAATCATTTTGATCCTTTACCCTAACTAACAGATTTTAAGAAATGCTATTAAGTTTAACCCTCTAACCACGTGACTAACAAAAGTCACAGCAACAAAGGCCCAAGCTATCGTCTTTTCACTCATCAAAAGTAGGAGCTCTGAAAAATCACAGAAAAACTAGAGAATGGTGGCACATCCCCTGCTAGGAACAAATTCACAAGAAGATGAATCCTTTCTTTCATAAATTTTAAAAGTATACTGAAGTACAGCAAAGAAGTGAAACAAATTTTTGCCAACATGTAAGTTACCAAACCCCTCTCTTTTTCTTTCAATTCACAAATCTCTAAATCTGCAATTGTTTTTTTACATTGTATATTGTTTGATTTATTTTAATTTATTGTTTTTTAATAATAACAGCCAGGAAAAGATTATTAACAATTGCAAGGATTCGAAATGATTTCTTTCATGCTTTTCTTTGGAGTTCTGTCTGAACAACAATGTATCTCTACAGATACGTTGAAATTTCACCAAGTTCAGAACCGGAACCCAGCACTGATGTGGCTTCTCCAACAGTGATTCCGGTCCTTCAACTTCATCTACCCTGACTTCTCCTCTAGCGCTTCCGCCATGAAATCTCTTTCCTGATCATCGAGGGTTAAATTTAACTGAAAACTTGACGGATCAGTTAGTTTTTAGTGTATAGGACTAAAATAATTCACTTTTCCTATACGCTAAGGACCATATTTGTTAAGGTGCATATATCAAGGACCAAACTAAACCAACCCCAATACGTTAAGGACCATCTTGATCTTCTCAGGAAATCTCAAATGGAAAATAATCACAAAAGGCACCACCTGAATGTCTTGCGTCAGATTTTCAGCCTCATTTTCAAATATCTGAGAGATATTGAAGCATTTACATTTAAGCAAAACTCCATACAACACCGCACTTCGCAAAAGAGAAAAAAAGGGTGGAGAAGAAATATACCTCAGAAAATATTTTCTGAAACGAACCAGAGAATTGTGTGCTATATGTATATCTAAAATCATTGCCATTCCCATAATTATAATTTATATTTTCTGTGTTGTTGCTTGGTTGCTCCTTCATCTGAATTAATAAAAAAACATCATTGGTAGTATATCAAATTGAATCATGATGTAGCATAACTTGAAAATACAACCCATAGGAGAAAAATCATGTTACCATGTCATATTGTGCTCTCTTCTGTGGGTTTTGCAGAATCTGGATTCACCTTTCACGATTACAATCCATAAAAAATCATACGGTAGTATAAGGAAATGCAACAATTCTTCAACCATGGTCACGATATTATTATTCAAGAACACAGAAATATTTAAACCTCATATGCATCTCTTATCTCTTGAAATTTCCTCTTCGCAGATGGATTATTCTTATTGGCATCTGGGTGGTATTTTTTTGCAAGCTGCAAAAGGTTTTGATGTCAACATACTAGACAGTTAAAATAGCACAGAACGGATGAAGAAAATGATAAAAAGCCACAGATCTAAGCTAGATAATGCTTAAGATAAATGAAGCAAATAAATTCTTGAAGTGCAAAAGTTAAATCACTTGTCTGAGAACACCAACACAATGTGAACTATCACCTCTAAACAAACAAGAAGATTCCTTTTTCAGATATGGGAGGGGGAGGGGGATAAGAAGAAAACTCTGATTATCCTAATGACAACAAACTACTAAACAACCAGCCTCTTCATTGAAAACAATCTACCAATGACTAGTAAAATTTCGATACCAAAAAGGAAACAGATCCATATGCAAACAAAAGGTGGTGTCAAGTTGACAGTGACAAGCTTTTAACACCAAATAGAAGATGGCATCTTAGTTTAACTGAAAATGAACATATCAATAAACCGCTTATTCAAACTTAAAAACCTATTAAATAATATGCTCACCACATGAAAAGCCTTCTTAATCTCATCTCGAGTAGAATCTCTAGATACACCTAGAATTTCATAGTAATCTCGTTCTGCAGAATAACAAGCTCCTGAAAAATTAAGTGATGCAATTGCTTCATATGATAGAGCAATCAATAAGATGAAACACGCAAATCAAAAGAAGCTGTCTATAGATATCGAGGAATACCGGTGGAATGGAAAAAATGCTTCAACGGTGGAAATCTCCTAGTCGAAGAACTATTAGGTTTACCAATAAAACTGCAACTGTACAAAGCTGATATACAAAGCAAAGTAAACCATGGTATCATAGATTGGCTTTTCAATTGGCTGAACATAATTCATGTTAGAGTAACGACATTTTCTCTCAAGTTCAGGTGTTTCAACATACATTCAGCACATACATAAATGTGATTTTCACTATCAAACATTTTTTCAATGACAATGGTGTCCCTGCCAATTGCACCCACCTCAACTATTCTGCCAGATACCTACTGCCTCCTATCAACACAAGTATCCGTAGTTCTTGGTGATTTAGGCATATGAGAAGAAATCACCGAGTGTTTTTTAATTTGAATCTATAACCTCATAGCTATCCTCCCACTTGGTTGACCACACCCTTGAGTGCACTAACAACTATATTTTAGCATTTAAGTATTCACCTCAGGTCAAGTAAATGATCTCTTTCTTAGAAAAGAAACTGCGTAAATTCTGCCTTTTTGGATCCCATAATCTGATGTTGCCAGTACTATGTTTGGGGTCGTGGTGAGAGGAAATTTGGGGGGGCAAATTAACTAATGCAGCGGTATGGTTTTATCCTTAGCATGTAACTCTTTTTAATAATTAATTAAAGATTTTATAAGTTTGTGCACTAGGCCTGTGCATCAGCCATAATTGCAGGTTGTGCAATCCCTCTATTCTGTCTAGGTGACATTGCACCTACCACGACAGCTGGTGACATGATTTTGCTTTATAGTCTTAGGAGAACAATTCTACCCCTATGCAAGCCTGTCATCTATCCCCTCCTCCGGCTTCTCAAGCGACAGAGATAATATATGGTCCTAATTCACCTTCTGAAATTGCTTACACTGGCTTTGCCCATCAAATAAAAGCTTTAAGCAACACATTCCACCTATTCTGTAACAAGTATCTGCCAATTGGTGTCAAATTAGGTAAACTGCTTTTTGGAGGACTGTTTAGTGTACACAAATTAGTTAGACCATCCTGACCTTTCTAAAAATTGTCCACATCAATGAAGCTTGTAACAAATCCGAGATTTTATTACCTTGTTATGTTACCACTACTCAATGAAGGTAAAGTTTAAACTTTTGTACCTTCTCACATCAGAACCAATGCCCAATTAACCTAACTAACAACTATGGGCACAAAGTTGAGCTTAATTAATGACAAGTAGCTCATGAGTCACGGCAAATAATCGTAATTCCAGAGTTTGATACAGAGAAAAGAGTTCAATCTCAGAAGTTACAGTTCAAGGTAAGCCTCTTACATCGATTTTTAAGTAATGTAGGTAGATATTCTGGAACATGTGTACACACATTCCCTTTATTGATCATTGATTTTGCAGAAACTGAGTGCTGTGACTGTAAATGGAGAAAAAGAGTTTAGGGACAATATTACCACTTCTCTGAAATATAACTTGTAAGTACAACATTGCAGCAGTTTTCAATAATATTACCAAAATAATTTTAATGATAGATTTTGGGGAAACTCCTGTCCACCTCAGTCTGCCCATTTTGAGCTGGAAGCAATTCCAAAAGCCAAAAAAGTTAAACATAAGCTAAAGTGAAATGCCCCAGGTGGAAGAAAAAAAAAACGTTAGATGTGATAATAACAGAATACTTGGCAAGAATTAACCACTTCAGTTTTAGGGTGTGTTCTCTATGAAGGAAAATGTATTATTGGAAAATGTTCTCCACAAAAATAAGTGGTTTTCTTACTTATTATCTTGAGTTCTGTAAATATGCAAAAGATATTATCCAAAAATCATTCATATATAATCTAAACAAATACTATGAAAAATGGGGATGGGGGCTATGGGGGTGAGGGTGAAGATGAAGCGCGTTGGAGGGTACTTGTACAACTTGTTATCCCAACTTATTTTCCTAAAGAAAATATTTTTCCGAAAGTTTGACCAATCCTCCATAGCGAACACACCCACCCTTAATGTTTTATGCAAGAATTGCATGAAGAACACAATTTAGCTTTTTAAGCTGGAAGATGCAAAAGAACTACAAGTCTACAACACCATCTAACACACACTCTCCTTCCACTAACTTCTTTAAGCAAAGATTTTCACTTCCCATCCATAAAAATTAACCCTTTTGGCATTTTTCACTTTAA
This sequence comes from Solanum pennellii, assembly GCF_001406875.1. Lineage (NCBI taxonomy): Eukaryota > Viridiplantae > Streptophyta > Magnoliopsida > Solanales > Solanaceae > Solanum > Solanum pennellii. Next base: position 90,660,869 of record NC_028637.1, read on the forward strand.
TCTCAGAGTTTGGCATTCCTCATCTTAACTTACTGTATCAACAGAAAGCAGCACAAATACAAATACAAGAACATATACATTACCCACTGCCAATTCAAAAAAACCAGAACATCATACATACTTTTACAAACTGCCAAGTAACCTAACGGGTTCTAATAACAAAAAAAATTAAAAAACAACATCGAGAGAAATTAGGCTTACTTGTAAAAGAATCTGTAATTGAAATTCTAGAGCTACTGCTGTCTAATTGTTGGTTCAATCTTGAAAAAATGAAAATGTTTCACTTTTTATGCTCTATGGGGACGGCTTTAATTGGGTCTAAGTTTTTATAAGTTACTATAATTTTCTTTTTTTCCTATGAGGTTTTGTCTTTTAGGGCATCACCCCTTGATTGTTAAATTATAACTCAATTTTTATTTAATAGTTAATTTTATTTTATATGTTTATTTATTTTCGTCGTCCACAAACTTAATTTATCTATATATATTTTGAACAATTTTTCATCATGACTATTTAAAAATTTTCATGTGGCTCGACTAAAATGTAGAGTTGTCAAAAAGAACCCGTCCCATTCCATTCGGCCTAGGTTTTTTGGGTTAAAAATTTTGAAGGGCTAGGACGGATCGACTCTTCATTTGAAATGGCCTGAAAATACTCAATTCAATCAATCCTAAAAGAGTTGAGGGCTGGAGGCGGGCTAACCCTTGATAATTTTGTCTTTTAAAATTTTTGGAAGAAAGTCGATTGTCAAATTATACCTTAATTTAGTTAATTTTACTTCGCGCGACTATTTTTGTTCCGTTGTCTACAAACTTGATATACATACCCAAACTTTAAACAATTTTCCACCGTGGCTATTTAAAATGCAACGATGATAAATGATGATGATCCAGTTTGACTTTGGAACATGAATATAATTTTTATGTCCTAAAAGTAGGTGATCCGAGGATAAAAGTTGCCTTTTTTTTTTATTTCAAGTGAATTTTTTTTTTTTGAAAATTGTTGTATGCTGTCAAATTTTGAGGAAAAAATTATTCATATCATTCATTAAAAAATTAGCTCATATAGATTATTTATTAAAAGTTTGGTTTATTTATGTTATTTTTGTTGAAGAACAAGGAAGCTGACGATTGGAACATCTCAATGAACAGATCCAACGCAACTGACTGACGTGTCTCCAGCAAGTGTTGATAAAGAAGGAAGCTGAGGATTGGAACATGTCAAAGAAACAGGTCCAACGAAGCTGACTGGCGAGTTCATAACACGGCTAAGAATTATAGTCGCACTAGGATTAGACTACCTATTTTAATTAGGATTATATTTAGTCTAAGAACTATATTATGATTAAGATTATAGTACGACAAGGGAGTATATACTTAACATTATTATTCATCAATACTACATATATTGATCAACATATCAATATTGATAACATATCAATCTATCAGATTGATCTACAATTTTCATTAACAAATAATGATATGAATTTGTATTTTCTTAAATAAAAATGACACAAATAAGATAAACTTTTAACAAATGACATAAATAAGCATTGTCTTAAAATTCAATGACATATTTGAAATTTTTCTCTCAAAATTTACTGAAAAGTAAAATTTGATTAAGAAAATTATGTAATTGATTATCTATTCTTTTTCACTACTACTTGAAGTTGGTAATATAAAGTATAAAATTTTCCATTATCTCTATTTCTACATGATTTGTGATATATTTGCGGAAGGAGAAGTTATTTTCTTTTTCATTAATTACTACTTCTGATATTTAGATTTTGAAAATAGTTTTTCTTGGATTCACTTTGTATTGAGTAGTAATTATTGGTTTTAACTAAAATAATTGTACATATTTTGATTTTAGATTTGGTAAATGCATAATGATGTATTATTTACTACTTTTATATATATTACTCCATAATGTAGAAGGGAATATAAGCAGCTTGAATTCAAGTTCCAAAATTACAAACAGATGATTCAAAATTATAGATATAGAAATTTCATTAATTTTGTTGTTCCTTGGAATCCCTTGTGATATAAACTTGATAATTATGATATTTGTGTAAATCTTTGTCAAAAATATGTAATTTGATTTATGCATTGCTACTCTATATTATTTTATTCTACTCTCTCTATATGATGTTTGACAAAAAATAAAAACTAAACTTTAAAATTTTATTTGTCACATAAATCGGAAGAGTGAAAATAATGCTATAATATATATTATTAGTCACAATAATTAATAATATACGATATTAAAAAAATATATTAAAATTTGACTTAATTTCAAATTTTACATGTGCTACGTAAATTGAGACAAAAGGAATAACAATAATTTGACAATTACAGTTAAAATATTAAATTGCAAAAGTTAACAATTCAATTTTATTTTATTGAACATATTAAAAATTTGATTGAATCTTAAAATTTTATGTGCCGGATAAAGTGAGACAGAAATAGTTATATAATATCAATTGAGAATTACTTAAGTATTATAAATCAAATAAATATTACAATAATTCAAAAATACTTAAAACTTAACTTGGAAATTACTTTTAAGTATTATAAATCATAATAAATAATACAGTAATTTAAATTACTTGAAAATTACTTCAAAGGTATTATAAGTTATAATAAATAATACAACAAATCAAATTACTTAAAATTCAACAACTTAAATATATTTTTTAAAATATATTAAAAGTTTGGTTAATTTGTCAAAATTTTACATGGTAAATTGAGACATAAGAAAACATATATACTTTTTTAAAAAATTACCTTGAAAGTAATATAAGCACAATAAGTAACAATTTAAAGTATTTAAAAATTTGATTGAGTTTGTCAATTTCGTATGTTCCACAACCTAAACCAAATAAAATAACATATATTGGATCCGTGCTTACACGAGCGATTGTAACTAGAATATATGTAAAAGCAATTGTTGTACCAAGACACTATCTTCTTTTTTTTTTTTTTGTCCTACACTTGTTCATGGACAATATCCTCATTCTGATTTTTGTCCAAACAATTAAACAATTTTTTAGAAATCCCATCATCTTCTTTTCCACTCTCTTGGTTTTTTTTTTCCCTTAACAATCACTCTCATCCAAACATCACTATTATTGATAGCTGAAGCAAATCGATCTTAGCAAAGTCTAGTAAAGTGATGTTCTTGCATTAGGCCTAGCAATTATTTAGGCCTCGAAAGTTATTATTTCATTTATATAATTTTTAATTTTCAATATATATCTGATTTTTAGAAATAAAATTATTAATTGACTAAAGATATACGTGTAATGCACATGATAAATACATACAACACACACAAAAACTAGTTTGATTGAATATATCATGTTTAATTGTTCGGAGAAGAATAAAAACAATGATAAAGTAATTTTAAATAAAGTAATTTAATAATTAAAAATATTACGTTAGATCATATGTTGTTTCAAAATTAAGCATATAGACTAACAATTGAGACTCTTGTCACTTTAGTGAGCATATGGACCAACAGAATATACATATATTTTCACGGATATCAAACTTACTATATGATAGGATAAAAATAAGAGAACGGTTGGACTAGAAAAAGAATAACAAAATACAGGGATATACATATATTAATAATCGAAGCAAAACAAACAAACTTCATCGTAATAAATTTAACTACATTTAAATCCAATTCTACATAATTTAACTACAAAGCAGAATTGATGGAATAGGTTCATTCTCTAAGAACAAGTGTGTAACACAGAAATTTAACTGCATAATCTAATTTTAAATCACAAATACATAATTCACAATGAATATCATCTTCATCGTCAAATATCATAAGCCACCTTTCTTGTGAAAATTTTGCTTATGTTAATGAACAGTGCAATAAATATGTTATTTTATTTATATGTATCTATATCTTTCATGAAAAAAAAATATTTTTTAACCGAGACATATTTTAGATAAATATTGTGTTCTTATTTTGAAAGGAGGATATATATGTAATATTCTATTAATACATCATTTAATTGGATTCGAATCGACTTAACAGTAGGGTGGTTTCTTAGAGGATAATAAAGTTTGAGATTTGTGATTTATCGAAAAAAGTTATTTCATATTCTATTATTTATCACTTATGAAATTCCGATTTTTGATGAATATATGAATTTGAGACAAATTTGCATTAAATGGGATATGTGTTTGTCTGGTTAAGATTTCAGAGTGCAATTTTTTACTTTTTATTTTATAATTTTAAATAAATCTAAAAATGTTTAATCGATGTTATGACTCTCTTTTCAGAATGCTAATTTATTTTCTGAAAAACTTACACATCATTTTCATTAAAAAATTATGTATATATGCTTTCTTTCTCTTTTCTCTAGCACCTACTCTCTAATAAATCTAAAAAATATATAATCGATATTATGAATGTTTTTTAGAATGCTAATTTATTCTCTAAAAAGCTTATATTTTATAAATCATATTTTATGATTCTAACTCTTATTTTTATTGTATAATTATAAGTGTATAGAACGATTATATACAATTTGAATTTGTATAAAATGAAAAAGAGAGAAAGGCAAAAGAGACTTGGGCAGGGAATATAAATTGAATCGGATTGTATAAAACGAGAAAGAGAGAAATTACATACAATTTGAATTTGTATAAAACGAGAAAGGGAGAAATTACATACAATTTGAATTTGTATAAAACGAGAAAGAGAGAAAGGCAAAAGAAACTGGGTAGGGGGAGTATTTTTATTCTATAATTATAAGTATATAGGACGAAAATATATGTATTTACGTATGTATATACAATTTTCTCTCGCTTTATACAAACAGAATTGCAATTTATACACTTCGCTTCTGTTTGTATAAGCGAGAGTAGCAAGCGAGATTTGGGAGAGTAGCAAGCGAGATTTGGGAGAGGAGAGAGAAGGGAACAAAAATATATATATTTATACAATTTTTTCTGCTTTATACAAATAGAAACAGATTTTATACACTTGTGTTTGTATAAAAGTGAGAGGAAGTGAGCTAGAGATGAAGCGAGAGAGGAGAGTGGCCAGCGAGAGTTTGAGGGAGAGAGGTGACTGACAAACAGTTTGCTACGGGACACAATTAAATCAAAGGATGGTTATAGTAATTAATTTAATTGATTAGTTTACAATTAAATATAACTTTCCCAAATATTATTTAGTCGAATAACGTTATATATAAGTAAGGACGGATATTATTTTGAAGGCAAAAACTGCCAACAATTTTTGTTTTTTCAATTTATATAGCTCCACTTGTCCTTGTATTTTTGCCGTGTGTAACTTTAGTGATGCAATATGATATTATGATATAAAATTATAATATGAAATTAAAGTTTTTATTTGATACGCGATTTGAAGTTTTTGTATGGTATATTTTCTCATAAAAATAAGAATTTCATAAGTTATAAAACTACTAAAATATTTTCAATTATTTATTCAATCTTATGAATAAACAAAATAAACAAATAAAAATTATATTTTAGTTAAACACTAAAATAGTAGTAATAAATTTGAAAAAAATTAATTAATTATATATGTATATAAATGATAAAGTAGGAAAATGATTTAAAGTAATAATAAATTGTATGTCGGTGAGAATTAATGATATGATCATAAATTTTATTTAAATATGAAATAAATGACTAATAGATATAAATGTGGGATACTTTTAACAAAATATAAATTTATAGATCAATTTTTATATTTACAATATCTCAAATCATGATATGAAATTTTCAAATCATTATTTTTAAAGAATATGAAATTTCATCTTATTATATAAATTTGCATATCCAAACATTAATTTTATTATAATTTTATATCGCGATATGTTATTAAATGACCATGCCTACTTAATTTGACGTAATTTTCAACTACCAAAAAAAGGTTTGGTCTAATTCAAATTTATAAGGATGGAATGTAGTTGTCAATTTTTACGGCGCTCAAAATCTCAACCTTTAGGGCTATCAAATCTTTTGCATTTATTACCCCCTCCTATTTAAAAGTCTACTTTGACTTAAAACAGAGCGTAAGAAAAGAAAGAAGATTTTTTAATCTTATAGTTTAAAATTAAAGTTATGTTAAATATATTAAAATATCTTTTAATTTTTTGTGATCTTAAACATCACGTGAAAAGTTAAAGTGTTGCAAAAATTTTTTTTTTTTTTTGAAACAGACCAAAAAAAATAGAATTATTCTAGATTACATTAGAAATATCTGATAAAAAAAAAGAAAAACAACTTGCTAAGATCATGATATAAGTCAAAATTACATCTTACATACCAAACATTACATATTCCATAGAGAAATCCAAGAGAAGAAAAAAAATGGAAGTTGCTAATGTTCTTCACATGACTGAAGGAATTGGAGACTCTAGTTATGCAAAAAATTCTCTGTTTCAGGTATCATCACACAACTTTTTAATTTTCGAAAATCAAATGAATAGTGGTATATACAATTAATTTTCAAATTTCGATAATTTAATTTTGAAATATCTTCAGCAAAAGGTGATCCTCGCAACAACATCAATAACATACGAAGCTATATCTGCTCTGTACCACAGCCTTTCAACATGGGAAACCATATGCATTGCGGAGTTAGGTTGTTCCTCCGGACCTAACACTTACTTGCCGGTTTCCCAACTCATTCAAACTATTCGAGAAAAATGTACAGAAAATGGCCAAAAATTGCCCGAATTTCATGTTTTTTTGAATGATCTTCCTGGCAATGATTTTAATACCATTTTTCGTTTGTTGCCAACATTCTATGAAGATTTGAAAAAACAGAATATGAGATCAGGAGATGGATTATTTGATCCTCCAAATTGCTTTGTTGCGGCAGTTGCTGGTTCATTCTATACTAGACTTTTTCCTTCCAAAAAACTGCATTTTGTTCACTCTTCTTACAGTCTTCACTGGCTTTCTCAGGTATGCTTAATCAAACTCAACCCGTCCAATCCGCCCAACCTGGTTGAGTTTGGACTGATTATTGAGCCGTTCATTTATTAGCTCAACCCATTTCAATCCAATTCATTAAAAAAAAAAGGCTTGATATGTAACCCGAACTGGCATGACAAATCTTGTCAAAATATTTTTAAGAAACTTTTTTTTTCTCAATTGGAGATGTTATATATAGTTATAATAAAGAAAAATAATTTTATTAGGTACTAAAATAGTTTAAAAGAACAAATAAAACAAAGTAAGTAAAAATTAGGTTGAGTCGGGTCTTAACCTAGTTATTATCTTAATTCATTATGACCCGTCTAAATTTAACTCAGCTCAACCCAACCCACCCTATTGTCACACCTAGGTATGTTGTTTCACGCTAACACATGTATAGATTTTTAATTACATTATATATATAAACTAACTGAGATTCCAAGTTTAAGCACTAAATATATTTTTATTTATCAAGTCCCTCCTCGGATTCTACTTGTGAAATTAGACTGGTATTAGGTATATATATATATATGTGTGTGTGTTGTTATCATATTTAATTTAGAAAGAAAATGATGTAGTAGTTATTTCAGGTAGCTGACTCTAGGTACGTTTTGGATTGTATATATAGGTGCCTGATGGAATTGAGAATAACAAAGGGACTATTTATGCATCAAGTACAAGCCCATCAAGCGTCCTCAAAGCATATTCCAAGCAATATAAAAGAGATTTCGCGACTTTTCTCAAGTATCGTTCAGAAGAATTGGTGAAAGGTGGACGTATGGTATTAGCCATGCCTGGTAAAGAAAATGAGCATCACTTAAGCAATGTGTGTCGCTTTATGTTGGAGCCTTTGGCCATCGCGCTCAAAGACTTGGTTACAGAGGTACGCAAATTCAAATTAGTACTTATGTTAGAAGTTTGTAACTTTAAACATGTCATGATGTTATTACGACTACGAATTAAATACCAGGGATCGATAGAAGAAGAGAAAATGGATTCGTTCAACGTTCCAACGTACTCTCCATCTCCTGCAGAAATACAGTATGTAGTTGAAAAGGAGGGAACAGAGTATGGATTCTAGTTGTGAAGGTTACAATGAGGCACAGAGTGTAAGAGCTTTTGCTCAACCTTTACTTGTTAGTCATTTTGGTGATGATAATAAATTGATAGATGTTGTGTTCAATAAGTGTAGAGAAATTTATGCCAATACTATGGCCAAAGAGAAGAATATTTTCACAAATGTTATAGTCTCTTTGATTAAGTCTTAATAAATCACTTGTCATGTAATAATACTCGAGATCAAAGATAATTAATGAAGTATTTGTGCATTAAGGATTTTTTTTCTATTGCATTCCAGTGTCGTCACTCTTCTTTCAAACATGTTTGATTACATTTTTTTTAAGCCGAGGGTTTATTGGAAACAATATTTCTACCCCATCTTTTCAAACGTGGGCGATAGTAAAGTGTACGTATATCATATATCCTTTCCAAACCTCACTTATAAGATTACACTGAACATGTTATTGTTCTTTTGCTTTGATTATCTTGCTATTTTTTGTATCATTATTTGTATTCTCTAAGTATTCTGAGCTTCTTTCTCCTTTTTCTTTTTTTTTTTTAGAAAAAAAACAAACCTTTTTTATATCTCAAAAACCGACTTACTCGATAGAATATAGTATACCAAATTAGTAGCAATTGAAGTATAGAATTGCAATGTACTATGATATCCATACGGTATATATTATTCCTATAAAAAAAACACTACTATATCATACAAAATTAATAATTGATTGCTTCAAGTAAAATATTTAATCCTTTATGATATCCACATGATAAATATCATATAGTTACAGAATATTATATACTGACAAAATATCATAGAAGATTAATTTGTAGTTATGATCATGTTGACCTCATGCTAGGAAAAAGAAGACATGAGCAGGCCTAGTAATTAATTTGGGTCAAATGTGTGTTTGCTAAATTAATCAAGAATCAATGAGTAGTGAGTCAATTAATGTAATTAATTTGCTTATATGGAGTACTGGGTTTGTGTGTTTTCCCCTTTTGGGTGGGTGGGAGGTGGGAGGGGGGAGGGGTTAATTACTGAAGTTATTGTTGTTGACTTCTTGTTTTATTTCTCTCTCCAATAATATTGTTGTTCATTTTGTATTTCAAACATACTTAGAACAAAACTTTAAACATCTTTGTATGACAACTTAAGAACATTTTTACAACTAGAAAATTAAAAGTAGTAGCGAAATTAGAATCAGAAAGAGATTTAAAAAAAATATATATGAAATATTTTTCTTAAAGAAGAATTGTTGTTAATATGTGTCTAAAAAATCTTACTGATTCCAACAAACTTTGCAGAAACACGAAGTTACCAAGTTTAATGAACCAGTGAAGAACAAAAGAATAGAAGAACTGAAATTAATTCACAAATCTAAAATTTGTAAAACACGTACCAGAATCTGGAAAATTTTTAATAGGAAAAAGATCAAGTTCACTGAACTCACAGTGTCCCCTTAAGGAAATTATTCCCCTCTAGTATCCGAGGTTTGATTTGGAATATGACCTCCCAGGGTAAAATGATCTCAATCACCAGAGTATAGATACCAAAAACTCCGGTGTCAGCGAACCACTCAACGGCAGTAAAATACACTTAGAATACTAGATTTAGTAGTTGAAGAAGAAGTCCATAAAATCTATATTTTTAAATGAGAGCAAATCCCTCAATTTATAGAAAACAAAGGCTAGTGCAAAAAGATTCTTATCGTGCCTTACCGGAAAGGTCACAAACCTTTGGAAAAGTCACAATCTTTCAGAAAGGTCGTCACTTTTCATAAAAGTCACAACTTTCCATAAAAGTCACAACTTTTCATTAAAGTCGCAACTCTTCACTTTCCATTCACATCTTTTTAAAACCCAACAATTTATCTCCTGTAGACTCTGCACATTTTTAAGAAATTATAAATAGGGGAATAAATTTTATTATATCACCCTTTAAATATAATAAATATGATATCTTGAAAAATATAATAGAGAAATGATAAGGTAAATTAGGAACTAAGTTGTAAAATTATTCATTGATTTCAAAAAGTGAACAAGTATTATTGGATATCTCAAAATAGTATAGTGGACAACTATTGTTGGATGAAGGAATATTAAATTTTTGGATGAGGTCGTTTGGATTGACTTAAAAAAAGTAGTTTTTAAGTCAAACTGAAATGACTTTTAAGTCAAAAAATAAAAAGTAGGTGGAGACCTAGTTTTGATTTTCAACTTATTTTAAGTCATTTTTTATCTTGCCAAACACGTTGTAACTTATTTTAAATCATTTTTTACTTATTTAAGTTATTCTTTATATTTGTCAAACACTTTCAGAAGTAAATAACTGACTTAAAAGTATATTCGACCGACTTTTAAGCTAATACAAACGGGCTCTAAGTCTCAACTGGGACAATTAGAAAACTTTGAGTAAGTTTGTAAAAATATTTCATACTTTCTCTGTCTCTTTTTACTTGTCAAATTTTGACTTGACACACATGTTAAGAAAACATTGATTGCTATGGTGAGTTTATCATTTTACCCCTATTTATTGATTGGATTTCAAATATCTTTACTTGCTAAATTTTTCAAAGACAATAGAGTAAAATGTTCTTTCTTGATTAGTCAAAAATGACAAGTAAAAAAAGAAAAAACTGAACAAGTAAAAAGAAACCGATAGAATATCATTTATGAGTTTCTTTGGAAATTGAAGAGTCCAATTACATACTTTTAGATAGATATAATCATATAAATATCAGACATATAAACCTTGTTACAATTTGGCACAAATTTGGTGTTTAAAAGAAACAGTCTTCTTGTCAAGATCATAGGCAACAAAGAAATTTGTTTGTGCTATATTCCCAAATATAGGCAAATGTTTTCCTGGAGCAAAAGCAAGGCAAATAATGTCATTTCCAATATTAACAAAACTATTTAACGCTTCCAACTCCAATTTTGCATTTTGAAATTCAAATATCACTGGAGGTACATCTGAAACACCCAATCCTTGATAACACAATCGCAAGAATCGCGTTGTGTTGCCTCTTAGAGGCTTCAATTTTATTTCGCGCTTCATTATTCTCTCCATCTCTGAATACATATGTGTTGGTAAAAACGTAAATGTTGTCCCCGAGTCTATAGCAATCTTCCCTCCCTTGTGAGCTTTCTTCGATGTGTTATGAAATCGAATCGTTGTATTCCTAATGGTGATTCCTAGTAACTTTAGGAAATAATAAACCTTTGGAGGTTTTAAAAATAATGGGGTTGTAACCATATGTTTAGTTGAAGAAATCAAGGCTTCATTTTCACCAAAACTCAATCTACTAGACACATTTAATTGGAAAAATGGGACTAAGCAATATGAAAATTTATGCCCAAATTTGGATTTAATTTGGGACACAAGTGAATAAGGTGAAGCTCCAAGACCAATAATTCCAGCTGGTTCAGTATCAAGTGTAGTGATATCATTCATCCATCCACAACCAAAAGTTATGTTGGACATTGACAATCTGATTGGATGAGTAATATTTGTTGCATCGTCAAATGTGAATGTCTCACTAGCTAGATCACCATAACTGTACGATTCATCGTTATATCTAGCAGAATATAAACATGTATTTCTCCTCGTATAACAAGAGCCTCCTGGAAGACTCATGCATTCAGTAGAGTTGCAAGTAATTGGTCTATAAGTAGACGAATTTTGTGGATTAAAAATTGGAGTTCGTTGTTCGTAGCAATGGACACAAGGTTCACATTGTATCCATATAAGATCACTGCCTGTGTCAACAGCAACTAGTTTGGCACTTGGTTTAGTGCCAATTGAAATTTTCGTGAGATATACTCCGTGTATATCAGGAATTATAGAAGTTGATAATTTAGACCATAAGAAACTTGCCCGATTGATGGAATGTTGTAACGCGTTGTACATTAGTTGCCTTTGATTTAAGGCAGGGTTATGGAATGGCGATTCTGGTGAATCGCGATGAATGAGTTCAATGCTAAAACCATCATTTTTGGATTGCGCAAAATGAGAGAGACTTGCAAGATAGAGTAAGATGAAATAATGGAGTTTCATGATTATTATTTTTTCTGTGATGGAGTTTCAAAAATCTCACAGGTATAATTTATATATAAAAAAATTGTAAGATACAAATTTATGACTTGTTGATTGTTGTCTAGTCCAACATTAATTATTTTTTCCTTCATAGTAAATTTTACAGTTTTTATGTTGACTCATCTTAGTGTCAATTATTGCATGGATTAGTTCATATTGAAAGTATCTAATGCAGATTACAGAAATCAATGAAATTTGAAATCTTCTCCTCATATTTAATAAGTTGAGCCCATATTATTGCTATTGGGAAAAAAGGGCCCAACTTATAAATCTGTTTTTTGACTTCATTAAAATGTGAGGATATATATAATGAAGAATGCTTTTCAATTTTTACCTATTTATGTTTGAAGGTGAAAAATAAGTTTCCTTAAAAATGACATGTTTGAAGGTGAAAAATAAGTTTGTTTCAAAATGACAAGGTTGAGAGGTCGCTCATATGGTAAACATTTGTCACCTTCAATTTTGAAATTATGAGTTCGAGTCAACAAGAAAACTACAAGAGTTCTTGACGTGTGTCGAGCTGGAACAACTTGCTCGTCGGAATTTCATGCCGCTACCATATAGTATTCATTGCTATTTGGTGATAAATAGAGCATCTGTACCTCAATTGACCTCTTATAAAATTCATAAAAAGGGTTTCCAAGATATCGTCAATGACCAATCCCCACATGAATTGCTAAGGATCTAATAAGTCCAACATTGATTCCTTGAGATGTATCAATTGGGCAATTAATACATCCACAGTGGCTAGGATGGATATCTCGTATCCGAAAAATAGCAATACGCCAAAGGGGAACTTGTATAAAATTCACTTGGATACACTCTAGTATGCTATGTAACGTATCTTAACAGATTTTGAGTGTCTAGATACGTCCAGATACACGTATATCGGGATACATATGGTCGAATCAGGTGTAATTTGTTCTAGTCACATTGTACCTAAGTGGATTTACATGTACATAATAAATATCGCTGGTCTCCCTCTCCTCTCTCTCATCTCGCTCGTCACTCTCCTATGTATCTAAGATACATAACGAATCTCATTCGCCTCCCTCCCCATCTCACTCACATTTTTTCCTATTTTAGTGTATCTGATAGAAAAATTATTTGTATCTAAGTGCATCTTTCTCAATATATGATGTGTAATTCTTCATTAGCCGTAAGATACGCAATATTTTGAAAGTATAGATAATAATGGTATATATAGTAGAGAACTATGTCCAATTGTGTAGTTTTTCTAAAAAACAAAAAAGAAGAAGGGGAAATTTCATAAATGACAAACGTAATTTATCAAATAACATTATATGAGTATAGTTTACATAATTACATTTTATGTGTATAGTTTAATTTCTTATGTATCTTTTAATTTTGTATAAAACGTTCTTTATTTTTAATTTATTCAATATTTTACTTTTTCATTGAATGGTAACAGTAGTTAAATACGGTAACAAACATTTACACAATCACATGATTTAAGCTAACCGTTCAAAATCAAATATTGAAAAGAAAATTAGATAAATCGTATGAAACACTCAAACGTTATTATATTGTATATATTTGAGAAATTTTATATAACTTTTTATACAATATTCGTGTGTAATTTATTATCGTTATTGATTGTATATTGGACCATCATAATATGGAGATTGTATATATGACAGTTGTGCTTGTTTAAAAAGAAAAAGAGTATGTTGTATTTGTTTTTAATTTTTTTAGTGTAGTTGGTTTGTATACAATATTTTATTATGTTTATATATATTTTTTTTATATGTCTAGGAATTTGTATAATGTACAATAATTTTGGTATATGATTATATTTGTATATGTGCATATGTTATTTCGTGTTTATTCTTTTAAATTAATGATTAAACTAATTGTATAATATTCATTTGTCAATTGTATGTATGGTAAGCTTGAAATTTGTTTGTGCATTTGAGTGTGTTATTTTTATATATACAATATTTTATTATGTTCGTAATTTTTGTATATATCAACGAATTTGTATGATGTACTATAATTTTGTATATGTATATACAATGATTTTAACAAATTTCTTTTATACAAAACTAAATATTTGTATACAAATAACTATTGTCTCATAAGACTTTGTATATGTTACCTTAATATACAACCCACAATATACATAACTTTAGTAATTGGTATACAACTAAAGGATATACAAATAACAACTGTCTCATAATACTTTCTATATACTATCTTAATATACAATCCAATATATACATAACTTTGGTAATTTGTATATAAATAACAGAGTTTCTTTTATTTGTATTACACTACTTGATGTTCTAAATGTTCTTTAGATTTGTCCAGTTCTGATGAGGCAGATTTAATCTTCTCTGAATCAATGTTAAGGCTTTTCTCTTACTTCCACCTTCAACAATCTTAATTCATTTGGTCATGTTTTTTCTTAAATCTTAATTCAACATATTGTTCAACTTGAACTTGTTTATGTTTTGTCATAGACCCTACATTGACCCCAAAATCCCACTACATATACAATTGTCGAAGAAGGAATCAACAAAAAAAATATTGAAAGACACGAATTTAGCGGTTAACTTTGAAAAGTGGAAGTACAATTGGAGGGAGAAGGTCGAAATTTTCTCAATTCGAAATTCAAATTAGAAGGGAATAGTGATTTTAGGAGAAAAATATGCAATGAGGATAAGAGAGATAAATTTAATTTTGTATAAAATTATAAGCAGAATTTTTGGATGGCGGTTTTTATTCGGTATACAAATAGGTAGTGGGTTTCATTAATATGGAAAAAAAAACTGAAATTGTATTTACTGACAGTAAATAAATTAAACTATACTCTTATTAACTTATTACTTGGAGATGTTTGTCATCCCACGTAATTTTCTCAAAAAAAGAAAAAGGATGTGAAAAGTCCCAAAGGGGATTAAAAACAAATCATAAACTTATGATTGATTTTTGGGGGAATTGTAGTAGCTTAATTAGTTGGTTATCTAAACTTTCGTAAGGGTTCAATAGTAATTTGTTTCTCACCTTATAATTCCCTCCCGGGTCTCTCTCTCGCCCCTCTCTCTCCAGCCCAAACAATAAGAGCTTAAAAACATTTCACATAAATATGATAATTGTATTTTATTATGTATTTAGATGCATTTATATTTCATATCAACTATATTTCGTATTATGTATCAATTGTATACTTATTCTGTATGAATTGTATTATATTCTGCCTACTGTATTTGTTGACACAAATTATGTTCGTTCTTATATTCAATATCTGAAACCGATCAATTGTATTCAAACAATTATAACACTTGTTTTGTATTAAATATATTTATATTTTGTATCAATTGTATTCATGATACAACAAATATAACATGTATTTACCATCTCTCATCCCTCTTTCAATCTCACTTGGATCTCACCTCCTAAAATAAATACAATTTGATACTCTGGTTATATCATTTGAATTCGTTATACAATTACCTGATACAATGAATACAACCACTATTCAACTTCTCTCACCTCTCTTCTCTCTCTCCCAGATCTCGCTCACTTCTCTCCTCTCTTTCCTAGTCTAGTTCGTCTCTCTCTCTCTCTCTCTCTCTCTCTCTCTCTTTCTCTCTCTCTCCCCTCTCTCTTATCTTAGCTACCGTAATTATGTAAATTATATCTATAAATCTCTAATTAAGTCCAAACTACAGTCATTTTTTAAAATTTCTCCTTAAAATTTTATAATAACTTCCTGACTCGTATATATTAAAATAAAAAGTCACTTTAAGACTTTATTCTTCTTTATTTATTAGGAGTATTTGATTATCACATGTTTTCACTTAGAGAATTCGCCGTATAAGTAGGTGAGTGCATCTTATTCGTTGTTTGAGGAAAACAAGTCTCTTTACGAAAAAGGAAAATGACAAGACGAGTTGTTAAGATAGTAAGCAACTTTCATCTCTAATCATACAATTTATTGGGTTCAAGTTATTAAGTTGAGCAAAAGAAGTGGAAGCTTTTATAAAAATAAATCACAAGACTTGTGATTAATTGTTTGGAGGATCTTAGTAATTTAATTAGTTTGCTAAAAGAACTTTCATTTTATAGATAAGGCTCGATTTTCCCCTGGTAACTCCCTCCCTCTATCCCCAATATATATATATATATTATTTTTTTAAAAATAAAGAAAAATATGTTTTTAGAAAGTACAAACTTCTCAAATGAAAGTAGAAAAAATACGTTCCATAAATGACCTTCCACGTTCATTATCTCCTGGTCCTCCCCACCCACCCATCAAATATGAAATAAAAATGCAGGTATTATTTTTATTGGCGAATAAACAACTTTTATTTATTACCAAATGATCGAAAGTTACAAAATACAGGGAGGAGCTAAGCAACACACGTTACGTTTCGTGTCAAAATGTTTGCATAAGATCAGTTTCTCATTTTAATTTTAACAATTAAATGCTAGTTAATTTTGTTAACATATAGTAATCTTTAATGTAATTAAATTTTGATTTCCATTCTTTGTTTCCTATTAAATTAAAGCTGATTTACAATTTACTTTCACTTCACCTCTTTTGTCTAAGAGATCTGCAATTAATTAAAGAGATTTTTTTTTTTAAAAAAAAAAGACATTTTCAGTGAAAATATGAGTCCAAGATTTATGATGGTTATTGCTATTGTGGGTGTTCTTCTAATTTGCGGAATTAATTGCGAAAAGAATTACGATAGAAGACTATTAGAGGACTACTGTCCTCCAGATGATGATGAGAATTTCAATCAAACTGATCAACCAGTTCTAGTTCCATATGGTTTCGATTTGACTCAAGTAAGTGATCAAGGAAATTCGTATATAACCGGTGAGCCAATTGATCCTGCTGATCTCGAACGTGTTAAGACTTTTGAGCAAAATACATGTGACTCAAATAATACATCAGATACACCTACATTGGATGAGCCAATTGGTGTTGGAGAGCCACTTTTAACTAGTGATCAGAATATCACTCAGTCAAATCAAATTCCATTTGGCGTTGATTTGACTGAAATACCTGATCAATCAAACTCAAATACATTTAATGCATTTGGTATCGATGAGTACTTTTAACCGTTGATCATGATTCAATTCAAATTGATTGATCAAATCAATATTCATTTGTCTTTGATTTGACTGTTATACACGATCAAATTGTTACTTTTCGTTTATATAATCACATGTTTATTATACATGTATAAAATAAATAAGAGTATTATTTTTACATATTTGAAAAGTAAGATAAGTATAACACCATATCGAAAACAATTTCTCAAACTCATTTATGTATAGTGAAATTTAAACTTTCAAAATATCCATTTATATCATTTAATTTAGTAAAATAAACAGTTATTTAGAGCAATCAGTAGGCTTAAAGGATACTCTCTTGTTCTTTAAATCATAACCTACCAAGAAATTCATCTGTGCAATATTCCCAAATATTTGACCACCATATGATGCAGCAAAAGCAAAGCACATTGAGCTATCGCTCGTCTCCACAAATGTATTCCATGGACTCAATTTCAGATCTGCACCTATAAAATGCATCGTAATTATCGGGATTTTATCGATTGAAATGGATTTGTAGCACAAATTTAAAGAACCAGATGGATCCGCTATAGTTGGCAGCTTGATTGCACTCTTCACCATTGATTCCAGTTTCACGTAGATTTCAGGCGAAAACAGAGTTAAAACTGTGCCTGAATCGATTATAATGTTACCTTCTCCGTAAGAGAATGACACATTTCGGAAATCCAATCTTTGTTTACCCACACTAACACCTTCCAGTGTGAGATAATAGTAAGTTGCTGGGAATTTTCGAGTTAATGGCGTTGTAACAACTTCATCTCCTGGAACAAATCCGTCTGTACCAAAATGGATTTTGCTTTTAGGGATATAGGTTTTCTGTTGATAAAAAAACGGAGCTAAACAGTATGAGAATTTTCCCCCAATTGATGAACCCATTTGGGAAATTAACGAAAATTTTCCACCTCCAAGCCCTACAATCCCTGATTCCTTGTCACCACTGAACGTACCTGCGTTATTATGTCCACATCCAATAACTGTTTTCTTCAATTTCACTTGTTTGTGTATCGATGATCCAAATCGTATCGTCTCTGTTGCTAAATCGCCAATGCTGTACGAATTATCTCCGTACCTGACATGATACCTGCAGGTCTTCTTCTTCATCCTGTTGCAGGACGTTGGAAAATTGGCAGCGTGACACATTTTGGAACTGCAATGTAAGGGTTTATAAGTCGATGACTTTTTTGGGTTGAAGATACGAGATTGTTGCTTGAAGCAGTTTTTACAAGGTAAACATTGCGTCCATGTGAGGTCGCTGCCAGTATCAGCGACCCCTAAGGTATGCACAGGAGGCGTACCGATAGAGTATCTCATGAGATACTCTCCGTTGTTGGAAGCAACAACGACAGAGGATGAAGGTAAACAAAGACTAATGGAACGATGGAATGAGCGATGAAATGAATTGTTCATTCGCTGCGTAAAACTTAATGAAGGATCATAAAAGGGGGAGTTTGGTGAATCTCTATGAATGAGATCAATGCTAAAAACATTGTTCAAAGGTTTTGTGAATGGAAATAGTGAAGAAACTAGGATAGCAAAGATGGTGAGAAATGAATAATGTCTCACACAATTTGCCATTGTTTTAGACATTTTTAGTTCCACTGTACTGTGATGTTATTTATATTTGTATTTATATTTGTAATAACATTTATTCAAACTGCAGTTAATATGATTTTACTAAAATTAATTTTAGGAAATTATGTGAATCCAGAAATAATGATGATATAATCTGTAAGTTGCATAAGTTTTAATGTTACTATTTTTCTTGTTTAATATGCTTTTGAATTGAGACCTCCCACATGTTTCATCTTAACACTAACCTTCCTTATAGTTTATAAAATATCACAACTGTCTCTCTTAATTGACTCTATTTATTTACAACAAAATCAAAATAAAGAAACTAGGTGTAATGTAATAAGTCACAAGGAAGGTTAGTATTATGACACTTAATTTGTTGATTGGTTGACAAATTATCCCAGGATCAAAAATTAGTATCGGGATAAGTTATCCCTCACCTTGATAGTATATACAGTACAATAATCCCGAAATAAAATGGATAAATGACAAAAATATATCTTTAAACCATTTTCATTCATGAAGGGTATTTTTGTAAACAAATAACTTATTCTTAAAATTTTTGCAATGCATATTATTTCGAATACAGCAAACGGAACACTCAATAAGAAATCATCTAAACGTAACTTATCTCATCATTTCCGATCCCAATATAACTTATCCCATCATCATCATATATCATATCATATATTATTATAAGTGGGAAGCTTCTAACTTAAAAGTTGAATTACCATTTTGCCCTTATTTTATCCCTAAATAAAATTAAATATTAAATATATAATTAATTTAATATTAAATAATTATATTTAAATACATGCATCTAGACACAATGGTTTAAATTCTAATTATTTACATACGAAGTAATAATTATATTATATTATACTAAATACTAAAAATAAGAACGTGTAAAGTCAAACTTTGAAAGACAAAAATATTTTATAGAAAATTGTTAGAAATTATTTCATAGGAAATTGTTAGGAATTACTTTTTTTTAAAAAATAAAAATCATCTATTCTTTCTCTATAATTAATGTGGTCAAATGATTAAATTTGTTATCCTCTCTCTTTAATTAGTATAATTAATGTATTGAATTATTAGTAAAAATAATCACCTTTCCTCTGCCCCATGTCTAAGATAACTTAACTTCTGAAAATTAACTTAAACAACTCTTCACATTTTCATCTTATCCAATGAATCTTTAGCTATATATATGTATCATGAAAAAGTAATTTTTCTTTACCACTTGCCTCGTGTTGATGTGAATCATTAGGCAATTTTCAGGTACTTTTTTTTTTGTTTTAAAGTATTAATATTTGTTGATCCTCATTACAATGATATTTTGTATCATAAATTTTATCTTTACCATTTTAGATTGCTTTTTTTTTGTTACGGAAGAAAAAAAAACTCTACTCCTTGTGTATTTCTTTTTAATATATATATTGTTATAATAAAAGTCTTAAGAAGGATATGAATGTTGTATTTATTCTTATCTGCTTAATTTTTTTGTATTCTTTATCGATTTATACTTCTTTAATATAATCTTCTATGAAATTATGAATGTTATAAGTCTATTTTTATTAGTGCTGAAATTACTAATTTATGACATTTAGATTCGTTTTTAAATGTACTCTTATAATATTTATTTACTTTTATCTTTCTTTACTAATATAGCTTTTTTAAGTAGCTACATATTTGTGTATTACTAATATGAAGCGCAATGAGAGATTATTAAGGATAAGTCATATAGATATATTCATATTATTAAATGCTATAGTAATATAATTATTTTTCCATATTTCTTGCTTGATGGTCAATGTACTATTCGATTATTATGAATTTTATTTAATGAATAAAATATAAATTGATAAAAACTAATATTTCTAATTTCAACATTTTCTATATAATAATTCAACTTTATAATAATTGTA
Source organism: Solanum pennellii (assembly GCF_001406875.1). NCBI lineage: Eukaryota > Viridiplantae > Streptophyta > Magnoliopsida > Solanales > Solanaceae > Solanum > Solanum pennellii. The sequence continues at coordinate 90,681,616 of NC_028637.1, forward strand.
TGGAACAAACATGTAACGCACGTTTCGGAAACTAGTAACTTATATTCAAACCAAATGACTCAGTTTCACCAGGACATGTAACGCACGTTTTAGAAACTAGTAACTTATATTCAAACCAAATGACTCAGTTTCACCGGGAAAAAAGGTGCCAATGTTCACTAACTTTTAACACCTTTTTAAAAAAATTTAGAATAAACCCTTGGCTAATCGATCAGTTTAGATACAAATATCATAGACCTTTGGTACTTATGCACAAACTAATTGAAAACTCTTTGATTAGTTTAGATACAAAAATCACAGGCCTTTGTTACTCGTGCACAACACAACAATCTAACTGCAAACTCCTCATTAGACACATGACCAGCGAACAGCTAACAACCAATGTGATGTGATTTTACAAGAACTAACAAATAGTGTAAACGCAATTAGTTCCAACTATAGGTCACATATAAATTATAAAGATATATCTTCACCTCGCTCACGGGCAATAGAAGCTGAAAGAATCGCAAGATCGCGATTCAAGAGTGTAAGTGCAGTTTCACATTCGGAGATTATTCTTGTCACGGAAGATGGCTCGCCAGCCACTGTTTCAGAGGAACCAACAGCTACAGCTGCATGTGAATCCCGAAGATTCTTCAAGTTCCCTAAGAACTGTCAAAGATATCGAGACAGAGGAATTACTCATGTATATCCTCTTGAAGATGGCAGTAGAGTATTAGAAGGCAATAATTTATTGCCAATAAACAAGACCGAAACAACAACCACACTCAACAATGTCAAATAAAGCTAAAACAATCTCTTCCTAGTAAAAGGAATGGTCAACTAAACGGCAACAGATGTCATCAATGCTCCTACGTGCATTAGAGGTTTTATCGGCAAAGCATACAACACTAGTGAAACCTATTTCATCCCCATAGAACGGGCTCAGATCTTCCAAAATTTAATAAAATGGGCTTTCTGTTGATAAAACACTAAACTCTATCCTGAACAAACATATAATTCATATTAACGTACCTTCCAGAGCATCTTATATGCTTCCAGTAGTCTATTGGCAGCTGGCCCAAACCCATGCAATTGTGGTACTTCCATCATGTGGGTCCAGGGACGTATTTCCTACATTATAACCTCAAATATGTTATGCAGAGCATAGACAAACACAAAAAGTTAGAAGGGACATATAAAGGCACTGAGACAAAGGGTAAGGAAAGGAGGACTTGATGGGGGTTCCATCACAAAATACTAGCCTCTATAGTATGCAATCAATGAAGATAACCGTGGGAGTCATAATAGATGAATAACGAAGAAAACAAAACCTTAGTATAGATTGTATTGAAGGTTCTTGCAGTGTCTAAAAAGGATTCCAAATGTCCCCGTAGTTTTGCTTCAACATCTACATATTCCTCATCTGGGTTGTATGGATGCTGCAAGAGAAGAATTAACCATGACTGCTCGTTGAACAAAAAATATAACCAATTGAAGCTTATACATACTAACTGAAACTAAATACAAGAGAAACAAAGCAGTGGGTGCTGAGAGGATTGACCTTTGATGCTAAATCATCAACCATTTCCTGAAGACTCAGAAGCCTATTTGATTGATCTGAAAGTTGCTTCTCCAAATCAGATATGTCTGGCCTGAACTTCGATTACAATACGATCAATAGAAAGTTACTATCGAGAGAGTATAAAAAGCAGACGATAAATGGTTCTTCAAGCAAGCAGGCACATATAACCTTGTTTTCAAAAAGGATGATATCTCACCAAATAACTGCTGGCTAACAAGTCAGAACCGGAACAGGACCATCGCAGTTAATATGGAAGGACATCTCTTTAACAGCATTCCACTAAAACAACCTAGTTTTCTTTGGAACTGACTTTCAAATTATATTGTATTATATATTCTCTATAACAATATCTCGCTATAGCAGCCAAAAAAAAAAAAAAACAGACAAACAATGCCGTTATAAAGAGGTTTGACAGTATATCAAGATAAGCAGTCTCAAACAAAAGCAAAGATTATAAGTGAATCATTATTTTCAGTATTCTCTCCGTTTTTTATTCTTTTCCTTTCAAATTTTCTACATACTTCACGTCATTCTTCCTTCACCCAAGAAGTGGCCAAGTTGACCCCCCCCCCCCCCAAAAAAAAAAAAAGCCCAAACCCTGCTTTGCCTTTGAGGAATCTTTCACAGCATACTGCCACAAAATTTCAACCTAGTGGAAGTGAAGGGTTAAAAAAAAAAGAAAAAGAAAGACATTCTCCTTGAGACTATGTCAAAAGAATTTGCCTGTCTTCTTTATCCTACAATGAGGCAGAAAAAAAGTGACAGACCTAAAAACTTGAGGAAAAGCTCTTTTGGTTGGTCATGGCCTTTTGTTGAAGACTAAATTGCAGGTGCAGAACCAGCAACAATCTCAAAAGGTTCTCACTTTAGGTGCTACTGTTGAATACAAATTTTCATATAGGTAATTTTTTCCTCTTTTTCAAAGCACATTATGACTTTAGCAGTTCCCTTTGAAAGAAAATAACATATTCAATAAGTAAATAAATTAATCGTACAATTTGATGGAGAAAAAGAAATCTTCCTTACAAAGGATAGATAGACTGGATTTGAACGTCCGCAGGAAACAGTTTGCATTCTTCTGAAAAAATTTGAGACTGCTTTTCAGCTATGGCATCAATCAATTGAATATCTTTTGCCACCTGTTCATCCACACTACAAGGAGAAGAGACGATTAAGGTATTTCAAATCTAAATTAATAATCAAACTGAGATGAAATGTGTGTTTCAATGTATGTATAGAATAAAATATCCATAAACATTAAGGCGCAACCAAACGTCTAACCTCCATTCAGGGTTATCAGCATACATGCTTGCCTCCACAAGATCCACAATAAGACGTAGCATTTCCATACGATCTTCGTAACTACCCCGTCCCTGCAACAGAATCAGCATAACATTTTTTTTGAGATCATCAAAAACCTCAAAAGTATTGGAAGCAATAGAATATTTCAAGCCTAACAGTACAAAGATGCTACAGAATACAATCATTGTCCGGAGGATCATAAGCAGTATCCTTGTATTCTAACCTCAGAATATCCCATCAACCAAACTCTATACAAACCTAAAAGCCCACTTACAAAGATGACTTTCCACCTCCAATTGTATGTCCTTTACTTCCTTACACTGAATAGATAACATCATGACATACATGCTTTTCCTGGAGCAGATAATGCTCATATCCTCTTCACATGCATTTCTAACATCATGCATGCATTTTGTTAACACTGGGAGTCCCACCAATAACCAATGATATTATAAAGACTTCCATTCCCTCACCAATTAACTAAGTGAAGCAAAGTTGAAAAGTGAGAATACGGTATAAGACCTAAAATAAAAGGAATTTTAAATGATAACTTGCATACCAAGTTCTTCCATCATGCTCTATATAAATGTATATTGGAATATCTCAAGCATGAAACCACAATGTATTTAGTTCCATTCCTGTTATTTATATTGCTAGGATCAGGAACAAAGCAATCCGGTATAAGGTGGGAGTGGCCTCCATGATGGACAAGAAGGAGAGAACGAAGTGCTTCGGGTATGTGAAGAGAAGATGCACAATTGCCCCTTTAGGAGGTGCTATATTGGGTGTAAAGAGAGGTAGAGATAGGCCAAACACGTCTTGGAGAGAGGTAATAAGCCAGGACAAGGCACATTTGTAGCTTACCAAGGACACGACCATAATAGGATCATAGGAAGTTATAGAGGTCGATGATTAGGGTAGAAGGTTAGTAGGTAGTTGAGCGTTGTCTAGTTCCCCTACATTGTTATTATTACTCACCTACAATCTTTTTCTTTGATTTTAGTATAACCTATTTTCTTTTGTTTCAGTGATCTATTATTTGTTGTTGCTACTATTCTCTTCTTCGTTGTTTTTAGCATGGCTTCTTCGCTACTGTATTTGCTTTACTTGCTTGATTTTTTTATTTTTATATGTTTTACTTGAGCCAAGGGTCTATCGGAAATAGTCTCCTTACCTTCACAAAATAGGGCTAAGGCTGCGTACACATCACCCTCCCCAGACCCCACTTGTGAAATTACCCGAGTATGCTGTTGTTGCTTTACATATCCAGATGACAAATGACTAAAAAGGAATACCACTAAAATTTAATTAGAATAGCAAAGTTTGACAAAATATAAGCAGAACTTGCTGAAGGAGCCAGCAACAGCAAGATCAATTTTTTTCATTTTCAGGAAACTAATCGATGTGAGCATTGTTACAGATGTTGTTCATTTTATCACATAACTAGGAGCTTGTCTTTCTCCACATGTTTGTGTCAATTAAGATAAAAATTATGGTGCTTACCTAGTCGTTAACCTCTCTTATTCAATTTACCAATACACACAGTAGCATGACACAAACTTAAAGCCACTGAGGCGTGTACACCAGATCATAGGAAGCCTAACAACCTTCTAATTGTGGGAGGATCTTAGACATTATTAGTTTTAACATTGATACAAGTCTAAGTATCAACCAAGAAATCCGTAAGTTCTATACTGCCTTTATCTCTCTCAAACACTGAAGAAAATATGACAAATAACAACAATGACTATTAAAAAACTATTTTATGCCAGTAGATGTCTAAAGGTTCTATAATCTATGATGATATTAAAATGGACAAAATCTTAAAAGTGTCAGTATCTCCAGAGACGAAAGAAGTATAATAACCCGGCACTTCCTGAGATAACTGCAAACTGTACCTCAAAATGATCCAGCTTTAATAGTAGTGCTACTCCTATCAGTCCTCCATGAGCTAATTAAGAACAAAAGAACCGTAGTTTTGAACTTTTGAGACCATATGAAATGCTATATTGACCTGAGACAGCAGTCTTAAGTTTTAACCACCAAATCTAAGTCATCATCAGCATATAGAAAGGTTGAGAACTACACTACAAATAATAATGTGCTATGGTGATTGAGAAATCCAAATCGTTCATTATTATTTTTTACAACGGTGGTGCCAGGCCAGCACATGCCCTTAACTATTCCACAAGTACCTGCTACCTCCTACCGTCATGAATGCCAAGTAACTCCGCCAGCAAGAGTTAGCTAGATCAGAGAAACTTCAAATTTTTCATTTTATTAGGAGGGTAAAAAAAATTAAATTCTCATTGCTTGCCTCCACATATAGGTTGATAAATGAGAATCATAGGCCCAGCCATAAGGGAATTCCAAGAATCAGAAACATTAAAACCAGACATGATGGGCAATCCTAAGAATTTTGCCATGAGAACTTGTCTTCCAGACCTAATTATAGAACTGCAACTTTCTTTTTCAAACATTACCTTTAATTTGTTGTATATTCTTTTATTTATTAAAAAAATTAAAGTAATACAATCCTAGCAATTAACAGTGAAAATTGAGATGAAGAGTCAAAGGGGCAGTACTTAGCCTTAACCAAGGTAAATAAAGTAAAACACTTTAAACAAAGGATCAATGTCATATTTATCTCTTTGTTTGAGTAGAACCACTTAGTGTAACCTTTAATCAGAACTTATGTGACGTTTCATGTCATTACTCCATAACAAATTCTTTTAATATCCAAGTACAGTATGGCCTATGATCAATAGGGGTCAGTGGCAAATTTCTCAACCAGGCTGGTGATAACCAAATGGTAAACCTGCAGAAGATTGAAAGGTGCTTGACCAAATCATAACGAGAAAAAGGACAAAATATGATTCAACATTTACCAGTGATGCATAACATAAAATGAAGTATACTATGCGTCTACAAGGAAAAAAGTCAATAAGACGCACTTGGATTGCTTCTGGATCAACAGTAGTAGTTATGCCTAGAAACTTTGCAATCTCTGCTAAATCTGCCAAAAATACACAAATGTACCTGATCAAAACAGACATAAGAAGCAACATTTATACAAACAATTTCCTACAATTTCTCCAGATCTAAACCTAAACAAACATTCTCAAGGACTTCCTGATTATACTAATGAATGGTTTAATCAGCACTTTCATAAGTGAACCAAAACAAAGCTCTTGACTGATAATCAGAAACATAAACCCAGTTGATGTTAATGAAGTCATCTAAAGAATATACTCATACTAAGATCAAAACTTCAGTAAGAACAATCAAGCAAGATGCATTGCATTCCCAAATAAATGCACCAGAACTAGAATTCTGACCAATTTCCAACGTCAATCCAAAAAGGGTTTAAGGGTATTGAATAAAAGCTCTAAACTGACCGATCAAAAAAGAAAAAGAAAAATGCTATACACTGAATGCGGGAAGTCTCCTCATCGCGATCCACAGCATCCCCTTGTAGATTTTGCTGAGAAAATGGTGACTTATCCCCTAATAACCTGTGAACTCAAACCAAAAAAGTAAAATTAAGAGAAATAAAGATCACCCATTTAGTGTTAATACTTGGTTCTTATGAGAAAAGGGATTATACTTGAAGAAAAGCCATTCAAGAAGAGCGTATCGCTCCATGCCGGCAAAGAGAAGGGACTGAGCAGGAGCATTGGCTCTTGGGTAATTCAATGTAGCCAATTTCTTCTGTATTTCTTCCATTTGTTTCGCTGCCATTCCCAAATTCGATCGTGTCCTTCGCAAATGGGCTTCAGAATTTACTGGCGAAAACTCAAAGACGAGAGAGAAAGAGTTTGAATTTGGTGAAGAAAGAAAAAGGATAGGAGAAATAGTCTTTTAATTGAAATTATGTTCTTAAATAAACTTTTGTGAAAGCAAAAACAAAAATTCATTAATATTTGCACTCATTATTTGCAAATTTTGAAATTTAATATTAGTAAAATAATATGAATTATGTTTTTTGAAATATATTATATTTATTTGGTACATATTGCATAATAAGTGATTAAAATTATATATATATATA
>NC_028637.1:90689069-90745123 GCF_001406875.1 Solanum pennellii
TATATATATATATATATATATATAAAAGAAAACTTTTGACCCGTCAATGTGGCACCACCACAAATAAGAATTCACTTTTAAATTTATTTATTTTCAAAAGTAGCCTTCTCATTTTATGAAAAATTGTGATTTTTATGAACAGTTGTGACTTTTATGAAGAATTACGACTTTTATGAAGAGTTCCGACTTTCATTAAAAGTTGCAAATTTTCTGAAAAGTTGCGATTTTTATGAAGAGATGTGATTTCTATGAAAGGTTGTGACATTTCGGAAGGTTGCAACTTTTCCAAATAGTTGTAACCTTTCTGATAAGGCATAATAAACATTTGTGCACGGTAGGTATTCTTTGTTGTCTATAAATAATATTTATGTTAAACTAATATAATTTATTATAATTAATAATTTTATGAAGTAAAATTACATATTAATTAGTCGAAGTAAAATATCTCTATATTAATATAAATAATATGCATATATTAAATTGATATGAATATTTAATATATGTAAAAAGAATACTATAATAAGTTTGATGTAATATTTAAATTGAAATGAACACCAAAATTGTTTATGGCCAAAAGTAGTGATTCAGATAGCATTAAATTTGTGTTAAAAAAGTTTAGTGCACACAAAAAGAATGAACAAATATTATGTTCTGGATGCAAAGAGACTTGCTAATAAATATAATTATGACAATATGTGGTAACAAACTTATTTTTAAGTAAGGAATAAAAGAGTAGATTAATCACAATCTTATTAAAATAATGTCTTATTTTTTATAATCAAGTGATTTTCAGTCTTAAATTTTGGAGTGAGTACAATTATCACCTTTCGATTTGAACTTTATTGCTTATTACTAGACAATATCATTAAAAAAGAATTTTAATATTATGTTAAAGTTATTTTACAAACAATAATCCTTATCATATAATGGGACCTTCGTAATAATTATAAAAACACAATATTAAAAGATAAACTAATTTCATATCGTATGTCCATACGTCCCATCGGGATAGAATGTGTAACCTAGTTTTTTTTTTTTGGGTCCAATTTTGTGGAAAATGAGAAGGGCAAACACAGTGGACGGAGTGAGGCCATTGTTACTTCACTTCAACGGAATAAATGTGAATCTGTTTGTTCAAAATTCGAATACAACAATCAGTCACAGTCAGTGTCCCGAGGTTGGGGGTAGGTGGCTGCCACCGGGTGAACATTTTGAGATTTATTGGTATCTTCTTGTTTAAATATCTTGTCCCCATATCTTTAAAGTTTATGCTTTTTTGTGTTTCAGAATCTTAATCTTGTGTGCTCATTCAAAGATGCTTACTTTAAATCTTCTTCCATCCACTAATGTCACTCTCTGCAAATCCCGTCCTAACTATCCTGTTAGCCCTTCACCTTTTCAACCAAATCTTGGTAGTAGAAACCAAAAGTTGAGAACTTTGTCATTCACCAAACCCTTGATTCAAAATGGACACCCTTTTATGTGTTCTGCAAATCAAGATTCTCAGATCTCTGGTCCAAGATTGGATTTTTCCAGAATCTTGAAACACCCATCTGGGGTTTCTTCAAGAAATACAACTCAGATCCTTGAAGCAGCATCTGGAACCCCAGAAGAAGTGAGTCCAGATGGGGAGATTGAAGTTTCAAAGCCAAAAGTTAATATGAAACTGGTTCTCATTTTTGGTCTGTGGTATTTTCAGAACATTGTGTTTAACATATTTAACAAGAAGGTATTGAACATCTTTCCTTATCCATGGCTTCTTGCTTCCTTCCAGCTGTTTTGTGGTGCTGTTTGGATGTTAATTCTGTGGTCTTCTAAGCTGCAACCTTGCCCAAAAATCAATAAATCGTTTATCATTGCCCTTCTTGGACCTGCCTTATTTCACACAATAGGCCATATTTCAGCTTGTGTTTCATTTTCAAAGGTGGCTGTTTCTTTCACTCATGTTATTAAGTCTGCAGAACCTGTGTTTACTGTTGTGTTTTCATCGTTCCTTGGTGATACATATCCTCTGACTGTTTGGCTTTCAATTCTTCCCATTGTGTTTGGTTGCTCTCTGGCTGCAGTCACTGAAGTGTCCTTCAATTTTGGGGGCTTGTCGGGTGCTATGATCAGTAATGTTGGGTTTGTTCTTCGCAACATTTTTTCAAAAAGGAGCTTACAGAATTTTAAGGAAGTGGATGGCTTGAACCTGTATGGATGGATAACCATAATCTCATTTATATATTTATTTCCAGTAGCAGTGTTTGTGGAAGGTTCTCAATGGGTGGCAGGGTATCACAAAGCTCTTGGAACTATAGGAAATCCTAACACATTTTATTTATGGGTTCTCATATCTGGGATTTTCTATCATCTCTATAACCAATCCTCTTACCAAGCTCTGGATGATATTAGTCCCCTGACGTTTTCAGTGGGTAATACTATGAAGAGAGTGGTGGTGATTGTCGCCACTGTGTTGGTATTCAGGAATCCAGTCAGGCCTCTAAATGCACTTGGCTCTGCTATTGCCATATTTGGAACTTTCTTGTACTCACAGGCAACGGTTAAAAAGCCAAAGAAAGAGGCAGTGGAAAAGAAGGACTAGGAGGATGGTTCATTTAGCACCGAGTTACTTTTAATCGATGACATTTTGAATTTTGTTACTTCAAAACAAGAACTTAAGCAATTCCAGTAGTTTCATGTCTGATGTATGTCTCATTTCATCGTTACTGCTTTCTGTTTTTTGTGGTTTATCTAGTGGCTTATACTTGAGTCCATCTCTCTGAAACACTGGTGATGATGTTCCCATCAATTTTGATCTGAGTTTATTTGGATATCTTGTTGTTCAATGTCAAATTTACCAATTATCATTGTAGGCGCAAGACATTACCAATGTCAAAGGGACATAATGTATGCTAGAATTTGTGGAATTTTTTAGGTCACAATTGGTGTTATTGCACTTTTTATTTTTGAAGCAGTATGTTCTACCTTTCACCCGTTGGGTATGGCTGTGTCAACACCACCCTCTCCAGGATCCACTTATGGGATTGCGTTGGGTATGTTGTTGTTGTAGTACGCATGTAGATGCCTCCACATTACTGTAAAATTGAGTGGTGAGGTTATATTGACCTTGTAAATCCATTTCCCCCCACCCCCCAAAAAAAATGACAACTAAATCAGGTAAAATAACTGACTTAAGTCTATGAACGGATTTGTGAATATTACAGCAAGTTAGCAACTTATAGCATATTAATGTTGTGTTTGTGTGTTTTCCATTTCAATGGTCATAGATGTATATGTTTGTTTTCTGTTATTTGGTCTTTTGTATGTTATGCTACAGAGCAACAATGATGTGGACATTGTGCCTAAGACATCTGTGGCAGGTACTGTGTTGTTTTAGCAATCAAAATGAGTAGAAAAACTGTTTCTTGATGGATGGATGTCATAATTCCAGTGATAACCATGTCTACAATGATTTACCAATTGCAAGTCCCTTGATTTATATGCAATAGAGTTTGACTTATATTGCATAAAGATCTATTTTGTTTGCTCTTATCAACCCTTTAGTTTTTGCTTTCGATCATACATGAACTTCTTCTCTGCTGTGAAAATTATGTGTCTTAAACCTATAGATGTAGCGATTATGTTCCCCTGATGACATGGACATGTAGCGATTTCAAATCCTCATGTTCCCACTAAAGACGTCATACTAATTATATTGTGCTACTTCCTTCTTGTTTTCAGCTTTTGGTAGTAGACATTTCTGACATGATTTCTTTAGCGTCCAAAATAACTTCGTATCTTGATTCTTGAACCCAGAATAATGTCATTTGATTTGTCGAGAAAGTACACTGTATAGACAGAGGTGCTTTGCAACAATGAGAAACAGGAAGAGGTGTATCCTTCTCCCATTGTTACTTGAGAGGCTGATTGGCAGGAAAGAAGAGAGAAAAACAGTCCTTCTACTGTATGTTTAAACAATTAACGCGTTTATGAGAATTATGGTCTAATATTTTTCTCCCTCGAATTCTTAGGATACAGTTTACTGCCTGTAGCATCAGATGGCCCTGGAATGAATACCTTCTGTCAAGTGGAAAAGTTTATTTGGTTGTTTCAACAAAGATATTTTGTCAGCCAGTAGTAACTGATGCTTGCTGCTGTTCTGTCATTAGCTATATTGTGTAGTTACTCGCTATGTGCAGGGTCTGGAGAAGGGTCTACTGTACGCAGCCTTACCTTGCATTTTTAAGTGCTGCTATTGAATTTATCTTCTGAGTAACATTTCAACATTTTCTCATCAATTTATGTTCTGAGGTGCAGTAAAGGGTAGACAGATCTTTGGCATTTTTTCTTTGTAATAATCCAGAATGGATAATTGAGTTTGCCTCTTTTCATACTTTCTCAAGTAGAAAGTGTGTTGAATCCAGAAGTAGACAATGAAACTTCACATTATTTGTGTTATAAATTTTAAAACCAGACAAAGAAAGAATTACTTTTACTAGTGTTAAAAAGTGAGTTTCTGGCAAAAAACGTCCTTCAACTATACTCTAAACTTAAGCTAGATTCTTAAAGTATCATTCTTAGCAGAAAATATACTTCAAGTATTTAAAAGTGAGCAATTTTCATCCTTGTTTTTGTAGGACCCCTTAGTCTTTTGATGATATCTAACATAAAGATGAAAATTGTTCACTTTTAAATACTTGAAGGATGTTTTCTGCTAAGAATGATACTTTAAGAACTTGCAAATCTAAGGTTTCCTTTTAATAGCATTGTGTTAAAACATCGAAAGCAGCAAAAGAGGACCTACGTTATCAGTGTTTGAAACTCAAGAAACCCACGCTATTTATGGTAAAAACTCAAAAAACAAGTAAAAACCATTTTATTTGTGTTAAAAACTATGTAAGCAGGGAAACACCTCACATTATTTGTGTTAAAAATCCTCAAGTAAACAACAGAATCCCACATTATTTATGTTAAAACTTTAAAAGAACACAAAAAAATAATTACTTTTACCAGTTTTAGCATATCGTTAATTATATAATTTGAGTCTATATTTCTTTAGGCTGAAATAATCCCGCCTGCCAGTAGTAATGCAACCACATTTGTTATTTACTTATATTAGAAAAGGCTTGTTCAACATGTCTGTGTCATCATTGTTGTAAAGGGCATTTTTGTCTTTTCACATATCAATTATCATTACGTGTCTTTCTCTGGTTATATGTCACTTTGTGTGTCTTCATGTCATCAGTGTTTTGCTGTTTCCTTTAGCATTCCATCTAGGTAAGGTTCTTCGGTTTTCATTCAGTTCTTCTTGCATCATCTTTCTTTTCCTCAAAATTGAAGTTCGGGAACCAAATCTGGTCTAGGCCTGTGAATATACTAAATTTGATTTGGGTGAGTGAAAATTTGCATTCTTTTTCCATATTATTGGTGTCGCATTTTCCTGTTGTTTTGGAAGTCTCAATAATTTTAATTGATATGCTTTTAATTTTATGGGTTTTTGTAATTTTAATCGATTTGATTTCAATTCAATTTTGGTTGAGTGATTATTCTATCTTGAATTACTATTTCAGATTTTTGTTGTGTTTTTTTCACATGCAGTAAATTTTTGTTGTTTTTTCTTATATGTAGTTATTAATTTGCTGTTAATTTGATCTTTTTCTATCGCAATTTACTTTGTGGTTGCTTTAATTGGGTTTTCTATATCACAACTCTTTTCAACTTCCTCCATTCATATATGGCTTTTTCCATCTGAATTAATTTTCTGGATTTTTGTGATGTTCAATTTTTCTTGTGTTTTGGAAGTCCCAATAATTTTAATTGTTATGTTTTCAATTTTGATTGGGTCATTATGGTTTCCGTGTTCTATTTTAATTTTTTTTTCAGATTTTGTTGTGAGAATGCAGTAAGTTTTCTTTATCAGAATTCTTTTGAACTTCCTCTGTTCATATATGAGTTTTTCATCGGAACTAATTTTCTAAGTTCTTGTAGGTTTAGCTTGGAGTTTCTTCGTCTTGTTGCATTGACGTTTTCGTAGTTGATTTCTAGGATGCAGTTGAACGCATTGTGCTCTCTCACATCCGTAGTAAAGCGATTTGAGAAGTAGTTAGCACCTTCGTCAATTTTTTAATTTCCAGTAGTTTCTCTCAAATTTAAGGATATTATTATATTCCTTCCTTAGGCTTAATTTGAGATTCTGGAGGAAGGAACTGATAGGCTATGCATTAGAGTTTTGTTCTTTCCAGTTAAATCTTTGCTCTTTCTATTTTGGTAGTGTTGGTTGGAATATTGTTGCTTGTGAGTTTTGGTGTGGAGCAGTTGTTGTCACTCTAAATCTACCTTTTACTCTTCTTTGTTTTATAGTACAAAAATGTGCAATCTTGACACTGCTAGGCAGAGATAGGAAAAATTTAGTAAACAGAAATTAAGTATACATAGTAAGTAGTAACATCAAGAATTCAAAACACATAATAGTTCAGTCAAAGCATATTAAAAAGGGGGAAAAAGGAAGAAAGGGGTAGCCTCAATTTCACACTAGAAAGACATGATCAGTAATTTTCCCACCTAGAGTGTGAAATGAGCCATATTTCATAAGGAGATAATGGAGCAGACAAAAAGAATATTGAGACTCTGAAAAGAGCAGAACAAAATCTTGAGAAAATATGGATTGAGTATTGGATAGGGACAAGAAATTTACTTACAGAACATTTTTTTACTTTTAATTTACCGCAAATCTGCATTGTGTAAAATGTGTTCTTGTTCTTGAATTCATTGTTGCAGAGACCCTTTTAAGCCCAAAGGCCTTTCCTGATTTTTCGATAAAGGTATGAGCTCTTTCTTATTATGGTTTGAGTTCTTCATTTGACTTGATGTGGGGTTTAATTTCATACTGTTTTGTTCTGTGTAGTTGGTGAGTTGGTAATTTGTTTTGTTGGTTTAATATTGGGGTTACTTTGTTGATTCTGAGTTTAAAGGTTCAAACTTTGTGCTTTTTTCTTCTGTTTTAGGCTATTTTCGTGTATTGTTTCTGCTTAGTTGAGCTGCTGTATGAATTTTTTTCCGATCAATATTTTGCATCAATAGTAATTAAAAAATTATACATTTTCGTGTGTTGTTTCTGCTTAGTTGAGCTGCTGTATGAATTTTTTTCCGATCAATATTTTGCATCAATAGTAATTAAAAAATTATACACGCATACTACCAAAACAATTGAACTGTTGAATCCAAAACAAACAATAATTGAGAAGTCAATACAAGAACAAAATACGCAGCAGAAGAGCTAGCTCAAAGAAAATAATTCAGCACAATAAACTAACAAAAGATGATAAACGCAGAACTATATTGACAGATTATGCTATGCACGAGTCCTTTGTGAGGTAGTTTAGACGGTCTATTTAAGGACATCATTAATACTGAAACCAACATCAAGATAATGCTGGGCGTATAAAAAGTATATGCAGAAGATATTCAACCTAAGTCTGTGAGGAGTTGAGAAATGCTATCAATATATTCACTTTGTATACATTTTCCACTTTATATATATGTTATATTCAATTTCAAATCCGAGATGAGTAGTCAGTATTGAGGGGTGTACTTGTAATTGTCAAGCCCTATAAATGTAACATCATATCAGTTAGTTCGTTATAGGGGATTAAGTCAGTTAACAGTTTAGTTGTTTGATTGTATTATAAACTAAGGGGACTTGTACATTGGGGATTAATGTGAAGTAGTATCAATATGCCTCTCTCTAGCTTCTTCTCTTTATCTTTCCATGCAATTCCTGTTCAGGAGCCATTCCTTTTCTTGGTTCCTAAGAGATTTGTGACAGTACTTGCATTAGTATTCTAAACTATGACCAGCTGCTATTTTCCCTTCAAATCTGCTCCAACAGGTAATTTCCTTTTGCACATGAATATACTCAATCTAATGACTAATGAGATTCTTCTTTCTTTCGCTTTCTTTGCTTTCTTTTACGCCCTCAACTAGGAGTTCCCATCATTTTGGTTCTCACAACCTTAGGTTGGAGGTGGAGGGTGTTTACCGTCGAGCAACCCCTCCTGCTCTCTTCTTTCGCATTGCCAGCTCACAATTCAAAGAAGAAATACTAGATTCCAACTACTGGTTACAAAAATAGAAACCAGGGATCATTTATCCTCAAGCTTTCAAGTGCAATTTTAACACTCCCAAAATTTGACAAACTACAGGAGTAAACCCAGAAGTTATACACATTATATTTTGCGAACCTCACCTGGTGGGATTTCACGGGTGTCGGTTCATAACCATAAATCTAATTTTAGCTCTTCTCTTGTAAGCATAGCAGACCTGCATGATTGAGGATTAGTGAACTATAATCTTGCAGAAACTTCACATTGCAAGCACGAAATAGAATTTGAACTAGCAACAAGATGATAGTTGAACACCAAATAAAGTATAACCACATTAAAGTCCCTGAAAACCAGAAATGACATCTCTAAAATGTAACACTATTCTGTTGTCCATAAGAGACAAAAGGTTAGTTGTATCCACCTAGGGGGGAAATGGGGAAGTGGAGGAAACCCCACTCCTGTTTACAAGGTGCTTAGGTAAAAAGCTGAATTTCATGTAAATGGTGAGGAAGGACAAGAACTTAGAGATCATATAATAAATGAATTTTCATATAAATACTAAGGTAGGGTCAGTGCTTAGCGAAATTGTTCGTCAACTGATTTTGTGAAAACACAGAAAAACTTGAAATGTCCATGGAATCCATGACGAGTTATTAAATTGTAGTACTCCCCCTATTGTTATGTAGGAAAAGAGTGTATTGAAAAATAGCTTTACTATTTTGTTTGTCTAAGCTTTCATAAATTCATATGGCTACACAATAATATCATATGTTGAAGGTCAACTATAATAGATGTTATTTGATTGATACAAATTATAAAAAATACTAAATTCATTCTACAATTATTTTCGCGTGCAATGTGAAGTTAAGGAAGGATTGCAGTTATTACAATTAAGGTATCAACTACGGGTATGTTCTTTTTCATCCGTCATTGTGATTTCTTTTTCTCTCCTTCCTCATTTTATCTCCTTGATTAGTAGCGGTCCAGTTGATAGGAAATTTTGGAGTGTTTAAGGAGTTTAAGGGTACAAAGTTGTAGTCTTGTTAATGGTGCAGAGGAAGAAAACTAAAAAAAGAACAGGAATGTACCATAGACAAAGTAAGAAACTATGGTAACAAGTATAAGTGGAATTAGGATCTTACACTCTCTTTTCATAACCTCTGCACTAAATGAATTGGAATTTGTGACCGGGATTATGTTCATGTCTACAAGGGAAGTTCAATATAGTTTTTCCAATCAAATTTCTTACTATAGCAAAGTGGATTAGGCATTTCTTGATTTTTGAATGGGCTGAAACTTCACAAATCATTAGTGTATTGTTCATGCTAAAGGTAACAATAATATTATCACATCACAATTTAATAAATATTTTTCATGAGTGTCTCAATCTGTTATAATGTCTCACAAAAGAACAACATGTGATGTGTATTATAATTAAAAAAAGATTTGATGGAAAATCGTTGTTGGTCTCAATGGGATGGAGATAAAAACGAACAATTAGAAACAAAAAAAAGAGCATGAATTGATGCCAAATAGAAATAACAATACAAAGTTATAATAATAACAACAAGACAAAATAAAAAAACGCAATCAATTCTACATAAATAAAGTAAATTTCATGGCAAATTAAGGCTGCAATATGGATGTATGGATCTCCATAAGTTCCTCAAATGTCTTCATAGCAGAAGATGTCAATCCAAGAAGCACATTGACATTTCTCCTCTCTTGCCCATGAGAAAGCAACAAAGAAACTTCCCTTCTCTGGTAAAGTCACTGGCCCTGAAATAAGAAATATAGCAGTTAAAGAAGGTCTAGATCTTGTTTTTCATGTAACTGTCTGTAACCAATTTAACAACTTTTTGAACCAACTTAAGAACAACAAAAAGTGGATTTTTGACTATCTCTATAGCGGTGCAGAGAGCATTAGTTAAAACAATTTTATTTTCAAAATATCCTTGTGGAATTGAAGGATCAAATCTTAATCTCCCATCTACAACATATAGAAGTTTTGTCTCTTCATTAGGCTTCATTTGTAATGCCTGAGTTCATACTTTCCAGATGAAAGTTGAGAGGACTTCAAATGAAGTGCATTTGTAACATTGTCATCTTTTTTGGCTTTTGCATTTAGTTGTTCAAGCTTCTCAGGGTCAAAACAGAAGGTCTTATACAACATTTTGTTTTGGTGTAGTTTAGTAGAGAATGATATATCTTCAATATTAGCGAACTTGTTATGAGTTTATACAGGCTTTTGTCGATTTCTGACTACATTAGAGCAGTATTTGAAAAGATTAAAAAAAATAGGTGTTGACTTAGTTGCTTTTACATTTTATTTAACTCTGGTGAGTGATGAGTGCTAAGTTAGCTGTTAAAGTATTTGTTTTACATGTTAAGGCTATTAAATGTCAAGTAGCTGTTGAGAAATTCATACTGCCTTTATTTCAAAAATTGGACGAGTAAATATACTATATAAAATTCAATAATATTTGCACCAATTTAGGGGGTTACAGTAAATATACTCTTTGAAATTCAATAATATCTGCACCAATTTAGGGGGTTACCTTAGTAGTTGAATGCAATAATTTTGAATCTTGTGCAGTTAAGTGAGTGAAGGAGTAGATTATCATTATATATAGCTTACCAAGAAAAGAACTGCAAAATGACCTAGAATAAGTGAAGTTTTATGTAAATAGTGAGGGACGACTGATGCTTATAGATCATAGAATAAATGAAATCTCAAATAAAAAATAAGGGAGAGACAAGTGTTGTAAGTTTTTTCAAGTTAGCTTGGTTCATCCAAGTTAAGAAAAGCAAGAAAAAATTAACAGAAGTAAAAAACACCACAATTTCTAACCACAAACTCAACCCACACATTATTTTTTCTTTGAAAAGAATGATTGTTTTCAAGTGGAAAGGGAAAGTAGAAACAGTTGGTTGTGTGCATATGTGTTAAGTTGAGTAATTTTCTTCCCTTTCTAATTTTCACATTTGTTGCATAATTTTGAGAAGAGAAGTGTGAACTTGAGGTTGCTGACATGCCATTGGGAATGTGGTAGTGTAGAGAGATTGAATGACTTGTATCAAATTAATACTCCCTTTGACCAATTTAGTTCGACTCCACATGGAGGCTAACAAAACAAATATTAGAATGTATATGCTGGATATATAACAAGGATAAATTTTAAAATGGTGGTTGGAATGTGGCAAAGATATAAGTGTCTTATCAAGTGAAAAATATTGTAAAATTGTTCGAATTTATGTCGTATGGCAATATACCTTAAATTACTGTATGATTTAACATTTATAACAATCTATGTGAGAACAATTATTTGAAGGTTTTGCAAAATCTTTTTTTTTTTTTGGCATCCGGATGAAAAACAGTTACAGCTCATCTTAATACAAAATAAATAAATAAATATAACATCTTCATTTGTGGAAAATTAGTTAAGCTGAATGTCACTTTCATATTGTCTTTCCTAAGTTTCTTACTTATCATTTATATAATATCCTTTTAAAGAAATCAAATTATGAGAAGAAATAGACAATGGGCAGTAAGTAATACTTTTGTGAGTGGACGTAATTGTTCACATATTGCTTTTCAGTTGGTTCAGCAACTTGTAGTCTCATCAGAACTTTGATTATACAAGGAGGGACGGGATGGACTGTCGTTGACTCACATGTTTGTTGATATTTTGTTCAAATATTTACACTTTCATTTGCTTTTTCTTTTGTTTTTTTGGACCCATGTTTCCTCAGAATAATGCCTAGATTTGGATGACAACCTGCAGGATACTCACCTTATTCCTAACTAAATAATCAAATTATACAACTTAGATATACTTTTTTACACTCTTTTTTTTCAATAACTGACAATTTTCTCCTTTTGTTATCAGCGTAGTATATACTACTTTTTTGCGATATGGCTGGCACCACCCTTTTGTCTACTCGGCTACTATAAATATTGATATGGCGGACACTTTTGTTGTTGATAGCGTGGATTTTGCAAGAATAAACCGTCAGGTACTTAAATGTTGCAATCACACTCCACATTTATCCTCTCCATAACTAAACGCTAAATTCATTCCCTCTTATCCTAGACGTGCTCTCTGCCGCTGAATAATGCTAAAAAAGGGCCAAAATGTAGCAGTCAAAATGTAGCATGTAGAACGTAAAATCTCGTGTCTCAATGTATGCACTATCATTACATTCAACTCACAAAAGTATTACAACGTTGGGCCCGTGCTTGCACGGGCAACTCTTACCTAGTATTTAAATAAGTAAATAGTGATAGGTGTTAACAAAAAAAAGTACTTGAGTTGTTCTTCGAAAACACTAGGAACCCTATCCCCTACTCTCAAAACTCAAACTAGTCAATCTTGAAAGAGTTAGGATTTTTGTGTACTCATTGTACATAGAATCAAACCATAACAAGAACTCTAATGACCTAATCAATCAACATGAATGTACATTTCAATCACTTCAAATAAATTTCTCATTTTTTTGTTTTTCTTTGTTCTTATTTTTTGACTTCCCGTGCTGATTTAAAAACTTATATTCTTCTTTGATTATTTTAATGTGTTTCAAACAAAAAAAGGTAAATCAATCAAGATGAAAATGAAAATCACTGGTAGCTCGAAAATTGATAATCATGAATATTGGTCTCTTTCAGAAAAATCGTAGGTTGATATCATTCTCACTAAGAGCACCGTCAAATTCACCTACAATTCGTTAATTCTCATTTTGTCCTCCAAGTTCTATAGAAAGCATCTCATTTTCGGTGTTTACTGAAAAACGATTCTTTAAAATAGTGACAATCATCCTTAATAAGAGATCTTGTAATGAGTATGTTTTTTTGGAAATTTTAACACAAGTATGAGACTTTTTGAGGTGAATCCAATTTAGTGGGAATATGGATATTAGATCAGAAATGATTTTCTAGCCCTTTACAAAATATTTAGCTGTATGTCTTTTTACGAAAGATTCTCAATAATACACTTAGAGGTCTTTATTTTTTAAATATAAAAGATATAAAAAGGTTAATTTTATTAAATAAAAAAAGTTCAAGTTATAGAGATCTCATTTTCTCGATATACGATACCAAATGAAGAAATACAAAAGAAAAGATTATTTGTAGTGTTGTAATTTAAGATTAGAGTCCACAGGTTTTAGGCTTAAAATAAGGTATATATATATTTGAAAGCTTTGTGTTCTTCTGGACTTATGATGTTTATGTTATTGAATCTCTTTGAATGTTTGACAGTACTTACCCAAGAAAATGAACAAAGAGCTTCCTTCAGCTGGAGCACCTTGAATTCTTATTTGTGATCAAAAGAAGTAAAATTTATTTTACAGTAGAGACAAATCTACTTATAAATTTATTAGCAGTGGATGGAGAAAATTTATGGATAATAACAATTTGAAGAAAGGGGATGTACTTGTGTTTGATTTGTCAAAGTGCAACACACTAAAATTGAATTAAAAGTTTTTAATAATATTGATATTATTCATAAAAATGTATATTATATTATTAGTTATACACGTGTAATGCATGTGTAAAGAAACTACAATTATTTTGAATACTTAGATATCAAGATATTCAATACAATTAACTTTGCAAGTTCTACTTTTTAAGAACTTGAACTTTCTTCTCTTTGCTCTTCTCTCCAAGCCCTAGCGTGAAATTTTTTTTCTAAATTGACTAGAATTTGATGTTACCGCAATTAAACTCCTAAAAACGAATTAATTAAGTAGGGTTAGGAAAAGATCAAACTACTCATCTAAAATTCGATTTTCAGACTTTCCTTATTTCAACAGTCTAACTTCCAAAGGGCATAACTCACTCATATGAAATCATCACGTAAACTCAGCGGCGTTGGAAAGCCTATTGCAAAATATCTCCTACCATATCTGGAAGCACACCTAACTCATCTTGAGCAAGGAGTTAAAACCATTTAAAGTTGACCCAAAATCAACTTTTTCTAACTTGACAAAAATTTTCAGATTTTCATTCTTTCGAAAAATAATTATTTTTAATTTTTAGCTTCTTCCTAGTTATTTCAATTTGTAAGATGTTGCAGAAATATATGAGTAAAGTATAATTATTGTAAATTTTTTTTTGTAGAGTTATTATAATTATTGGGATTCCACAACCCACATATTTGGATGGTCTCTACTTTTGTAAAGTAATTTTTTACTCCTCAATTTAAAAAATTTCAATATAAATTTAAATTTGATCAAATTTTAATAATTGAATAGTGTTTTATTCCTCGATTTGAAATTTTTCAAAGTGAATTCGAATTTAGTCATATGTATTTTAATACGGATACATGATACATCGAAAATCATTTTTTTTAATTTTTTTTTGGAAAACCCAACCCAAAACCCTTCGCCAGAACAAAACTCTGATCAATCGACTATGGAGGTACATTTTCATCATTCCTAACAAATTTCTCCTGAATCTTTTTTTCCAGATTTTATAGCTTGCATTGTTTTCTTGATTTTTTTTCAGAGCGGATCATCTTTTGGACGTGTTTCAAACCACAGTCATAGTTACTCCACCATGAAACAACCCGAGATTGAAAGCTCTGGAATTACAGAAATCGACAATGGTGAATACTGGCCACTTTCAGGGAAACCCTATGTTGATTTGATTCTCACAAAGACCGGTGTCAAGCCCAGCTACAGTATGGTAACTCCCTTTTTTCCCCTTCTTCGCGCCCCTTTTGTTAGTATCTGTTTAAAGATGATTCTTTGTAGGGTACGGAGTCGACTTTGTTATGGGATTTTCTGGCTAGGCCTCATATTTAGTTGGAACCCCATGTGGGTATCGATACCTGGTGGGTAGCCACAAAGAAAGAAGATTTTTTTGTGGTGAATTCAAGATTAGATATGGCGGAGAAAAAAGTGGGAGATCCTTAAGAAGGGTTAACAACAAATGAATATATAGTTATACTTAGACATAAGGTTCAATTTTTGGGTTCTTGTGGCTTTTATATTACTAAATTCTTTGAATGTTTGACAGTATTTACCCAAGAAAATGCGCAGTGAGCTTCCTTCTGCTGGAGCTCGTGCAGTCCCTGCAGTCCTTACTTGTGGTCAAAAGAAGTGGGATATGTCTTACGGTGGAGTCAAATCTGGTCACAAATTTTGCATTGAGTGGAGAAAATTTGTGGATGATAATAATCTGAAGGAGGGGGATGGACTTGTGTTTGAACTGGTAGAGTGCAGCGCTAGCAAAATCGAATTCAGAGTTCAGATTCTCAGTGGTGATTTCCCAGCTGAATTGAAACCTGAAGATGAGGAGGGTGCAAACAGTGACAACCCAATACTACTTGGTTAAAAGTACTCGATCTTCTAACTGTTGGAACTTGTAGATTAATGACAAGTATATAGAACCGTATTTGGTCAGTTTAATTTTCTGCAAGATATATCTGCAGTTCTATTAACCCATCTCAGGTGGATGCAGTCTCAGTTTGCTTTAAAAGAGTCGACTTTCTAGTATTTGTTTTGTGTATGTATTGTCTAAATTGTGACTCTATGGTTATCTTCTGGTTGTATCCTAAGTATGGAATTTAGCAATTATGTTGACAATCACATGCCTGTTAACATGTCTTTGTCTTCTTGTTGTGTCCTACATATGGAACTTAGCAATTATGTTGACAATCACATGCCTGTTAACATGTCGATATAAGAAAATAATCATACTTTTTGTATTTGAAATCCTGAAGTTTCACCTTCTTCTAATGCTTCTTCATATTTTGTGTGTAGAACTTGTCGATGTGTTCTGCACTGAAGAAATCCATAATGTTTTAGACATTTTTCAGGCAGACCTAATCAGCCTTGAATAGTTTTTCAGAATGTTCCTACTCTCAATCTTAGGGACTAGAGAAAACTCTAGCAGCCCTGTGGAGGAACATGCTATTGCAAATGATGATTTAAAGAGAAAGTTCGTTGCTCCCATTTAGTTGTTTCTTTTTTCTTTCTAAATGCATCATATGTGCTTTATGTTTTGATTCCTGGAGCAAGTCCCACAAATTTAGACAAAAGGAGAACAGTTTCTAGGCCATTTAAAAATGCTGCAACAAGTAACTTGTTCCAAGGTGTCTAGTTTTCTCTATTTTCCTCATCAGTATTGTATTCATCATGCAGAATCTTTCAAAGACAGTCAAGAAAATAACTGCATTCTCATTACTTTACATGGTAGTTGATTTTCTTCTTCCTCTCCTCAACTGTTGAGGAAGGGGAGATTTCACAAAATTTCTGGATTCAGGTGATCAACTATCTTTTGTAGTTTAGTTGAAGGGAGAGTAATACATAAAATCAAAGAAGATTCAACGATGAAAATATTCTCATTATGAACTCATCAAGGCTAGTGTTTTTACAAGAAATCTCTAGCCAACCTTCCTGCAAGAACTGGAAAGGTATAATTGCATTATTTGCATCAGTCCTTTCAATCAAGCTAACGACCAACAATTGCCATCAAAGCAAGAAGTATAGACTATAGACTTGCAGGATCAAGTGTAAACTTGAGAGATAACAGTATTTTAGTATCTCATTGGAGGATTAACCTTTTGTAGAGAAGCCAGCAAAACTTGTAATTTCCAACAGTCTTATTCTATCAAGTATCAACTTTCATCATTTCTTTCTGTGTATTCCTCTACAATTTTCAATTCACCTCTCTCCCTAATCATGCAAAAGGTAGAGTATGGTAGCCTGCTTGGGTTTATTTTCTTGTCTGATCACCCTCATGATTATAGATGCATCTTTCCTACCATTGTGTCAAAAGTTGTTCTTCTTTCCACCCTTCAACAGAATGTTATGCTGGATTGCTGTTAATTGTGGCATGAGGTAGTGATTCCAATGGCATCTATCTTCGTATAGTCTTCACAAGTCAGTCCAGAAAGATAATTCCACTCAGGTTAATCTCATCCAATTTCGGTTCCTTTCCTGACTGTCATAGACAGCTTTAGTTCTTAGGAAAAGCAGAAAACTAGATGCTACTCCCAATAAAGAGATGCATCCCCACCACATAAATGTTTGAATGTAACAGTTCCTACCCATGCAAACTTTTGATCCATCCAATACAAGCACTTGGTCTGGTTTCCCTAGGTTTGCTTCATAGACTAAAGCTGCAAGAAGTCCATAGAGTAGTGATCCCAGAGGGATGTTCGTAATGAGAATGTTGTGATTGACTCCGGCACTGTTGGGGCCGAACAGCTCAGAGGTTATTGACACTGCTGCTGAAAATACAAAACCAGAGCTCAACCCAACTAATGCTGTGGCAGCACTCAATGCGGCTTTGCTTCCTGATAAAACAAGCAGAAAGAAGGCCAGTGGTGTAGGAATCAGTGCAAATGCAAGCCACGCGGTCCTTGCATAGTTCATCTTGCTGCATCCAAAAAACCATTTCAGCTGTCAGTTCTTTTCCCATTATGGTGATTAAGAACAGTAAATCGTGAAATACTTACTTGCGTAGAAAATCTGGGGCTGCTGAAAGCAAGCGCCCGAAGAAGGAACATGCAGAATAGAGTGCAACAAAGAAGTTGATCTCTGATCTATATCCAAGTGACTCTGAAATTTGGCCTAGATTGTTGCTGTAAACGAGTACGAGTGTTCCCCCACAGAAATATGCTAGGTAATATAGCCAGAAATCCAACCTACGCATGAGGAGACTTGCTGAATGTTACTCTCCAAGCAGCAACAAACGATCTCTCAAAAGAAAACTGCTAGTCCAACTTCCCTTATCTTTTGAACCATCAGAATTTTCCGTCCAAACATTCATACTTGAAGCCTCTACCCAAATCAATTCATTGAGCATCTCAAGATCATCAGTATCATTGTCTTCAAGTGAAATATAATTAGGATGGAACAGTTCAGACCATTCTTCTGTGCAGATAACCCCTGGTGCAATCACTGGTAGGACCAGCAAGAACAATGCGCCAGCCAAGAGGATACGAGCTGTCTGTGCACTATATGAGACCGAGTTCAGGATTAAGAGATAAAGGCCGGTAAAAACTGCTAGTATGGTAAGACAGCGAAAATTGAGATATTCTCTGTGAACAGAATCAGCACGAACGGTTTGAGATTGAGGTTGCCAGAGAATTGGAAGAGCTGCAATTGATGTGACAAGGGGGACTAGGCCATTAAGAAGAAGGTACAGAGTGTCATTTTTGGAATTAATGGCATTAGCAATGAGGTTGTACAGGGCCGCACTTGCACCATTGAAACTTACGCTGAGGGACAATGCAATTGGCCTATTTGCCGAGAAATGCTTGATGCACAACACATAACATACTGTATTAAACCAGCAGATACTGCAGCCAGCCAGGACACACAACAGAAATACCTGCAAGATTTATCAGTGAAAGCTTGAGAACAGGATAGGATCCCAGTGAAGTTTCAAGCGCGGTGAAGTACAGAGCTGAAGAAAATAATCATGTAATATCTTGGATTTCTGCAGTTTTCAATTTCAGTTGATTACAAACGCAACTTTCTCAAGCACCACTTGAATCTTGAAGTTCTTTAAGATTTGCAAAGAAAGTTTTCAAGCACCAAAATTTAACTGACTGGAATGGAAGGTGATTGAGGACAAGATGTTCTCCTTGGAGGCATTCCTAGTTAACAGAAAGACCTTTCATCTAATGAGAAACTTCATAAAGGATGAATTAAGTTAATTTGCCTTCTACATAATCATTTAACTTCACTTGATGGGCATTCTTGTTTTGTTTTACAGGAGATTATTTGATTAGTACTTCAAAGGGGTTGTGCAAAAGTCATTTCTAGATCTAATAAAGTTTGCTAATTTCTTGCAGTAGCTCCAACAACTGTCAACCACCAGCAGTCCACCAAATAATCCTGAGAGAAGAAGTTCTTACAGGGAAAAAAGCAAGCAATGAATAAACAAGGAACAGGAAAAAATGGATTAAGTTCCCAAAATTTCATTTCGAATCAAGAAAAGAGAGGTGATGGAAAAAAAAAAAACTGACCAAGAAATAAGGCAAAAAGATGATTCTTTGAATGACAAGCCATTGAAGGCCATAACCAACAAGTCCCATGAAAGCAGCAATGAGAAGAACAACCCATAATGGGAAATACATAAGAGAGACCCCAGAACACCACCCAAATGCTTTCCCAAAATCTGAAGCCATAGACAGATAATTGAGCTGCACTTGTGAAATTTCAAGAACAGATTTCATATCAGAGGAATAAGAGGAGAAGTCGAAATTCGTCCCTGTAAATGCTTGAATCCATGTGCTTGCTATCAATATCATCCATTTACTTGATTGCTCCATAAATCTTCTTCTTCTTTTTTTCTTCTATTTTTGGTTTTATATTTTTGAGTCATGGGAGATACAATATATATTGAAAAAAGGGTTTTGTTGTGGGGGTAATCTTGAAAGCAAAGAAGAGATAATCATTTTAGTTGTGCATGTTTTTGAGGGTGGTTGGTAAGAGGAGGGAGGTTAGAGGTTTTTAAGGTCCCACCCACAAGGTCATTGATAAAAAAATAACATTTTGAACTATCATAATAAAAAAATATTAGCTCTATCACGATGAATCGTATCTATGAATTTCAAATGATGAACTTATACTTCAATTATGGTTAAATTGTTGTCGCGATATCAAAGTTTTATGAAGAACCTTTTGTTCCTGTACTAATTAATAGTGTATTTTAAAGGTATATATGTGCTTACGTGAATACATTACTATTTATAATGATGTAATATTTATGATGTATTCGTATACGCATTTTGTACCTTTAAAATATACTACTTAATAATACATAGAGGTAAAGTTCGATGTTGTAACAATAATTCCGATTAAAGTTCAGATATATTTTTGAAAACGAAGGATGTAAAGTTTCAGAAATCTAAAACACTTTTAATAAATTAAAAAATAGATATGAATTAGTTTATGTTGGTTGAAGTTGTTAAAATTATTTGAAATGGTTGGAGTGACTCTTAGCTTAATTATATATACTAAAAAGAATTGGCATTGAGGTAGTTTAAACATCAACTTACATTTTGATAACAATATTTAAATGTGATCTTGTGAATCATGTGTGGATGATTTGCTCTATAGTTAAATAATGAGCTTTTAACCTAATAATAAAAAAAAGTGAATTGATGAGACGTACGATTTTCTCATGAAGTAAAAAATGTGATAATAATTTTATTTCAATAAACGTTTATGATTTTCTTTAAAAAAAATATAAATGCATTTTATTTTTCTAATCGAAGTGGTTGACAACCTTTAGAATTGATAAAGAAATTCACGTTATTATACTATTTGGTGCATTTACTGTTCTTCAATATCAAAGTGATACGATTTATTTTGAACAAGAAAAAAACATGTATAAATTTTTCAGTTAAAAAATTTGATATTCTAAATCCTAGCTTAATTAGATAATTATATAATCCGCCAGCGCATTTCTCATCCATACAACTCTCGCAATTCCAAAGCACATCATTTTATAATTGTGAAACAAAGTCAAAATATTTTCTCAATTTTACTTATTTTGTGAACTATGAAACGGTTGTTTGATTTAAATATTATAATTCCACATTTTAAATAACTCTAAAATAAATAATATTTCATCTTTATAAGCTTTTTGACCCAAAAGATATTTTCTTTGGTTTTCCCAATTGTTAATTCATAAACGTAAAAGAATCAAAATTACCTTTGAACTATGTAAAATAGATCACTTATACCCTTCGTTACATTTTGGGATAAAAAATGCCCTTGTTGTTATCCTAAGAGACCACATATACCCTTAAGAGTTAACACCCCATGTTTTTATTGACTTGGGAAGCCACGTGGGACTAATCCTTCCACCTAAGCATTGCCAACTAGGATTCATACAAAAGAACTAGACCTTTAGCGGCGAAAATAGTCGCCATAAAAGCGTCACGAAAAACTTTTAACATTAAATTCTAATTTTGTGTTTTTTTCTTCATTATTTAAAAAAAAATGATATCGATTAAGTAGGAGTTTGAAGACACTATATGTTTTATTTTTATGTTATATGTAAATGTAATAAAATGTATAATGATGCATTATATAGTAGGAGATGTGAATCGAGAAGTAATTTTCATGATTTTTCATAGTAATATTAGGTGTTTTTAATATTAATGTTGCAAGTTATTTATTTTAGAAAATTAGGTTGCAATCGAAAATTAATTAGCATATATTTTTTGTTGAAAAAATAGGTTTTACTATTAGTCGTCACTAAAAATCACTCATAACGTTTAGCGGCAATATTTGAGATTTTGTGGCGATAAAAGATCAAGTTTTTTTTTATAGTAAATCTTAGTTGACAACGCTTAAGTGGAGGGATTAGTCCATGTGACATGCCACGTCACTAAACATTTGGGATGTTAACTCTTCTTGAGGGTATATATGACCCCCTATGATAACAACGTGAATATTTTTGACCCCAAAATATAATGAAGAATATGAATAATCTATTTCGCATAGTTCAGGGATAATTTTGACCATTTTTTGATCCATAAATGGTAAATTACCAAGTTATGGAAAACTCCAAAACCCAATTAAAGTTTCATCCCCTTCAGCCAGTCGGGGCCCCGTTTGTTCATCCGGATTAGTGAAGAACCTATAACTAGGATTTACTCAACTGAGAGAGTTTCTTCAGTTAAAAATTCGATACTCATTAAGTCTATTCACAGTCTCCGTTCGTCTGTATCTAACCAGTTAACAGTCGAGTTGCGGCGGAGCAAAAAAAGAAAATGGAGGTGGAGTTGGAGCCGAGGGTAAAGCCTTTACCTTTTAAAGTAAAGGGTATGTCTCGAGAATCACCTTTACAGAAGGCTTCTCATGTACTTGACTCGGACCTCAGAAATCACTGGTCCACTGGTACCAATACAAAAGAGTGGATTTTACTCGAATTAGATGTATGTATCTTTTTGCACTTCCAGTTCATTCTATTTCTTGAATTTTTTGAACTGTTTAGTTATAACTTTAGGTTTAAATTCAAAAAAAATAAAACTTTAGGTTCTAAAGGGTTAAGTTGATTTGGGGTTGTGTCATTTGTTTTACATGTGATGAACTTTGGGTTAAGGGTGTAATCGGTTCTAATAGCTTGTTTTTTTTTTCTTTTTTCATGTGATGGTTTCTTGGTTCAATTGTAAAGTTTGGATTATATTAGCTAATGTTGAACGGGGTTGCTTCATTTACTTGTCATAAAGTGAATTTTGGGTTCAAGTGAGAGTTGGCTTCTAGTAGCTTAATTCAAATTGGTTATGTTTCATTTGCTTGTCATGTGGTGAGTTTGGGGTTCAGTGATAATTTATACTTCTGATTGCTTAAGTTGAACTTTGGTTTGCTTCATTTTCTTGCCATGAGATGGATTTTGGGTTTGATACACTACTGAAATTCGGATTCAAATTTAGAAAGAGATAAGAGTTGCCTAAAAAACAAATTGAAGAGAATTACTCTTGAACATCTCCTCAAAGCTCATTCGAGCCAAAGTTGAGAAAGAGAGAGAAAGTACTACACTGATCTTGATTTAACTTCTAGATCCTTACAATGGATGAATCTATCCCTATTTAATAAGAGAAGTGAGTGCATGAAGGGAACAGGGGATTTCTTGGAGTTAGTTATAACAAACTCCTAACAACTTTTGGGGTTACGTGCAGGTCTCATGACTGAATTTAACAGCTATTAACAACTAACTGCCTAACTAATTGATCTTCTTCCTAAAAGGAAAATTATTACAAATGGGTTATATTAGGGTTCCATTAGGAAGTGACTCCTAATTGCTTATGTTGAAACAGATTTTGTCTTAGGGATTTGGTTTTGAAGAGAAGAATTGGTGGAACCGCACCTCTTTAGTTTATTTTCTGTCTTTGGATGGAACAGACAAGTAGATTAAAAATGATGGAACCACACCTCTTTAGTTATTTGCTGTCTTTGGCTGGAAAGCAAGTATAAAATTGAAGTCCTTTCATTGGGTACACTAGTTCTCGTGATCATCCTTGTAATACTTGATCAATAGAAGCCTAATGCTCAAAATAATTCTCCTTTTACTGGGAAAATGCACCAATTAATAATGAATATTTCTCTGATAATGATCAGTGTTGCTGGTTAATTGTTGGGTTTTAGATAATTTCGTCTTTACCTGCTAGAGATGATTAAACTACTGGCTTCAGAAGTTCGCTTTCCTAAGCATTATTTATCTAGGTTGGCCGTCATTATATATTCCTATGCCTATTTCCTTTTCCCATTGATAACTAATTTTTGGAGTTAACTGATTGTTGGTGTCCTTTTTTATGTATACAGGAACCCTGCCTGCTTTCACATATTAGGATATACAACAAGTCTGTGCTGGAATGGGAAATTTCAGCTGGCTTGCGATACAAGGTTAGGCGTAAAGATACTTTGCATCAATGAATGTATGATTGAAGTTTTTGTTATGATTGAAGTTTTTGTTTCTTGTTTCACATTTATGTGCAATAGAAAGCGTTTGAAGTTTGGATCCCGATGATTGACATTGTATTACTCCCATTAAATTCTTGTATATGTCTAATGTAAAAGGGCTTCAATCACTATCTATTTACAACTTTTTAATCACCAACCTCCTGTTGAAATAAAAGAAGTAAGTTTATTAATCACAAACCTTTGGTTGCTACGATGAATTGGTTTACAATAAAGGAGTTCAATTTCTGGTTTAAATGATATCCTTAATATCAGGTCACTGTTTCTGAGTCTGCGGGTTTCCTAAGAAGACGACTCATCTTCCTGAGAACCTCAGTGGTTACTGACCTTTTTTGCATCCGTAAACCTTGATGTGCTATGCCTCATTCCGTACAGAGGCAAATTTGTAACACTGTTAGTTTTTCTTGTGTTTATTTTTGTTTATCAGCCAGGATGGGATTGGGGATGGTGGAAGGTGGTTTGCAAAATCACTAATTATAGTCACCGTTCTCTCTGAAGGAACCTTCTCCCAGAAGATCTATTGGAGGGGTTTTTGGTTTTATCAGAAAAATGATCTAGTTTATATAAGCAGTGTTCATGATTAAAAAGGTAAGGGTTAAAATGAGGAAGATGTTTCCACCAAGTGGCTGCTTCCTGAAGCCTCCTACCAAAATTGTCTTACAAGTTACAAGTATTAGAAGGCCCAAAAGTACCTTGCCTTGTTTTACTAAACTAGTTTAGAGTCTGTGCGTTGCAAATGTGCATCACGTCAAGCTGTCAGTCACTATATATATAAAATGTATAAAAGTAAAATAAATTATTGAAAAATAGCAAATGAATTTAAATAAATATATTATTCTTTCCATTGATTTCAAAGATGAAAAATGAATTTCAAGGCCTTTTCTGTAAATGGCTAAAATGACTCCAAACTGCAATCGAATTTGCAGTAACACACTCATATTTTACGTGGGATCTAGTTTCCCCTGAATATTTTTTGGCATTTATCCGACACGACACAAGTCTAAACATGATTATGGAAGAATATAGTAACTGGCGAGATTAAGTTTCAAAAAATTCAACTGATTTCTTCATGGAAAAATTGAAGTGTGAAGTAGAATCTTTTCATTTCTTTTGTTTGAAGAGTATATGAGTGATAAGGACGGAACCCCTTTGAGTTTTTGCATATAAATCTATCTTATGAAAACGTGTAGTAATCTAAAAAGTAATCATCACTCTCTTTTATTTTTTAAAGAAATCGAATTGAATGATCATTAATAAAGGAAAAAGACAAACGAAAAACAATTAATGTTAGCAATGGTAAACATATCAAGATTAAAGATCACTAAACTAAGAAAGATTTCCTTCTTACTAACTTAAGTTAATTTAGTATCCTGTATTGAGGGAAAACTATTGTGTCCTTTTGTTGGTGCACAAGAGAACTAGACTAAAAGGATTGAGTACTTCTAAGGTTGCACCATGGGGCAGAGAGCGGTTCTTGTGGAAGTAAGTGTTTGATGGTTTTTGCTGAAGGATGGTTTATGGTCCAACAAAACCCATGAGCAGTAATAACTTTTTACTTAAAAACCTTCAATGGCTTCCTTGGAAGTATCTCCTTTGGGAAAATGTGATTCTTTTTTTATATCTTGAGATGTACCGAAATGTTTGACATCTAATTAAATATAATATGTACTCCCAAGGTTGAAGTCTAGTGATAAGTGTACAACAAATAATGTGTCGTCTAGGCACTTGTCATGGGTTCGAATCCTGCTGCAGACAGAAGCGTGTTATCTAAGCGGGAAGGACAGAGCAGTGGGCCCATTATCCACCGAGTTCTGAACCGTGTGCCACTGACCTCATGGATTTCTCGGCTGTAATAAAAAGCATTTAATAATGCTCTCTGTAGCTTCTAGAAGTATCCAGGCCCAATACATTTAAATTTCCTTTACATTATGTTTTGGTGTTGCCCCTATTACTCAAACTTATTGAGACTATTATCATATGTACTTAAGCTTTTAACAATGTATTAGTAACCATTAACCAATTTATTTCCTTGGCGATGTATCAAGTTGTCATGTAAATAAGTATCACGGTTCGCTCCCGGGGGCTTTGGTTTGGTGGTAAGATCACATTTGTGATGTGTTGGTTACACACGTCACAGATTCGAACCCACACACGCTCAGGGACTTCTCAATATTATGGAGGTTCTATTTGTTTTAAACTCCTTTATTGTAAGTTGAGCTTAGTGCATGAAGAACATTCGGAAATTACTTTACCTCTATTAAAATAATGCTTTGCTTGCTTTTTACTCTCTAATTAAGACTTGTGAACTGGAGAATGCAGCAATTACGTCCTCCATTTGTTATTTTCTTTTCTGCTCTTTTTTGAATATTTTTATCAAGTTTTTCATAAATATTATTATCCTTTTCTTCTTTTGTTGATTATTAATAGCCTATTTGTTTTCTTATTTTCTAGTAGCAATTTACTTCAATGGCTGTAAAAACTTTCAGATTTTCCTCACGAGGACTTGATTAACTGTACCTGTTTTCTTGATTATCTGCTTGTGTGTTCTTCATAGCCAGAGACATTTCCAAAAGTTCGCCCACGTTGTGAAGCCCCTCGACGGGACATGGTGTACCCTATGAACTATACTCCATGCCGTTATGTTCGGATATCTTGCTTGCGAGGGAGCCCTATAGCAATTTTCTTTGTACAGGTGAATTACTTTTGGAGCTTGTCTTGAGTTTGATAATGTTTTGCTGTGTTGGACTCCTCCAATTCCCTTTTTGTTCTTCAGTGACAGTTTATATAAATGTAACCATCCAAATTCTTAGTCATGTTCCAAAAGTTTGAGAGCTCAAAGTCACCTAGTTATTTATTACTCACTAAAATATGAAAGATAATCCGTGTTCATTTTATTAAGACTGGTTTTATCGGATTTATCTTCTACATTAATTTGATTGTAATTTAAAGATTTTTTCTGTATTCCATTTTCATTATGACAACAAATATTCAAATGTAGTAGCAGCACATCTGTCGGGTGAATTCTTAGACTTTGTAAAATTTCCCATTCCCAGTTTTAATGTCATAAATAGCAGACAGTAGGTGTTTGCTGTTTCCCCCCTCTCAGTTACCGAAATTCTGGCTGAAGATTAAATACCAGCTTAAATTGCTTCCCGCCTGCCGGTCACATTTGCAACCAGTGCTTCCTATGATAGTAATATGGGAAGTTTGGCCCACATGTCTTGGTTCAAGTGGTAAAGGCGGAGGGACTTGCGATTTAGGTCACAGGTTTGTGCTCCAAACTATGCCAACTAAGCCTGGTATTTAAGTGAAGAAGGGTTTAGAAGCAGTTGATGTTAAGGGTTTGGCACATAGACACAAACGGAATTATCGGTCATAAGAAATAGAAAGCTAGCGAGCATTACTTCCAAAACATTCTTTTGACACCTCTAGTGTTCCCAAAAAGGAGTCATGCTGTTCACGTTGAACTTGATAATTGGGGAAACTAACCCAGGAACTTCATAATATCCCTCCATAAATTGGTTCTGTAGAATCTAATCAGTCACCCCTTTTATCGAATCAAAATTTGTCACATATTTAGGTTTCCATTATGCCCTCCTAAACTCCATCTCTCCATAACCACTTCCATAATGGACATTGAAGTGGTTGGAAGTTGAAATCTGGACAGCTGGCCTTATTTTCAAGCTTGACATCAAGAATGGGGTTTGGGGCAGTCTGGATCAGGTGGATCAAGTTCTGTATCGCCGCTGCTAAGTACTGAATTTTGATTAATGGAGGACCAACTAGTTTTTTCTTTCCCCAGAAAGGTCTCAGGCAGGGAGATCCCTCGTTCCTTTTTATTTTATCTATGGAAGGTCTCATTAAAATTCTTCATAAAGCAACTCAATTTCACTGATGGTAGGGTTTTAAGGTGGGAAAAGGAAGTGGGAACTCTATACTGTATGTCATTTGCTATATGTTTAGATGACAGTCTGATTTTCTATGGAGCTGAAAGATCCCAAATAATGTACATGAACCTCACTGTCATTATCTTTGAAGCTATATCAGGATTGCACATGAACATGCTGAAAACCTTTTTCTTCCCAGTAAATGCAGTCCCTGAATTTGAGTTTGCTGGGTTGATGTGCTGTAATGTGGTATCCTGCCATACTTCATATCTTGACCTACCTTATGGTGCAAAATAAAAGTCTCATGTAATTTGGAAAGGAGTAATTGATCATTTTCCTGACAGATACAATACCTTTCTTTTGGGGGTCAGGTCAATATTGATAAATAGTGTGTTGGACAGTATTCCAAACATATTTCATGTCCCTTTTTTTCATTTGCCAAAGAAACAAGAACATGCTAATGAAATGGCACTGGTGATACAATATGGAGAATACGAAGCTGTGGAAAGATGTATTAACTGCAAAATAGAGGGAAAAGAATAACTTGTGTTCAAAGCGAAGAAACTCACCTCATGGGACAGGTCCTTGGAAACATATTTCAAACTTTGGGGGACTTATAGCTCAACTCAAAGTCAGGTTGGGGAATGGCTCAGGTTTTTCTCTGGAAGGACAAGTGGCTGGGCCCTGTGGCTTTGAAACATGAATTTTCTAACTTATACAAAATGGCTAGCAATCAAGAGTCTTATTTTTATATATGGCAAATAATTTCTTTAAAAATAAAAAAGGCAGAGCCTGTATACAAGAGTCAAGAAGTATACCAAAGGGAAGAAAATTTACAAAAGAAGATGGTTTTGTATGAAAGACATCTGATCTTATACACTACAAGGGACCTCATGGGTGCACCAAAAGTAAATAAGGGATAATAGGCTACTCCTTAATTTTACAAAATTCATCGTTACACCCTCAAAACTCTCCTGTTTCAGTATTGGCATCAGTACACTTGGGAGCTGCTCTTCAGAAGAGAGTTTCAAGGTTGGGAGATGACTTAAACTACTGGGATATATTTGCTAAACTGGCAGGGATTGCTGTTAACCCTCAAATTAAAGATAGTTTTCTCTGGGGGTGGTGGTGGGGATCTATGAATGGAGCTTTCACTGTTAAGGAAGGATATTCTCTTTTGTGCTCCAACAAAGAGCTGATTGAGAAAAAGGGAAACTCAGAAGGAAATAGAAGAAAAGAACAAATTCGGCTGCTATTTATGAATAATTCATTTTGTTTGACTCTATTATGGAAGTCGTATCCCCAGCTATCTGAACTTTATTCAAAGTTCCATTTCTTTGTTTTCTTTCATTAGTAGCTCTGTTATATCCTTTCTTCAACTAGGCCAGACACAGATTGCATTTGTAGCTTCTATAGAATCAGGTAGAAGAAAAAGATAAATATCACTTTTGTAATCCATTCAACTGTCTAACTTAGATGCGCCACAAAGAAACAATGGATTCTAAGATATTGTTGCAAAGAGCTGGCTCAACTTCTGCTTTCTTGATTTTTCCCTAATTTGTTGCTTGCTTGCTGTTATTGCTGGTACTAGTGAAGTTTGGAGTTCTAATATCATCACTTATTCTCTTTTTTTTGCTGTGCAGTTGATTGGTATTACAGTGACAGGTCTTGAACCAGAGTTTCAACCGATCATAAACTACTTGCTACCCCACATAATATCAAGCAAGCAGGACGGTAATGATATGCATCTTCAGGTATAAGATACTGCTATTGCTGAATATCTGTTGCGCACATTAATTGTAAGATGCATATGTGAGCCTTCTACATTGTCATGGTCAGATAAACGTGCTGTGGCACATCATTCCTTTAAATCTTTTCCTTTTTGTTAAGGATAAAACTTATCGGATGGCTGTCTTAATAAGCAGTGTTATGTTGCTTGTTTTAGATGTATGCGAGTGTGTTTGTAAATCTTTCAGCTCTTTTTGTCTAATCTATGGTTTTATAGCTGCTTCAAGATATCACAAACCGGCTTGGAGTGTTCCTTCCCCAGCTAGAGGTATTTCTTTGAATTGAAGTGTAGAAATAAGAGTATCTTTGTTATTCTGAAACATGAAATTGATGAGCTGGTAGTGCTGTTTTGGGGGATTACGTGGTTCTGTTGAGAATTCTGTTATATTTGTGCAGGCTGATCTTAACAGCTTTTCAGATGCTGCAGAATATGCTACACGTTTTCTTGCAATGCTTGCTGGTCCCCTTTACCCAATTCTTCAAATTGTAAAGGAAAGGTTGGTACCCTGATTTCTTTTACCAGGGTATTTCTCTAATAGGTCCACAATTTTGTCTGCATTGGATTTTATCAAAGATATTACATGATTATCAGCTATCTTCTGCACAGTTACAATGGATTTCTTTGTGCTTCTAGGATTGACATTTTCCACTATGCAGAGTGTGTGTGTGTGTTGGGTTGGGGGTGGGGGGATTTTACTCTCATCAAACAGAGTAGTCTTCCCAGAATAGCTTCTGACCACAATCCTGTTGTTTTGAAGAGTGGAAGAAGTCCTACTCTAAATTTGAAGCACGGTAGTTAGAAGTGGAGGGTTCTAAAGAGAAAGTAAAAGAATGGTGGGAGTCTTTTTGTGTGAATGGCAGACCAGGTTACATTTTTGCTGAGAAGCTGAAACTGCTTAAAGTAAAGTTAAAGGAGTTACATTCCAACTTGTGTGAGGTGGACACTCTCTAAGGAAAGAAATGCCAGATGTTTTTAAATGCAAAAAGAGCAGCAGCCAGAAGATCAAAATTCAGTGCCTTAATTTACTTTATTCTGACCAGAGAGATATCATTAATACTATTTAGTTTATTCACTTCAATCAGGCTTCTTAGAAGAGCTTCAATGCAACTTTTATTGTGTTAATCCTAAAGAAGTCAGGAGCTTCAGAATTGAAGAACTTCAGACCAATCAACTTGGTAGGGAGAGTTTACAAGATCATTACTTGACTGATGGCAGAAAGGCAAAAATGTTGTGAATAAATTGATCAAAAAGCATCAAAGGACATTTGTAAAGTGAAGCCAAATCATGGATGCAATACTCCTAGTCAGCGAATGCATTGACTCAAGAATGGAAGGGGGTACTCCTGTCATAATGTGCAAACTGGATAGTCAGAAAGCTTATGACCATATGAATTGGCGTTTCCTTCTGAAAACTCTCAGTCAGATGAGATTTGGTAGTAGATGGTTGAAGTGAATTGAGTTATGTATAGAAACAAGT
This sequence comes from Solanum pennellii, assembly GCF_001406875.1. NCBI lineage: Eukaryota > Viridiplantae > Streptophyta > Magnoliopsida > Solanales > Solanaceae > Solanum > Solanum pennellii. The sequence goes on from NC_028637.1 coordinate 90,719,756, forward strand.
CAGGTTAGGAGAACTTGCGGGTTTATTTTTGCATCAGAAAAAGGGGGTTGACACAGGTGATCCCCTCTCCACTTTTCTCTTCATCTTGGCAATGTAATGTTTTGACAGTATGATGAGGATTGTATCACAAATAAGGTGGATCAGAGGTTTTCGCTGGAGAAAGAGTGGGGGAAGAAAAAGAATTTGATCATATGCTTTATGTAGAGGACACTATCATCTTATGTGTGACTACAGTAGAACATATCAGCTTAGTTAAGAGTTATCCTGGTATTGTTTGAAGCTGTTTCAGGGCTGAAGTAAATTGGGGAAGAACAGTCGTTTCCGGTAAATAAGGTTCCCCAGATTCGGGAACTGGTTATTAGGATGCAGAGTTTATCAAATTCCTACCACCTACTTGGGCATGCCTTTGGGCAACAAACATAAGGCAATGGAAATATGGAACAGTATTCTGCAGAAAACTGAAAAGAAGCTAACTAGATGGAAGGCACAATACCTGTCTCTAGGTGGAAGATTGATCCTCATCAATCTTGTACTAGATTTCTCTGCTTACTTATGTGACGTTCTTATTCCCAATCCCAACAGAAGTGGTGGAAAAATGGACAAGCTTAGGAGGAATTTCTTATGACAAGGAAAAAAGGAAGGGAAAGATTACAACTTGATAAATTGGAAGATTGTGATTCTCAGCAAAGCAAAGGGGTCTGGAGATCAGAAACCTGACCGAGATTACAAAACGAGAGCCTGCTGATGAAGTGGCTGTGGAGATACACGGGGGAAGGGGGTAGCTCCTTTGGAGGAGGTTATAATTGCAAAATATGGTGAGCTGAGTCCCTGGCGTATAGAAAATGCCACTGAACCAGATGGTGCGTGTGTGGAGAACAATCAGAAATTGGTGGCCACAGATGGAAGAAAATATATTTATCAAGGTGGGAATGGTAACTAAACTAGATTTTGGAGGGATGGTTGTATGGATCAAACCTCTCTCTGAGACCTTTTCCAAACCGAATTACTAATTTGTGAAAATCCTGATGCTAGAGTGTAATTGCTTGACAGAACAGGGTTGAAACAATATCATTTAGAGGATTATTAAATGACTGGTAGGTCTAGAGGGTGGCAGCTTTACTGGGAAAATTAGGTGGAGTGAACATAATTACAACAATCACATACAATGTCTTGTGGAAGCATGGCATTGGATGGAGTTTTTTCAGTTAGTAATGCATTCAAAAGAGGCTTGCAGGTGCTGGCTGGGGTCAAAATATCGTTGAAACTATTTCTGGAAGAGTGACATCCCAACAAAAGTGAAGTGTTTCACTGAGCTGGTGACAAAGATAGCATGCCTAACACAAGAAGTCCTACAGAAGAAGGGCAGACAATTGGTTCGTAGGTGTTTCCTGTGTAACATGACAGGGGAAATAAATAAGCACCTATTTTTGCACTGCAAGTTCACTGCTCAACTATGGAATCTATTCATCAACTTTACAAGCATGAGCTGGACAATGCCGGAACATACATCAGATCTCTTGAGCTATTGGATTAGTAGGGGAGACAGTTAAAACCCAAAGAGATGGTGAAGGTTAATACCATCATTTATGTGGTGGTAAATATGGGGGGTGGGTGGGTGTAAATGGAAGATGTTTTGAAGATAAATCCAATTCCCTAGACAGATTAAATGGAACTGTATTTGTATCTTTGCTTTTTGGTGTAAAAACTTTGTATAGAAGATATAGATCAGATTATATATTTGATAAGAGTCTGTAAATGCTACTCTTTTTGGAGGTGGCCAGCATACCCTTGATGCTGAGAAAACAATTTTTCCACTTCCAAAAATAAAATAAAATGGAGAATAAAACTGATATGAAGTCATTTTGTGACAGAAGCATATGAATGAAGCCTTAACCTTGTCGACCCTTTCTATAGATATTATCTTGTATGAAGTTAATTTTTTTTGAACCCTGTGGTAACTTCTATATTGCTGTTATTAATCATTGAAAGAGGATTGCTTATTCCTTTGGGTAAAATTTTCTTATTGTGGATTACCCACATCTTTCGGGTACCATCGGCTGTTGGTAATTTATTATTGAGCCTCTTCGAGATGGTTCCCAACCTTGATTCCAGTTAAAGAATATTCATTGCTCTTGTATTAGATGTGAGTATTCTATATGCTTCATTCCTTGAGTACAAATTTATTGTTCACTATTTTTTTCTTGCTTAAGCAGGGAAACAGCCAGGTCAGTAGGCAATATTTCGGAATCTGAAGCTTCAAGAAACAGTCAACCTGTAATAGCTTTGACTGTATCATCGAATTTTGAGGTACGCATAGGGTACTGCTCCTCTGCTTTTCTTGTCATGCAGTTTGTGAATTTTTACCTCATAAAAACTAACTAGTAACTGTCTCCCCCTGAAAGGAAAAATAGTATTCCCTCCGTCCAGATTCTGTGGTGATTGACTGTGCATTGAATTTAAGAAACAAAAGAAGACTTTTGAAAACTGTGGTCTTAATTAAGTTAGACATTTTGTGGCTATAAATCATGTCATTAACGGTACAGTGAATATTTAACAATTTTTGGAGGTGGGCAGCATTCATTAATGCTGAGGAACAACAATACCTTTTGTCTAAAAACAAACAAATAAGGGGTACAATGAACATTTTGAAGTTACTCCCTCCGTCCATTTTTTATTTGTCCAATATTGACTTGGCATACCCCTTAAAGAGCAATAAATAGAATGACAATTTTACTATGCTACCCTTTACGACAATAACCAACATGCCCTGTGTAATCCCAGAAGTGGGGTTTGGGAGGATGGTGTGTATGCAGAGCATACTTCTAACTTCAAAAGGAAGAGTTAATTGTATAACCCTTTGGATATAATAAATTCAATGCTTTGGAAATGCATTGGGAAATGACTATTGTTATTGTAAAGATGAATCTTGGGCCTAACTCAACCTCAAAAGCTAGATTATTGTGGGAGGATTGCCCAAGTCCATATAAGGAGACCACCGGTCTATTCCCCGACCAATGTGGGACTTTTACCCACTCTAACACCCCTTTCATGCCTAGGTCCAAATGGAGCGTGGACTGGGAGCCCAAATGGGGATGGATTTGGCACCCCAAAAGCTAGCTCAAAGGGAGGAAGATTGTCCAAGCCTTATAAGGAGTCCACTCATCTCATTAACCACCAATGTTAGACTTTTATCATTCTTTAACACCCCACCTCACGCCTGGTGCTTGTGCATTTTTTATTTTTGGGGATTGGGTGAGATGGGCCCTGATAATAAGGGTAAGTTTGATTAAAGGTAAGTTTGAAACTAAGTGATAAATTATCTCTTAATTTATAAAATTGGACAGTGGACATCTATTTTGAGTATAGCGGAGTGTGGGAGTAAATTGCTATAAATATATCAATGTCATTTTTTTAGGACTAACTAAGAAGGAAGGAGTGCCGCATAAATTGGGACAGAGGGAATAATACTTTTCCTCCTTGTACTCTTGACTGGAAACTGTTCCTTGGGATACGGATTATCTGTTACTTCTTTAAAACTACCCTGATTGTTAATCTTTAGCCTAGTTTTATACAGATAAGAAAACAAGAGGGAACTTTTCTTTAACAACCTGAACATATAATTTACCAATTCCCATTAAGCACATTGGGAAAAAAGAAGTATCTTCATACAGTTGGTTTAACGAACACAAGAAGGAGATTTCTCATGTGTTCCTTCTCATTTGCTAAAACATGGTAACCCTTCTTTCTCCTGGAGTGGAGTGCTTAGCTAGCCTTCCCAATTGTCAATGGCAGTTGTGTAGAAAGGCAGATTGGATGGCCTCAAAATTCTGACATGATTTACTTTTCCTGTCTAGTGTATATGTGTATATTGTATCGATGGCCCTTATATCCTTGTAATATTTATTTCCTGTATGTGCAAATGCCTCTTATACATGTGGGAGGGGGAAGCTTGACCTAATCTAGACGTACTGCATCCTTTGGAGTTTGGGGAGGTTTTCCTTCATATTTATGCTTACTCCACTTTCTGGCTCAACACTTGATGTATACAGGGTTGCAACTTTGTATCATGCGCTGACCAATCTTATTTTGATGATTCATTTTTTATTTTCATTTCTGAAGTTCTTAATCTCTATAAGAGCTTTGCCAGCCTTTGTAATTTTGCAGGCTCAGCTTAGGAATTTATTTTATGCTTTATTTCATATATTTTCTTGCATTTTTTTGGGTTGACGAGGATCTTTAAATGTTCTCTATTATTTCATCTATTACTTTTTTGGCTCATTGTGGAAAGAAAATGTTGCTGCCATGTAAAAGGATTTAGGCACACTTGTCACTGAGGTGGTTACCTTTCTTACTTATATGGCATGGCTGCTGGCTAATTATATGTTTTTATCATGGCAGCCTAGGAGATCACGTCTCATGTCTTCCCTGATTTTCCCTACATCTTGTTACTTGGCTTTTCGTCCAGATGCCATCTTCATTTTACTGAGGAAAGCTTATAAGGATTCTAACCTGGGAAATATATGCAGAGTGGTAATACACTTAACTCTTTCTCCCTATTAAAAAAAGATTTTCCTTCGCTTTTTCCTCTGAGTAATTAGAATACGTAACAGAAAGAAAATAAAGCAAGATTTAACTAAATACAAATATTTACTTGTGCCTCTTCCATTTTTTGTTTCCAAAATGTTGAGAGTTCAAAACTGTGTGATTTGAAGTTTCATGAGAATAAAAGTAACCTTTGCTTTTATATTAATTTCAATTCTTGTTTTATATCTAGGCCTCTTGGATTCTGTGGAAGTTTCTTGAGCCTATAAAGCCACCAGAAGCTTCACATTCTTGTAGTGAAATTACAACTTCAGTGCCTGATGAAGGATCACAATCTGAGCCTTCCGCCCCTCCTTCTTTTGCTGATTACTCTGATTTATTTGGAGATGACTTTAAGATACCAGAATATATGTGGGACTCCATTTTCAGTAATGTCTTAGATATTGGCCTAGTGGAAGAAGGGATTTTACATGTTCTGTATGCTTGTGTATCCCAGGTCAATCACAACCAAAGCTTTCTTCTATAGATAAACCACTGCATTCATAAGTGTACTAATACTTGATGCTTCGTTTGACATTCAACATTTCATTTTAACAGCCCCTGCTCTGCAGCAAGTTGGCTGATAATGCTTCTGATTTTTGGTTGGCATTGCCCCTAGTTCAAGCATTGCTTCCAGGTATACCGCATTTGCGGTTCCATAATTAATTGATAGTTTGTGTCATTGACTTAATATTTGCTCAAAATTGATTATCTTTTTTCCTTTATCATTATAAAAAAGAAAAAACTGACATGTTTCATACCTGAAGTGCATATCAATTTGAGACCTTAAGGTTTTGTGGAGAGTCCTTTTTCCTCTCCGTTAGGACTGTCTTTTAGTTAGATGGCTTCACCATTGAATATTGAATCCTCTTTGAGTATTTTAGTAATGGAAGAGCATTCATTATGCTTACTATTAGGAATATAAACATATTACTCCTTTGTCCCAATTTATGTGACTCACTTTCCTTTTTAGTCAGTCCAAAAGAATGATGCATTTCTATATTAAGCAACAATTTAATTATAAAATGTCTAGTTTACCCTTAATGAAATGATATACCGCCACACAAATTTTTATTATTTATTTTGGACCACAAGTTTTAAAAGTCTTCCTTTCTTTCTTTAACTCCGTGCCAGTCAAACTACCTCACGTGAAATGGGATGGAGGGAGTAGTAGTTAGACTGTCAGTGTTAACACTCAAGTAGGCCGTTGTCAGTTAAATGTGTGTTTGTTGTATCTTGTATTCCATTATCATCATCTTTTACATTCATTATTTTTCCTTCTCTTATTTTCACTCGATATTAGAGTCTCTATGATCTTGGTAGAGATTTAAATGGCTTCCGCCTACTAGTACACAGACTTATTCTGTTTGACTGACCTAAGTTTTCTTTATTTCGTATGTCTTATTACTCTTGCCTTCTTCGGTAATTACTCTGGCGGCACAACTCCTCTTTCTAGTGATTGTTTCCAGTATCTTTCTGTTGATTGTTACTCATAACCGCTCCTCTTTCTGGTGATCATTTTGGCAACACTGTGTCTTGTTTTGTGACTGTTCTGGCAGTACCATCTCTTTGGCCAGTATTCTGATCATTCTTCAAGCTAATGTTACCACAACAACTTTTCTGATGAAATTCTAGTGACTTACTTTTGAGTCAGTCTCTCATTGGTTGGATATAAGATGTGTCTCTCATCCACCTATTCCATTACAAGTTAAATTATTTATTCTTTTTCCTTTTCTTATTTTCTCTTGCTTTTCTGTGACCTGAAGCACTTCGTCCTAGTATCAACAGTAGTGACCCAATTGATGAAGATTTATCTCTGTGGAAACAACCTTTTGTACAGAAAGCTCTGTCCCAGGTAGTTCTATGATATCTTTTCATAAATTTTGTTTTGATGTTCTTTTAATCTAGAACCAGAGTGTCATTACAGTTGCTATTGTGCAGATTGTTGGGACTTCGTCTTCATCAGTTTATCGTCCTCTGCTTCGTGCTTGTGCAGGTTACCTATCATCATTTTCACCATCAAATGTAGGTTTCCCACTTCGTTTTAGGTTCTGTTCTGTCAACACAACATCTGCACTTTGGTTAATGTTGAACATTTTTCATTTTTCATTTTTCTTTCTCAGCCTGTGGTTTGTTATCTGTTGAACTTTTATCTGGCAAGATCAGCCAAGTGTATTTTTCCTTTGCTTCAATACCTGTGAATTTTATCTGGGAAGATGAGCCTGTTATCTGCTTTTCTGTATGGTTACCATTCTCAACATGGTTCCTATGCAGTTATTTAATTAAATATAGAGATGGAACGAATGATACAATCCAAGATGATGTTACAAATGAATTGAAAAAATATATTTTACAGTAGTATCTAATTCTGTTTTTTCTTGTTCTGAAGTTGGTTCTCTTTACTAAAATCTATTTGACACATACTGGCAGGGGAGGGCTGCATGTGTGCTCATTGATCTTTGCTCTGGTGTCTTGGCTCCATGGATGCCTCAAGTGATAGCCAAGGTTATTCAACACTTTCTTCTTACTCTGCTGTGTAGGCTGTAGTAGAATTTAGGTTTTACCTTGCAACCTTGCTTGTGAAAATTTTCTTCTTAGATTTCTTTTAATACAGATTGACTTAGCACTTGAGCTTTTGGAGGACCTTTTGCCTGTAATCCAGGTGTGTGTTTTTATTTTTCTTTCATTATATACACTTTTATTAATACTTACCTTTGGACAATATGTGTATCAGGGTGCCCACCACTCATTTGCTCGTGCACGTGCAGCCCTTAAATATATTGTCTTAGCTTTATCTGGGGTTATGGATGATATTTTGGTCAAATATAAGGTAATCTTTTGACTGAAATGTTTGTCAATTAGTATTCAGGGAATCATATTATAATGATGATAAGATATGAGCTTAAATGAAGAAATGAGGATTCATATAGACGATCACAACTTGTTTGAGACTGAGGGGTAGTTGTTGTTGTATTATTCATGGAATCTTATGACTGCTCTTTAGCTGTTCGATTTAACACCTTTAAGCTTTTAAATTTGGGAACTTCATCATTTCAGGATGCTAAGCACCAAGTGCTTTTTCTTGTTGAGATGCTAGAACCGTATCTGGATCCTGCATTAACCCCTGTACAGAGCATTATAGCCTTTGGGAACGTTTCTTCAGTTGTCCTTGAAAATCAAGAGAAAAATTGTGCTATTGCGTTAAATGTTATTCACACATCTGTACTCAAGCCTGCTGTCCTCCCCTCTCTGGAAGCTGAGTGGAGGCGCGGATCAGTTGCTCCAAGGTAATAGAAAGATGCACAAGTCTTTCTTGAAACATTGAGTTTCTTTGTGGGAACTACTTCATTCTATGTCCTATTTTATGATTCAGAACTTAGCCCCTCTTGATTCTTTACTGTTTTGTTTTTAAGACTGGTTTTTTTAGCATATTTAAATACTTTACTTCCTTTTGGGGCTTGTATCATTTAATTGATGTAAAAGTGCCATTAATTGCTTTTATATCCTGTTTTATGTGATGCCAGCTTTTGAAAGTTGCGAAATTGCAATATGGTGATGGTCAACTAAGCTATCTATATACGTAAGAAACAATCCAACCCAAAAACTGATTGCAGGCTTTTTCCAATTGATCAAGAACAACAATGGCCAATGAGGAACTTATACCTCCTGAGATGCAGATTCAGATTGCTGAGTTAGATGTCACCTTATGGGTCCATCGAAAGAAAAGATAGAAAAACATGGGCTTCAATGAAGAAATGCCTAACTGAAGGGAAAGATAAAAAAAAATATATGTAGTTAAGTATAATGACCATAAACTCAAACCACAATGATGCAGATAAAAGAAAATAAAAGTTATAACTAAGCGAGGTACTTATTGGACAATGTGGCTCTCTTCAGGACAGCTTGTAAAGAAATGGATCTTTGGCCTAACTCAACCCTAAAAGCTAGCTCAAGAGGTGAGGATTGGCCAAGACATATTAAAGAGACCATTCATCCTTTATATGGCCAATGTGCAAATCTTTTACGGAGCTCATGGTAATAATGTGCATGCCTGAAGCATCTTAGTGTGTGCAGCCAAGTGCTACTTAAGTGAACTGAAGCATACAATCTATTTTGCACAACTTATTTCGCACCTAGCTTCAGGGCGAGAGTTTTAGAGAACACTGAATTGCAGACCTAAGACTAGGAGGATATTTTGTTAGCTAGGCGAGATAGTGCTTTGAAAGAGTGTCTAGTTTTATGAAAGGAATATCTTTAATTTAAAAGCCGCTTTGGTAGTCTATGCCTGGAAAGAGTAAGATGTCATCAATCTGGATGGTATCCTGATGTTCTAAACTCAATGCATAAAATATATTCCAGTGGTCATAATTATCTTAATTGTGAAATAAAAATTCAGTTCTTTCTGAATATATCCTGCATCGTGTTCAATTCTGCTGCCAATCTACTTTGGAATTTTTATCTTGTATTCGTGTCAGAAAGACAGATTTCCTGTATGAAGTACTTGGTCAAAACATGTTTTAGTACTAATGGAAAATGATAGTCTACATCGAAAATAGGATCGGTGCTAAGCATCTTTTCAATGTTTTTTAAGACTGGTGCTAAGCTAGTAAGAACTACTTTTCTTTGTCCTATGACTATTCTTATTATTATAATTTGTAAATGATTTGATTGTTTAGTTGTTGGCGTCAATGTGCCTGGCCCGGACAAAGGTAGTCCATATATTGTTCATTATCTTGGAAAGAGGATTTCTGTACATCTTTGAGAAACAAAAAAAGGGCAAAAGCTTCGTCAGGTAAAAGAACTTTAATGGGAATGATTGTTGTGGCGATCCGATTGGGCTGTTTTGCTAGCCGTAATTGGTGAAACCAAACAGTTACTATTTTATTGAGCTGATTTTATATATAAAGGTGTACCATGTGTCATAGTGAAAGAGTTACCTGGTATCCTGAATTCTGTCTGGTAACTAGTGCTTTAGTGCATATGATAGTAAGCTTTTTCCCAAGATATGCATACTGCTTGACCGCACTGAATTTGTCTTGAATCAATGAATATGCAGTGTACTTCTCTCAGTTTTGGAGCCTCACATGCAGCTTCCTTCTGATGTCGACCTCCGCCAATCTCCTAGTGTTGAGCTCCTAGCACCACAATTATTGAATGTTTCACCTCTTTCTTCTGTCCTACGCCAGGCTGGAGCTTCTTCTAGATCTGGAAGTCATGAGGATTCTGATGCAAAAGTTGATTCTGATATGACTGGAAAAGGAGACATCCCTGAGGAAGTGAACCTTCTCTTTTCCCCCCCAGAGCTCAACAGAATCTCACTAGTCTCTGGGAGCCTGGAGAAAAAGTGCAGAGACTTGAGTTCTGATGTCAAGAAGGAAACTAATCACATTGTTGAGAAGTCCACAAACAATCAGTTTGACCATGGCTTGCTATCTGCTGTTGATAATACTGTTGAGTATTCTAATCTGCATGATGATTACTTTCAGCTTGTAAGTTACCGAGATTGTCAGACGAAAGCTTCTGAATTTAGGCGTTTAGCGTTGGACTTGCATTCGCAGTGTGAGATCACTCCTGAGGGTCATGATGCTGCTATAGATGCTTTGCTTTTAGCAGCAGAGTGCTATGTTAATCCGTTCTCTATGGTGTCTTCCAGGGATAGTTCACCTATTATGAACAAACTGAGTACTAAGAAGCCGTGTAAAAACCACGAGGTTTCTGTTCTTCAAGAACTTTTTAACGAGGACAATGACTTCAAAATTGTAGCTGATCTTGAGAGGAAAAGAGACAAATTTGTTCTTGAAATAATGCTTGAAGCAGCTGAGCTTGACAGGAAGTATCAGCAGAACTCAGATGGGGAATGTATGACTCCCTATGTTGAAGGGAATGATGAAAAACTTGATTTATCTCAGCAAGATATAAAATCAGCAGATGCTATAACCTTACTTCGCCAAAATCAAGCACTTATATGTGATTTTTTAATTCATCGCCTGCAAAAGGAGGAGCACCCGACACATGAGATACTATTGCAAATTCTGCTGTTTCTATTGCACTCTGGAACTAGATTGAACTGTCCTCCTGTGCTCATTGTTGACACAATCATAAAATCGGCTGAGCACTTAAACCAGCAACTGAGAACTTTTTACTATCAATTAAAAGAAGGAACTGTCCAGTTTAATGAGTGGAAGCTGCAGGCAGTTCGACGTCGCTGGATTCTTCTTAAGAGATTGATAATTGCTTCAAGTGGTTGTGATGAAGGGTCCGAGCTTTCAATTAACTACAGGAGTGGTTTCCGGTTTGCTAATCTAGTTCCTGCTTCAGCTTGGCTGCAGAAAATACCTGCATTCTCATCTTCAACTTCCCCTCTTGCCCGTTTTCTTGGCTGGATGGCAATATCTCGTACTGCTAAACAGTATCAGAAGGAGAAACTCTTCCTTGTCTCAGATCTTTCACAGTTGACATATCTCCTGTCTCTATTTTCAGATGAGCTTGCTGTAGTAGGCTACCTGGAGCAGAAAGATGACAAGAAAATTGAAGAATGTGGTAGCAATTCAAGTTCTAGGAAAAGGGGTGAAAGTTGTAGTCCACAGAATGGAGATCAGTCTTTTTCTGTTATATACTCGGACATAAATCAGTTCTTTCCCAATTTGAAAAAAGAGTTTGAAGTTTTTGGGGAATCTATATTGGAGGCTGTTGCTTTGCAACTAAAATCTTTTTCTTCTGCTGTTGTACCAGATTTATTATGTTGGTTTTCTGATTTTTGTTCGTGGCCTTTTGTTCGAGAAGAGAACCACCCTTTTTTTAGAAGATCTACTGGGTTTGCAAAAGGTTTTGTTGCCAAGAATGCAAAAGCAATTGTCTTTTATGTGCTTGAAGCCATTGTAGCTGAGCACATGGAAGCACTGGTACCAGAAGTACCAACCTTGATGCAAGTTCTTGTTTCGTTGTGTAGGTCTTCATATTGTGATGTGTCATTTCTCAGTTCAGTGTTGCAATTGGTAAAGCCAATTATCTCATATTCTTTGGGAAAATGTTCTGCTAATGAAAACTTAGTGAGTGATGATTCTTGTCTTAATTTAGAATCATTATGCTTTGATGAACTTTTTGACCTCATCAAAGATGAGAATCATAACACTTTAAGAGAGGATGGACTATGCAGGGCTATGCCAATTTTTGTTTTGGCATCGGTGTTTCCTGATCTATCCTTGCAACGCAAAGTTGAACTATTGCAGTCTTCTATATCCTGTGCCGATTTTGCTTCTTGTGAGCCAACTACTTCATTTCATGATTATCTTTGTGCATATCAGGCTGTAGTAAGAAATTGCAGAGTTTTGCTCCTTGAGATATTGAGAGGCTGGGGTGTCATTCCCTACGCTATATCTCCATTGTCTGAAATGGATTCTGCACCATGTGATCATAGATCTGAACAGCACTCATCTTTCCTTTTGGATATCTACTCAACTGAGATGAATGAAGCAAACATGGATGATAATGCTGTTGTGAACAAGAAGTCTCATCTCAAAGTTGTGGAAGTTGTAAGATTCTTAAAGGACCTAGAAGCCCTCATTTCTAAGCTAAATCCAACTATTGAACGATGCTTTAGGATTCACCATAAATTAGCAGAGAGTCTAGCCCTTGTTTGTGCAGAAAGTTTCGTGTACTCAAGATGCTTAAGTTTGGTTGCTGAGAAAGTTCCAGTTTCTGAAGGCAGTGAAGAGGGAATTCTGCTCAAGATGGAAAGTATTTCAGATTTCACTGATTTTTGGAAAATCAGTCTTGAAGGACTTGCAGAAATGATTCTATTGCTTCAGAAGAACCACTTGTGGGAGCTTGCTTCTGTGATCCTTGGTTCTGTACTTGCTGTTCCTCAACGCTTCTCTTTGCATAGTGTAATTAGCAATGTATGCTCTGCAGTTAAAAATTTCTTGCATGGTGCCCCAAGTATTGGTTGGAGGCTTCACAGTGATCAATGGATCTCTCAGCTATGTGAAAGAGGCATCCACACCTACCATGAATGTGAAGGTTCTCTGATTGATCTGTTCTCTTTCATGCTTTGCCATCCGGAGCCTGAACAACGATTTATTGCACTTAAACACCTGGGGAGGCTCATGAGCCAAGATGGACATAGTGGGTCTGCTTTATTATGTTCTAGTATTTGCGATAAAGTAGCCTCATCAGTAAGTAAGTCTTCTGCATGTGAGCCGATTATATCTGCGCTGGTTTCTGGTACATGGGATCAGGTAGCTTTGCTGGCTTCATCTGACCCATCACAGCGTTTAAGAATCCACGCAATGGCTCTTCTTGTAAACTATGTACCATTCTCTGAAAGACGCAACTTGCAATCACTTCTTGCAGCAGCTGATACAGTTCTACAGTGTTTGACAAAACTATCACAACCAACCTGTGAAGGACCATTAGCGCAACTTTCTATTATACTTTTTGCCAGTATTTGCCTATACTCTCCAGTTGAAGATATTTCACTTATTCCTGAAAATATTTGGAGCGGTATTGAAAGTTTTGCATTAGGAGGAAATGGTATAGTTTTTTTGTACTTTTCTATTACAACCAAAAGTAGATACAAGATTGAGTTCTGTAAGTATTGTGCTTATTGTGCTATCCATTTTGTCTCATTTTTCCAGAAAGATTTCCTGTCGGACTTGAGAAAAGAACTTGCCAAGCTTTATGTAGACTGAGAAATGAAGGGGATGAGGCTAAAGAGGTAATAGACCAATTTAGAGACCTGTTTTCATTTGTCACGTTCTTAGTAATTTATGTATAGAATTTTTGAACATCAAAATTCCTGTTCTCTTTTTTCTTTCTCCAATTATCTAGCTATTAGCTTAACAACATTATTCTTGTGAACTCCATCTAACGTGAACTTCTTTGTATGGATAAAAGATGTTGAAAGAAGCTCTCTCTTCAAATTCCCAGCAGCAAATGGATCCAGATTTTGGTCATACACGCGAAACAATCCTTCAGGTATATGCAATCTTAATCCAGTAAGTCTCTTGTTAATGATCTATATTTCATTAAGATGTCCCACTTACCATCTGACACGGTATGTATAAAGTAACTCCAGTTGTACCCCTGAACATTATCTAGAACACCCATGGTATTTGGTTTGACTAAAACTAATAATTGTTTTCTATGATAAAAATATCAGCTGATTTATATTTGATTTTAAGGTAGCAATCAGCATCAGCATCATTCCTTTTTAGTTCAATGTCTGATGTGGTCTTTTCCTGTTCACATTTGTATTGATTTCTCTCCTGTGGGGAACTAACAGTGGAGGAGAGAATTATAGGGTACAGGATACATGTGTTCATTGGATTATATACAATATATATAATACCTTTTCTCAGTGTGGGACAATATGTGTAACATTTTAGTAAACCAACAATCTTATGGTCTAACATGAGTTTGCAAATTGTTGACTTCTGTGGACTATCTCATCTAAAAGCTTAAGTTGTCAAAGAGAGCACACTTAATGTACTCAATTAATTTCTCAACATGCCCTCTCATGTGGGGGCCTGATCTTTTCATGGGTTAAGCACATGAAATTCTTTTTTCTTTTTTTATTAATGGGTGTGGTGTGATTCAATCCCATGACCTCTGCCTGCTCAAATATCATGTGAAAGTGTGTGACCATCTCATCTAAAAGTTAATGTTGTTAGAGAGAGTAGACTTTACTTAATTATATTCTCAACAAAAATTATGAATACACTACTATAGTAAAAGGTTGCTCATTGTAAAGAGGCACACTGATGAGTTTTCTCTAGGAAATAGCTGTAATTGCACAACACTAGAAAAAATATTGGCAGAAGTGTGCCAGAGCATGTTTAGGCTCTAGAGCTAGGTATGATGCAGATTGGGCGCTTTGCCTCAAGCATTCATCACTTCAATTAAGCCCCGAAGACCCCCTTAGTGCTAAAGAATCTGAGTTTTGGCCTTGGAAGATAATATGGGAAGTCAAGATTCCACACTAGGTAGTGTGCTTTACAAGCTTAGTGGCAAAACAAGTTGTCCTAAATCAAGATAAGCTAATGGAAAGGGGATCTGAAGCTATGTCCTAGATGTTTTTTTCTTGAAACTGACTGGGATGTAGATAGGGTTACAACTTTATTGAGTGAAGTGGAGAATTTTCCTGGCACTACTGTACAATCTGATAAACTGAAATGGAGATATCCGGGGATGGGATTTTCTCTGTGAATAAAATGTACAAGGGCAATAGTGTGATGCAAGGTGAGTGCCCAAACATCTGAAAGAGCATGGATGCTTCACTTGGCTAGTGGTGAAGAGAGCATGCCTTACACATCACGAGGTTCTACAAAAGAAGGAGAGTTTAGTAGTGACAAGATATTTTTTATGCAATGAAACTGGGGAGACAAATAACCATCTTTTTCTGAATTGCAAGTTCACTACACAACTGTGGAACCTCTTCCTCAGTTTCACAAAGACTGAATGGACAATGCGTGAGCATACTGTTGATTTGATGAGCTTCTGGATGAGAAGAGGGGGTGGCAAGAATCAGAAAAAATGGTGGAGTATAATACCTTCATGTATATGGTGGACTGTAAGGAAAAAGAAATGGGAGATGTTTTGGAGACAAGATCAAGTTCATGCATGATGTGAAATGGAACTGTTTAGTGTCTTTATTTTTTTTGGTGCAAAGGGAACTGTATAGAGGAATTAGATGAGATGGTAGATTTATTAGGTGCTCTGTAAAGCTTAGAGTCTAACCTTATTACCTTGTAATTTCTTGGAGGTGGTCAGCTTTCCTTAATGCTGAAGAATACAACAGTACTAATTCTCATAAAAAGAGTGACAACAATTTTGACAGATTTTCATCACAGAGGTGAATCAGGTGGACTACGCCAAGGAGTACATTGGAAGTTTTAGCTTACTGGAATAGATATGATAATCTGTTAGGACAGAGGGAAAAATCGAGGGAGAAATAGAAGGAGAAATGGAAGATTGTCCTAGCTTGCATCTGGTGGACAATTTGGAAGGGAGAGAAACCAAAGGTGTTTTGAAGATAAGAGTATTTCTCTTTAGAGGTTGAAGATTAATTGTCTAGTGCTTTTCTACTTTTGGCGTATTCATGAATATCCTCAGGACTCAAGAGGCAGAGGACATTCCTAGTGTTTCAGATTAGTTATGAGGCTTAGGTGGTAGGTTTTGCTCATATGAATAGTACTTGTAATTATTACTGAAGAACACCTTTGGTGTAGTTCTTTGTCTAAAATAGATATGTTAACTGCTAAAGAAAAAGGGGTACATCATATCTAGCATACAGACTTCTCTGACACTAACACGGACATTTTAGGAATAAGCCCTGCTATTACCAACGACTAAAGACCCTGCAATGTAAGAAATAATAATAGGTAATTTGAAGTGAGAATGAAAAATGAGAATAAATCAAAATGCTAAGAAGAGAAGTTAGTAAAATTCAGTTCTCTTTATTGTAGCTAGCCCTTGAACCTTTCATGGCCTTTCTTCATATTATTGTCTTATCTCTTGTAGAATAATAAGCATAAGGCAGTTTATATTGATTCCTGTTTCTAAACTCTTCATTTTGATTCTTTCCCTTGTCCTATTAGTTGTTCATTTCGTTGTTTGGGCATCTTTCTGTTGATAGTTCCATCAACTAGTAATTAGTACCCTCTTGTATTTCTTGAAACCATATTTTCTCTAATTTGACCTTAATTATCTTTTAGAATGCTGTATTGGGTACCCATTTTTTCGTTCAATTTTTCAGGTCATATCTGATTTGTCCACAATCAACTCATACTTTGACTTTTTCTCAAAGGAATGCCACGAAAAAGTTCTGGTAAGGATTTGGTAGCTTTATGACATTCATTATTACTTGAGCTTTTCTCTTGACACTGTAGCTTCAATTCTTCAAGGAATTGGAGGAGGCTGAGATTGAAATGGAACTTCTTCAGAAGGAAAAAACAATGCAGGAATTATCAGCTGAATTTAAAGATTTGCATCAGCTTCCATTCCTAACTGGTAATACTTTCTAATAATATGTTCATATTTTGTATGCTTTGGAACACAAAATTGTATCCTTCATATCAGTGCATGTTTTCTTGTAAGTGAGACTGCTAGGTGCTCCCACTGAATAAAAGGCTGACTTCATACTGTTGTGTAAACTACTGCAGAGCAAAGTGCTTCAGCTAATTTGTTTTCAATTACACCGATTGACGGGGGCACATATATTTTCTGACATTCACCTTTTGAAATTCTATTGTGCAGATTCGGCAAGGCAAGATAACCGCTTGCAGCAAATCAAAGAGGAAATCAAATCCTTGTATGCACTAACTACAATCTATATATACTTTGGATAAGAGTTGTATTTTGTAGCTGTATTAATTGAACAGTTTTATCTTTTCGTTTATTCTGGTTGCTGATTGAGTGTTCCGAAATAAGCTGATCATTAGTTTATCATGGATTTCTGCATACATCCATACTTCACTGTTACTTTGTAGTATCAGGGTTTCAATTGTTTGCCTGGGCATGCTGACTCTTTATTTATTTTTATGCATCACTTTGAATATCAACTTGCACTTGTTTGAATGTTATCGTATACCTACTTTTCTGTTTGCTACCCCTCTTTGCCCCCCCTTCCCTGTTGTCTTTTGACCTGTTTGAGGGGTTGGTGAATTCATTACACACTGCTTAGATTTGTACTTTTCTTTAGGGTAACTGAGATGTCTTTCGATGTATGTGATTCACTTGTATAAAATGTGGGGTTGGTGGTCTCCTATATGTATTTGATGCAGGATAAAGGTTATCTTGCATTAGACTATAGTTTGTTGTTCTCTATGGATTTGTTCTGGTTAATTCTCTCTACTGACTAATCCATGCAGCTGTGCCGATGTGAACTGATATTAGTAATTTAACTTTCAATAGAGCATCTTGCCTTTCATCTCCTACCTCGATCTCCACCCATGTTCAGTAGAACTGATTGATTGAAGAAAATGAAACACACGATTCTATCTGACGACTCTTATTAGTTCTACATTCATCTTCTCAAGGCAGAAAAGAATTAGAGGAGATTGACCTTAGACTTATCTATTTAAGCTCTTCTGTGTATCTCTTCTTACCAGAGAAAAGGCCAAACTCAAAGAGGAGGTTGTAGCACGCAGGCAAAGGAAACTACTCGATAGGCATGCCCGGCAAAAGTTTTTGGAAGAGGCAGCCCTTCGAGAAGCTGAACTTCTACAAGAGCTAGATAGGTTTTTTCTAGTGTCCCTCAAATCTCGTGCTACATTATTTGATGATTACATGTTAATTGTAAAATGTCTACATGATGCTACTATTTTAGAGAGAGGATGGCTGAAGTAGAAAAGGAGATTGAGAGACAACGTATACTGGAGCTTGAACGTACAAAAACCAGGGAGTTGCGACACAGCCTTGATCTAGAGAAAGAAAAGCAAGCGCAGGTATGCAAGAATGATCATAGCTCACTTGTCATCCCTTGGTTATGACAGCTAGGGCAAAGTGTTTCAAACTAGACCGATTAAAATGATGCCTAGTGGATGCTTAGGTTTTATTTGCATCAACGATATTTCCCTTTATGCCGATTGACTTTTCTGAATATAGTGGATATCTTGTGATACACATTTTTTAATATGTAAATCAGCAGTAAACATCATGTCAGCTTCATAAAAATAAAAAGCTTCTTTTTTGTTCAGGGAATTCAGACTCCTAATACAAATTATCTTTTTTACTTTATTTAAGTTTCTTTCCGAGTTTTTTCTTCTTGCTTTTTCCTTTGTCTCTTCCTTCCTATTTAAATATTGCCTCAGTTCCTGGTTGCTCTCTCCTTAAATTGTTTGTCTTAATCAGCCTTAACAGCCTACAGCCCTACACATTTCCATCAGCAGAGTGTGTGGACCTTTCACCCTTACCTTTATACCTGATTAATCATTCCTTGTAATCTTAAAAGTTAGTGCGAGACACCATTCGGTATAAAGAACTTGTATCCAGTGGCGGAGCCAGAAATTTCGTCAAGGGTGTTCAAACTAAGAGAGAATTTTTTTTAGCTGAGTGGGTGCACCAAACTTTTTTTAACTGATGGGTGGGTGCACCACTAAAATTAAATTACATATCATTTAACCAAAACATATGACAACTTAAAATTATAAAGTGTAATAGTTCACTTAATACGGATCGAAAAATATAAAGAAGACTATGTTATACTCTTTAACAATTCATTTAATATGGATCGAAAATATATAAAAACAATAAAATCTCAATTATTCGGTTAATAAGTTCATTGAATAAACTGTAACAAGATTTAACAATTCACTTAATACGGATCAAAAATATATAGAAACAATAAAATCTTAATTATTAGGTTAATAAATTCATTGAATAAATTGTAATAAAATTTAAGGCTAGAAATAGAAAGATAAAAAATTGTGTTAAAACGTAGCGGGACAGAATCGAACCTAGGACCTCAAAGAGGCAAATGAGCATCCTTACCACTGGATTGCCAACCTCTGTTGTGTTTAACAGTGTGTTGAAAAGCGCAAAAAAGCGCGCTTCAAAGCGAGGCGACACCAATGCGCTTCTTTCTCCTGAGGCGATGCGATCTGAAAAAGGTGCTCGCTTCAGATAAAGAAGCGAGAAGCGACACTAAGGCAAAAGCGCAATAAAGCGCGCTTTTTCTAAAAAAGCGACAATTAGGGTTTTTTTTTAAAAAAAATAGTTTTTTTAAAAAAAAAATAATCTGAAATATACAATATAACATAATTTTTCTTTCACGACTCTTTTTTCGCTTCTTCTCTCTTCACGACCGCGCCTGAGACTGTGTCTCTCTTCACTCCTCGACCGCGATTGCAGGTAAGTTTTAACCGATGTTTATTAGTTCATCTCTATGAGTTCCTTTTCTCCTGAAATATACAATCTTCGCCTTTGCTTCATCTCTGTGAGTTTCTTTTCTCTTCACGATGCGACTGCTGTAGTTTTTTCTTCTTCTTCTCTTCTTCTCTTCATATCTGCTGCGATCTGCTCTGTTTTTGTTCACAATTACTGACTGCCTCCTCTGTTTTTTTTCAATTCTTTTTTTTTTTTTTTCATTTTGTGATCAGTGTGTATGCTAGCAGCTCTTTTTTTTTATATTTTTGACACTTCTGATGATGAAGAAGATGACCAATTATAACCCTTGGTTATGACACTTGAAGAGTTTGAGGATCTTGTTGAAGAATAGGAGTTTGAGTCTTTCTGATTTAATTATGTTTTTGATTTTTTGCTTTATATGTTATGACTTATGAGTATTATTGACTATCTATTTTTTTTTTTAATTTAAGACTATATTACCTCTATTTAGTTATTTAATATTTTTTTATTTTTATACTAAATGTCGCTTTTAAAAAAAAAAAAAGCGCGCGCTTCGCTTCACGCTTCTCGCTTCTGTGAAGCGAGCTCTCGTCGCTTTTTTCCGCTTCTCGCCTCCCAAAACACTGGTGTTTAAGCATGGTCATTGATTAAGATATCTAGTTAATAGAGATATTTTACTTATATACACAATCACATTTTCTGACGAAGGGTGTTCGGCTGACCACCTTTTCTTAGCTGTAGCTCTGCCCTGCTTGTATCCTCATCGTAAATGATTATGCTAGATTAGATTTAATTCATATGATGGAGTGGAAGTCTTGCATGCCGATTTCACCTGAGATCTTTTTGCAGAGAGAACTGCAACGAGAACTTGAGCAAGTTGAATCTGGAGTTCGATCGAGACGAGATTTTTCATCCACAAATAGTGGGTAAGTTTTGTTGCCTAATACTTTTGATTCATGGTAAACTATAGCAATGTTTTGTGGCATCTGAATCTTCTGTGTTGAGAAAACTGTTTAGGTTAATCTTTGGGTCAGACTCCTTCCGAAACCTCTTCCTCTGGGGGGGTCTCACCGCCCCTTTTCATTTTTCAAAACTGCAACATTTGCTTTAGTTATTGCCTGTTGACATAAGAATTCTCTTATGTCTGGGTTATGTTGTATAATGGCAAGGGTGAATGCCAAGGCATAAACAGGTGGAAGCTCTTGCCATGCACATAAAGTCTTTCTAAATTGTTCAGGCTTGTTGCTTTGATGTCATATAAGATCACCACAAGATTTACCTTGGTTCGAGATGAACATGGAATTACTTTTTTCTTCAGGCAAATATTTTTGTTTTTATGGACATGAAAATACTGCATTTTTCCAATGGTTGAGTCAGTAATTCTTTCCTCTAGCTTTTCTTTCTCATGGCTATTGAATTGTCTTCTACAAAGAAAAGAATTCCTACTGTTCAGTGGGAATAACTCAAGAATGCAATGTTAGTCATGCATATAGATGGTACAAATTGATTGAGCACCTCATTGTAATGTCATGTAAGATTTGAAGAGTCCCTTTCTTGTTCCAAGATGAGAAGAAATGCCCTCTAATCTTATGCAAAAGTAGTGTTGTTTTATGTACTATGAATGCACTAAATTTGATGGGTAATTCTTTTCTTGCGTTTGTTGCTTATGTCCATGGGATTCTGGTTGTGAGAAATGATATCATGGTCTCGACAGTACATTCAAAGGCTGTTTAATGTAGATCTCACAGCACTGCCTCCAAAAATGGTGGCAGTGGAGTAAATAAATCATATTTGTCCTATTCTTCTCTCTCTCTCTCTCTCTCTTGTCAACAAAATGGTTGCAACATCAAGCAGCAATAACTTGGTCTGTTTCTCACTCAGTATTAAGTGTCAACAGGGAGTGCTATTACCGACTTATATTGGATTATTTTTTTGCTCTTGACAATTGTTAAATACAGTGGTTTAGTGCAACAGAATTTTGAATACCAAGGAATCCTCTCTTGATGTGTTTTTCAATCTAATGCAGTAGGGCGCGAGAAAGATACCGTGAAAGGGAAATTGGAAGAGCAGGTAATGAAGGGACCAGAACAAGTACAGGGATGACACAGCCTGAAACTGCGACGAGCTCATCAATGGTAACCATGCCTACTGTTGTTCTATCAGGGGCTAGGCAGTTCACTGGCCAACATCCAACTATTCTACAATCACGCGACAGAGATGAATGTGGCAGCAGCTATGAAGAAAACTTTGATGGTAGTAAAGACTCAGGGGACACAGGGAGTATTGGGGACGCAGACCTGGTATCAGCACTTGAGGGACCGTCCATGAACTTTGGGTCGTCTCAAAGGCATGGTCCCCGGGGGAGTAAGCCTAGGCAAATTGTGGAACGAAGAGAACGGGATGGTAGAAGGGAAAGTAAATGGGAGAGAAAACATTAAATAAGCATCAACAAGATTAGTCGCATTACCTACCAAGTAGTAGTGCTATAGGATGGTTATAAATTTTTGGATAACCAGATTTATCTGTGTTAGCCAGAATGTTGTTGTAGGTATATTTATCTATAGAGGAAGAAGCTCAAGGAAGATGGTAAATTTGCAGCATTGTTCTCATAGTAAGCTAGGGAGGAGTAACTAGTCGAGCTTCAGGCCGTTTTGTAAAAGTAATTGTACCATTATCTATTGTAATGACATGTGACTTTTATATTCAAGATTTTGGCAATTTCTGGTTGTTGCTCTTGGATTGTTTTGCTTACAGCATAGTGGCCCTTTTTTCTGGGGAGAAGTATGTTACCTTAGTCGATTGGATTGTTTTGTCAACTTTTGCTGGTCTATTCATTTGGTTGAGTTCCTAGAAATTTGTGCCCCATCCATTATTCTTGGTAGGTATTGTATAGTTTAAGTTAACGACTCAAGACCAAGGTTAAAAACGTATGCTACAAGTTAACATCCAAGATCTATATACGTGCGTAGAAATGTTCCTTATGTGTAGCAGTGAAACATGAACTTAGATTTGTCTTTCCTGGTACTTGCATTCAGATAATGTTGTTCAGATTTGATTTAGATGGCGAGGACATAACAGAACCATGATGGTCCTGAGGATCTTGTCCGTTGAACCGTTGCGCGAGTAATAACCAAAATGAACCAACTTTTGAGAAGATAGTTCATAAATATATAGATTAAGTTGGTTCTATACAATGACGTCAAGTTGTTACAAGTTACAACAATCAGGAGAAATACAACAATGGCCTGGCTTACTTCATTAGAGAAGGAGATCAATCGGTATCGCCCTATCATTATGTGCATACATCACCAGGAATGGCGACTACTTCTCCGTAGCCTTCTGCGAAAAGGCCTGCATGCCTCTATGCTAAGATCAACTGCAGCAGCAAGCGCCATGAAAATGGCTGCGTCTTCCACACAGGTCACATGTCGCATGGCAAGTTGCACGAGGGGCTTGCTGCATTTCCCTTCCCCTTGTACTCGACAGCTCATGACAAAGCCGCCTGCAACAGGACTTAGTGCTGCAAAGTCTCCACTGCTTCTTGGACTAGGCAATGGACTCGTCGCTGCTCGAACCTGTCTGTCCGTGTCTATGTAGAACTCACCACCCTTTTCTGCACTGATCAAGATCTCAGACATGAGGAGATCGCCACCATTTTCTTGCCCCTCAGATAGAAGATGGAAGCGACAGCAAATGGTATCTCTGATCCCACGTTCACGCCATGCTTCAAGCTTTCCCCATGGCTGCCAACATCCGGGCCTGCAAACATCAGGATGAACAATCAACCAAGCTCCTGGGTTGGATTTGGCAACCCAATCACAACCTGTTGATGGCACAAACGGAGTTGTTATGAACGCTGCTGCAACAGCCGAGCCAGAGAGATCGTGTATCTTCACTTTCCATCCTTTCCTCTCTCTTTTCTCTATGTCAAGTTCGGAACCATCAACTGAATTTGACCAAAAATTATTTAATGGATCTACCGGAGATACCCTGTAAGTTCAGCATAACACACAACAATTTCAGAAATGACCCGAATTCTAAAATCAGTTGTGGAAGGAAAACATGGTTAGACAAGATAAGCCTTCTAAATGCACTTTATATATAGTCTCTGGTGAAAAACTACAAACAGACAGATTGAAGAGTAAGAAATAGAAATAAACCAACTTAAAGTTAGAACCCTGAACTGAAGCATATTTGAAAAAAAAATAAAAAGAACCATATAGTACCTGTCCTGACTAAACTTGCAACTGAAAATAGGTTGCTTGATGTTTCCCTGAAGCTGTACTATCTGGGGGCTTAGTTTCGTTTTATCTTCAAACTGGAAAACATATCTTGGATCAGGGTCCAGCTTTACTCTCAAATGAAGCTCCGCTCCAGGTTTTCCAGTATCCTGTTTGTTCTTGCCAATTCCTATCCAGCCATTAAACAGAGTGACTGGCTTTCCGTCACCCCACTCAGGACCTACTTCCAACTTAAAAGTCCCAACTTGCTGTCTCTTAATACCAACTCCACAGTGGCCACCTTTGTGTCCTGTGAATACAACTATCTCTAGACATGCGTGAGGCGCATAAAAACACCCAGGTTCAAGTAAGGCTTTTAAATCAGATTCTTCAAGATAAAAGCTGGATGCAACATTGTGAATATCCACGGTAGCTTCAGGTGAGGAAATAAAGGGAACAGATGATGTCTGTACAGGGAAACCTCGAAGACGGATCTCGCATAAACAGGGAGAAGAGAGTGCACTTATCCCTGATTTTGTACCATTTAAAGTTGTCCCAGAGAGTCTCAACCCCAACGACCCTATTGACAGCCTGATAAAAGCCTGAGGATCCATTCTGGTCAACACAACGCCATTTGTTGTACACTTTGATCTCACAATCTATTAAATCCTGTCAGTCAACAAGTGAAGGTCAGGATGGGGACATTAGAAGTAGTTAATAAAGGTCAAACAGGAGCCCTATCTCAAATTCCACATTCAATTGCACAAAGTAGATTCCCCTATTATTCACTCAAAAGTTATCAGAAACATTCAATTTAATGTACTTCTACTTTATAACTGAAAAATCCCCTAGTGCTAGTGGCCAATGGTTTGAGATTCAGTGGAGAATGGGTTCTACCCTTCTCTACTTAAATACCCAGTTTTCTTCTACAGCTAGCTTCTGTTACAATTGAAACCTCAACTCCTAATAAAGTATTCATCTATTAGGTAACTAAGTTAACCCTATAAAATATGTCATCTCATTTAATTAAACGCATTTCAATAAGCTGTAAAACCCCAAGTTTTTCTACTTGAGGTTGTCATAGTCTAATACATATACTCATGATGACTATATGAAATCTGAAATGTATGTGGAATAATCTAATACATAATACGAAATACGAAATAATGTTTGGAACGAGAGGGGAGAATATGTGTGGAAAAATCTAATATATAGTCACCATAAAGAGGAAATGTTGCACAGGTAGAAATATCAGCCATATGGTGCAGAGAGATCACAGCAAGTAAAAGCACTTCATTTTGATTGGTATGTTTGCATCATTCACATCCTCCAGTAAAATAAAATTGAACCTCTGTATATTTTCTTAACATGGCTCTCAAAATATAATATACTTATATCTACTTTATCAAAAATATAATATACTTATATCTCAAAAGGGAAAATTGGCTCCCTTGTTTATTAGACATTGAAAAGACAAAAAAACAGACTCAAGTGCGAGCTAATGTCCTTAGTGAAGTGCATCTGATAAATAACTTACCTCATGGTCCAAGTAAATAAACCTGAAAAAAGACTGGCATGTTTGGATAGTTCAGAAAACATGACATGTTAAGCAAACTGCAACCACCCCAGAAGCAGCAAAAGGTACAAATTTTACAACAAGAATGGTCACATACCTTGAAGTTCTAAACTTCATAGGTAGCAACATAACCTGTTCATTCGG
>NC_028637.1:90745724-90913304 GCF_001406875.1 Solanum pennellii
CCCCACCCCCTCCCAACCCACTTACCCCCTTCCAATATACTTTACGGAGAAAAACCTCAAAAAAAGAGGAAAAACGACAAGAAACGCAACAACTACTACACATTAGTACTATCCTAAGATCAAATGTTACATCCCTTTCAAAATTGCACTTCTTGACGCTTTTTCACTTTAATATTTAAAAGTAAGAGCAAGAATATTGTAATCGGCGCTAATTGTATTATTCAGTGCAATCTTTGAGCCGTCTTCTTCTATAATGGTCAACCATTTAGCGGATAAAAAATATGTTGTTTCATGTGCTGTTATCAAGGTTAAGCATAAAAAGAAACACATTTCCAGGTAAATAGCTCAATAAGGCTCACAAAACATTTCTTGATAAGGAAAAGTTCACTAAAAGCTGCTAGAAAGCATGTATTGTAATTCACCTCTGCGTAAAAACTCCTTTCCAACTTTTTAGACAGGCAATCATATCTAGCTTATTTAGATACTTCATGAAAAGGATATTCACTGCTTTTCTATAAGTTGCCATGTTTACTCACTATCATTTTTTTTCATATTTACTTTGATTTGCTTCACTTGAGCCGAGGGTGTTTTAAAAACATCCTTTACTTCCCGAGGAGTAAGGTCAGTATACACTCTACCCTCTCCGGAACCCCTCCCTCCAAATTTCACTAGGTATGTTGTTGTTATAAAAAGGATATTCACTGTTTTCATGAATCATATTCACTTCTATATAGCACTCAAAAGTTTACCAATAACAACAGGTTCTGACAAAAAAAAATCACTTAAGTTAGCATTTTGCTGACAAACAAGCTAAAAGCAAAAAAAAATCTTTCAGTCCACTAATTTTTTTTTGGGTCTTTCAAGTTTCAAATCCTCCAAAGATACAATTTTTGCCTATTAATTGTACTTAACTTGTTCAAACAAGAAACCTGTACAGTGAACAAAGGTCAACCATCTTTAACATTTACTCAAAATTAGCACAAAACCACATATATCACACCAAAAATAAATATGAAATTAAAGATTATAATAAATACTGTAATAAGATAACAAAACAAACCAAAAAAAAAACAAAAAAACCCACCTTTTTTTACAATTTCTCCTCCTTTTTAGCAACACCAAAGCTACTTTTAGAGCTGCAAACACTCAAATCCTTCCAAAAGCCTGAGAAAATCCTCATAACTTTGTCATTCAAAAAAATATCAAAAACTTTTCTTTTCACTTTGAAACCCCACAAAAAAAAACCCAAAATTCCAAAATGGGTCTCACCCCTTTATCTCTCTTTACTAGATCCCAATTAGCAGTATAAAAAGTGAGTGAGATGGATATATAGCAATGATTGAAGCAAACCCACCAAAACCCAAGAACTGGTATTATGTAGACTGTGCACAGATCACAAAAAGAACCGATCTTTAAACTATATTGTATAGTAAAATAATTTATTTATATGTATATATTTTGAAAGTGTGGAAACACATATATCTCTGTATATTTATTTTTATTTATTAATAACAAAACAACGACTTGAGGAAAGAGAAAGAAAGCGAAAACAAAGGAGAAAATGGGGTTTCATTATTTAGAACGAAACAGGCGGAGAAAGTAATAAAAGGGCTATTAATTAATCGATTCGTTCGTTCGTTCACGTTATTAAAAATAGTTGTATCGATGAATAACTATTATAAATTGAAGAGAGCATTAATTTGATGCAATATTATAGGAGTAACAAACTACAATAATTATGCATACATATTTATTATTTGTGTATCTTGTAGTACTTTTTTGAAATAAGTGATGTTTTTATTTGATCGGACTTTTAAACTTATACATAAGACCAATTGCTATCCAAATTTGAATGTTTGATATGTTAATTCATTTCTTTACGATATATATCAATCGCGATATCTTGAAGATTTATAAATAGAGAAACTAATTTTTTTTTAATTTATGTTTTATGTATTGATAATGTAAAAAAAAGTTATATAAATAAGTGTTTTCATTTTTTTTTTAAAAAAAAATACAGACTTGTGGGACCTTTTTGTGGGTTGGTGTTTTAGCAATTTTTAATTTTAATTTTATTTTAAGAAGTGGAGAAAATGGTTGAAAGAAATGAAATTGGATACAGCTGTAACCAATCCTTTTGTTGTAATTTAAATGAGAGAATCATTTTCAAGTACAGCTAAGTTGGTGTTGAGAGTGACTTCATTTCCCTAACCAACTATTCTTTTTTTTAAATTTAATTTTAAGATAAGCTCAATATTTGGTGGAAAATAGAGAAATAAATTATATTAATTTTTTTTAAAATAATAATATACTATATGTATCTTACTATGAATTAAATATTAAAAAAATAAATTATATATAATTTTAGTATCTCACTGATGTTAAGGGTTATAATTAATCTGAGTTCACATCGCTTATCCATAGAAAACATCATTATAAGAACTTTCTTATAGTACCTCAAATTCAAACATTGGACCTCTTATTAAGATGAGGATTCTATCGATTGCATTATGACCATGTTAATAAATTATGTCTCATTCTAACATTCAATGAAATAGAAACACAGTCTTATTTGAAGAAAAGAATATATAAAGATAAGAGTTTTATGATTGAAACTATACTATTGAGATTAATTTTATCTCTGGTAATTTGTAAATTATTTACTCAATAAGTAAATAGTATTAACTAAGATAATTTTAGAAACGGAAAAGGCTTAAAAATACCCTTTAATTATTCGAAATAGCTCATATATACCCTTGAACTTTATTCTTCTTATTAATGGAAGTTGTTAAATGCCACGTGAATGTCATATGGATGTTACATTGCATGTCAATAGGATTAACTGTCACGTATACTAAATAGAAAGGGTCAAAAATACTCTTAAACTATCCAAAATAGCTCATTTTTACACTTAAACTATATTTCGGCTCAAAACTATCCTTTCCGTCAAACTATTGAATCAAAACTAGCTCATGACAATGACGTACATAAATTGTCATGCTAAAGTCACAAACATGAATGCATGTGTACATAAACGGCTCAACACAGTTTGAGGCTTAAAGCCAAATTCTAATTAGAGGCCTAAAATCTTAAAAGTTATATTTGTATTTATTTATTTTTCTAAATTTTTAGATGTAAATTAATACTGAATATCTTTTTATATAAATAATTTTTTCAAATACATTTTTGAATTATTATTTTTATGTTAGATCTTATCAATTCAACATTGAAAAACATCATTGTATCGAGACAATTATTATATGAATTGAACATAATTTTACAAGTAATAAGTTGATAATTTAAATAAAGACAAGAGTTAGAATAATAGAATCTGATTCAAAAGGTTGATAAGTGATATATCCTATTTAGTATGAAAAGTTACGAAGAAATAAACAACAGAATTTTTAATTCACTTTGTTCTACACTTATTGACTATTCATTCATATTTTGACAAAGTATCATTCTAACTATCAAAAATTTGAAAAAATAAAAAACAAAAAAAGTTAAAAAGAATAAATAATGTGAATGTCAGCAAAAAATTCATATTACTTTTTTATTATAAATAATTAAACAATTTATTATTCGTAGAAAATTGGAGGCCCAAGGCATTGGCCTTAAAATTTTTAGGCAAGAGCCGGCATTGCATGTGTAATATCCAAAATTATTATTTGAAAAACTAAAATTTAAATAAAAGACGGACAATAATTTTTTTTGCCCATATATTATTTTTATCTGATTGAAATATTATGAGGTTTATCTGTTTTTAAAAATATTTTTGTTAATATTTTCAATATATTTAGGCTGTTTGGTCCTCTATATCCCTAAAAAGACACCAAAAACATATTTTCTTTTCATTATTATTATTATTATTATTATTATTATCCATTTTCTTTTCTTCCCAATTTAATCTTTTGAAGTACTGCAAGAATAAAAAAAATATTAATCTTACTGTTATTATTATTACTATTATTTCAAATTAAGGGTAAGGGAAGGAGAAACGAAGAGTGGAGAATTAAACTCTCATTAATAAAGTGAGAGTTTAAAATTAAAAAGATCAACTAACTGAGTTATTAAAATTTTTAAATTTAAAGATATCTCCGTGCCCGAAGACTATATAGCATGAAGTCTGACAATGCTTATCACGGAAAGAACAGAACTACCAAAAACCTTTTTTTAAAAAAATTATTAAAAAAAGTATAATTCTTGTCTTTTGTTTTGTTTCGTATATAATATTTAATAGTCGTATAAAATTTAAATGATAATACTTTCAACAAAAAAAATTCATTTCAAAAATTTAAATTCTAACACACATAATTAATTTACGACATATAATTAAAGATAGAAGATAATCGATTATATTACTACAATACACGTTATTATAATTTTTAAGTTTGAATCGGAACAACAGTCACTCGTGACTTTTAAGAAAGAAACAGAATAAAAATCCAATTGGTCAAAGAAAAAATAAAAATAATATATATTATAATTATTATAAACAATTCAAATAGGAGAAAAATTGTAAATTTGTGGAGAAAATATAAAAGACAGCTCATGTGCTGATGTGCATGTGAAAGTAGCGGCGCATTGGGTCCCCTTTAGCAATTTTGAAACTACTTTTTTGGTCATTTTGCTGTGAATTTCAATTCACTTTTTAGTATGGTGCTTTAGTAAATTTATTTATAATAATCATCCATTGGTGTTGTGAAAAAATGGTAAATAATTATTTATTTTTAATGAAAATATTACTCATTTAGAGTGTATACTATTTACTAATTTTATAAAAAATTAAAATTTAAAAACTATATAAAAAGCTTTATAAGTTTTCATCATATTTATATGATAAAAGAATATTATAAAAATGTTGATTAGAATTTACATATACAAAAAGTGGTGTAGAGTGTACTTGCATACTCAAGATGATTATGATCTTTGAAGCTAAGGGTTCATCAAATATTCTAATTTCATAAATACAAAAAGTTATATACTACTCTTTCCATTTAATATTATTGAGAACTATTGATCTTTTCAAGAAAAAAATAATTAAAATGTATTTTATAAAATTAATTTTAGTAAAGATATTTTAGAACTTTAGATTTTACTGATGCTATTGTAGTTATTTTAACACTAAGAATAATAAGAAAAAAAAGTAATTAAACTTTGTTAATTTACTAAAATAAATTTTGATAAAAATAAAACACATATTTGTTTTATATAAGGACCAAGTAAAATAAAACGGATCAAAGTGTTATAAACTAAGCAGTATTTATTTTGTGTTATAGGGAAAGTGTTGGATTCATTTTCCTTTCATGTCCTATTTTCTCGAGATTCAAACTCTTGGGTTAATTCACTTTTTCCACGATTTTAGCCGTGATTTGATCAACTAATTAAACTTATTAAGTAATTAAATTTGGATTGTAATTACTTGGAATACAGTGATGAATTTGTGTCATTATTAATCAGAAGAAGTTTCATATTCGAGCTCTAAACTTATGTTGGTAGTGTCACTTTTGAATGAGTCTTGTAATGCGTGATTTAAATATAGTTAATATTTTAACGTGGACTTCGGACACCGATTAAAAAAAGAAAAAATGTGTTCATGTACCTTGGATTCTATTTATCTTGGTGGCCCCTCCATGTTCTTGGAAACTATAATGTATTTTTCACATGGTTTGTTTTTATCCTTACCATACTCCAATATGGTTTATGTATGTACACTTGAAACAAACTTCAAGATAGGAATTCTTCTTCCCTTACTACTACTTCACTTTTTCAAAAGTTTAATAGTGATAATGTTTAAATCTATCATACAACTTACCTAGCCATACAAATATGTTTAAACTCTTAGTTATATACATCGAAAGTGGCTCATATATATTCCTACTTGTAAACAAATGGCTCACATATACCCTTTTCCTCTAACGGAAATGAAAAAAAATTATTTTAATCTAAATTTTTATTATTTTTTTCTAAAAAATATCATCCCATATGAGTAAATTTAATCCTCGTAAACATATTTTTTTGACCTTTTTTTTTGTTTCAATTACTACTTTATAATTATTATTTTGATAATCAAATTTATTTTCACTAATATTCTTGTAAAACTTATTGTAGATGACCAAATTTTTTCTTCGATTACGAAATTAAATTACAATACACACAAAAAAAATAGTTTAATTTTTTTTCTTTAAACTAAGGAATGAAAGAAAAAAAACAAAATAAGAATAAGAAACTCAAATAATTATAATAAAAGAAGTCAAAAAATAATTTATGTATGAAAAAAATTAAAATATACCTTGAACTTTGATAGAAGAATCATATATACCCCTAAATAATTTTTTAAAAAAAATTAGAAGTAATAAATATAAATTTAAAACTAATTTTTTAACTTCCGTTAAAGGAAGGGTATATGTGAGTCATTTCGTAACGGCAGGGGTATATGTGAGCCGTTTGTATAACGGTAAGGGCATATATGAGTCACTTTTATAACGAGGGGTATATCAGTTCTAAATGACAAAGTTAAGAGGTATATCAAACCCTTTTTCCTTAAAAAAAATATATTATATTGCTAATGTAAATTAATCAGGTGGAGCAGAAAAGTCACTAATGTATATCAATTTAACTTAATGACTTTAAAATTATGGACTATCTTTAAAAAAAATAATCACTATATATTTGAAGTTTAAAATTTTATAAATAGATATTTTAGAGTTCCGTTGTAGAATTCGATCCTGAACAAGGCTAGAAAAAGAGTAGTTGTGAATTTTTTCGCAAAATAAAATTTATATCACAATAACAAAATTATCTCATATAAAATATTATAATCTAAGATTATATTTTTACAATAACCTTATTGCACTAAACAATCTCCAATAAATAGTACTTAAATCTCTTTAAAGTTTTATGTTAATGTAATATTCTTCTTTCAAAATTTGCAAACCTCTATCAATTCCTCTTTAATTTAACAACTTTTTTTTTTTCAAAGGGGTGGATAGAAAGTAGGAATAGAATGACATAGTAGTTTTCTTTTATTCCTTTTTTTAAGGGTTTTACTTTAAAAGTATATCAATCATAAAGTTGACAAGTTTGGTATGTGATATATATTTAATATTCTCTCATAAATTAATTAGAGTTATGATCTGGCTTTCAACTACCAAGAAAATAAAAAAATACTTACATATTTATAGGTAAACACTGAAGACTATTTCAGCAAATGAAAGCTTGGCACCCCACATATTTTCATCAGCCAAAAGGGGGCCAAGATAAAATAAATAATAATAATAATAATAAAATTTGGCAATATTTTCCAAAAAATTTAAAATGTGAGGAAAATACCTTGATGTGGACTTTTGCTGAGGAATTTGTGTTGGTGGTCCTAATTATACCATATCAATTTGGCCAACCTAGCCATGTTCTCCTAGCAGATAATTTATTTGGACTTGTCTGTCATGGTCAAAATGATTTGTTTGGTTCGTTGGATAAAGTGAGATATATATCGTGTTATGAATAACTTGATTTACGGTCTAAATAACTCTGATTAAGATGCAAATATATAGATGCATGAGCTCTTATAATTGAATTAAGTGTTGAAGATATATAAGTACTACTATCTTCGTCTAAATTAAGTTTCGTTTAAAGTTTTGGGATGTCATTAAAATAATTACTCTTTTTGTTCCTATTTATGGAAACCAAACAAATATTTTCACTAATAATATGTGATCTAGGTTTCTTCAATTCGTCTGACTTCACATAAAAACATACAAAAAAAATATAATTGTAAAAATTCATTGATGACCAAAATACACAACCTTATTTGATTCCTTCATGTTAATATATGAAGTTTCGATGAGAAAGAGTCGAAATAGAATCACAACTAGCCAATAAAAAAACTCAAACATATTTATATCAGACATCAATTCTCGTAAGAAGTCGCAATTATCGTAAAGTAAAAGATATTAATAACAATACTATTCCACAAACAATAGTAGTTCAAACCACACTCAAAAGTAGGGCATTTCCTTATTGGTCGATTACCAACCTTTCCGCTTTGGATTCTCTGTTCCCAAAATAGAAATATCAATTGTCCTTACTCCTTACCGTTTTCATTATTCATATTTCTTCCGTTCAGTTTTAATTGTCATGATTTTTTTTTATAGAGTCAAATGATAAAGACATTAACTAATGTTTGATTATGTATTTTTCCATCATATTAATATACAAAATATTTGTAATTTATAGTACTTTTGTATAGATTTTGAATATCTAATTTTTTTGTCTTGAAATATTAAATTAATGTAATCTGATTTCACTTTATAAATTAGTCAAACTAAATTTCAAAAAAATCCAACATGACAATTGATAATAGCCGGATGAACTTGAAATGTAAGCCAAGGGCATGCAATAGCATAGCTAATAAAAAAGTCTCCGGGATCTATTATTAAGAATAAATTATTATTTTCTATAACAGTATTTAACCAACCCGAGTTTGTTAAATGCTCGACAAGCAGCTGAATAAACTATGGTCTATGTTCATCAACCAAATATGGCCATGAATTTGTTGGTAGCTAAGACATCTGGATCAGCATGTTCAATTGTCTATAGAGGAAAGTGACATTTCTATGGCAATTTGGGAACTAATTTCCAAGTCTACAAACTCGAACTTCACCAGTAAAAATCCTTTGTAACAACAGCTAATCATGGATAGCACCAGGCAGAAAGTTGTCATCAACTTAAAGTGAAAACAATATATACACGAAAACACAACCGAGAGTGTTGATAATATACTAATATCAGTAAAGAAACACCCAAAATGCAACAGAAATTCATAGTCAACAGAAAAGTAGAAAGCAAGAACCGAAAGCAGCAATCTTGTTAGTTGAGGCGATGAATCACTTCCATCTCTTGTGTTTTCCAAACATGCCATGTTTTCCAAACTTCCCGTGCTTGAATTTTCCGTGCTTAAACTTTCCATGATGGCCATAATGGCCATGATGGCCAAAATGGCCATAATGGCCATGAGGACGACTATGCATGAGATGGTGAGCCCCATATGCAGCTACTGCTGCTGCTGCACCTCCAGCTAGCATGCCCCCTCCTATATGAGGTCCACCATGCCCTGCACAAGTTCTGAATAGTCAACCAATTGTAACATAAAAGACATTGATCAAATCTGTTTCCACACTACTACAAGTTCATGTACTCATTGGTTGTTCAAAAGAAGCAAACGATTCACTTGTCAACTGATGGATTTAAATGGACAATGCAAAGAGGTATGCGGATAGAAGGAGAAAAACAAACTATTATGCAGTAGATGTCAGCACTCTATCTTTCGGGTATCTTTCATGTTAGTCTATTTAATCAGAAACTGAGTAAAACTAAAACTTATATTTGATCATCGAACAATAAGGAAGCATGTATATATATAGCAATCAAGACCAGTACTAGTAAAATTAGTATCAATTCCATGGTGAAGTAGCACATCCATGTGAAAACCAAACAAGGAAGCATATATAAAAGCGGCCAAACCAAAATGAATATCTGATCATCAGATCATGCATTTGAATTCATGTGAAAACCCATTCTGCAGCAAGCAACTCGTAAGCTACATGCCATGGACGTTGCCTGAAGGTTAATTGTTCACATTATAAACAGCGGGTAGCAAATATTCTCAGACAACCAAAACCAGCCTAACTGTATCAGCATCATTAACTTTTTTTCCAGAACAAGGATACCCTCCCCCCAATAACAAAATCCAAGAAACAGAAGTGTAACGTTTCTCAACAAAGCTGCAAGGTCAATTTAGTCCGTTTGTTAAGGTAATTGCAAGTATGAAATGATTTATAACTTCGAGGGTGTTAAGGTGGTTGCATATATTTAGTCTGTTTGTTATGGTGGTTGACCACACGGGTGATCAACATTCTTCCCCTTGCATATATGCAAGTTATTGATTTATAACTTCCGGGCTTAATTGTTCTGCCTTTAACCCCCTCTATATGGACTGTCACTCTTGAAGTTTCAAGAGCTTTATCATCTCGTTGTGATTCCTTACACACAATTCAGACATCGTATAACAATGAAGAATGTAATTAATAAAGGAACTGCACGATCGACAAAGAAAACATGGGATGTGTGGATAACAAAGGACATTATATTTTGAAACTGATTTAAATGCAGAGAAGCAATAAATACTAAGAAACTAGTTCAATGTATTACCATGATGTAAGACTGATGGACCCGGATAGTAGGCGGGTGGATAACTTGCAGGAGGATATCCACCATGTGGAGGATATGCAGGTGGCGGGTATGCCCCTGGTGGAGGAGGATATCCTGCTGGCGGGTATCCACCGTGAGGAGGATAGCCAGAAGGCGGGTACCCTTGTGGTGGATATCCATATCCTTGAGGTGGATGTGCCCCATAGCCTCCATGGTGATGGCCCATAGCATATCCAGCAAGACTAGAAAACAGTCCTTTGTCAGTATTTTCATTCTTGTCCCCCATTTTTCTTTTCAGATTCAATTATCAAAGCCTGGATCATAACAAGAACAATAAGAACGTAAATATTCACATTGAATAATTCGGCTAGGTAAAAAGCAGAACATTAGTTTCCATATATTGAAAAACACCCAATCTCCATCAAATTTACAATTTCGATAACCTTCTTTCACAAGAGGATCTATCATCTATGCTTAAATCTATGAATTTACTTAAGTCACTCGACATCAAAGAAAACATGCAACACAAGCAGAGAATTCTTCTAGCCAACAAATTAAATAATTGGTGAATGATAAACTAATTTCAGACTGTCCTTGAGGCCAATTGTGTTATGTTCTTATGATTCGTGAACAAACTAGCCTGATAAACATACAACAACTCGGCATATCACAACTCGATAAGCTGAATAATTACACAAACACAAAGAAGAAGCTACCAGAAACACATCATTTGACATGATCAAGACTTTCTATACCAGCACAAATTGTTCCCCTGATATACGAAGGAAAAAAAACAATACCTCTTCCACCCTCATAAATAAGATCAATCACCCAATTAGCACAACTAAAAGTCTAAAACACTTCCATACTAAAGCCAAAGTTTTGGTTCATTCTTTTTCATGCCTTTTCTACCATGAGATAGGGGATGCAGAACACAAAAGGACCAAAAATCTAAAACAAAACCACCAGAATCAGGCCTATTTCATTCTGCAAAAACAAGAATTAGCCTAACTAAAGATCAATTGAGCAAAACAGATACATGATCACATGCTAAAAACACCAAGAAAGATCAAAATCAACAGTAAATCAGAAAAACAAACATGGGTAATTCGAAAAACAGAATCTTGAAACCATCACGTAAACCCCACCAAGAAAAACGAAAAAGAAAAACATTAAAAAAATCTTGAAACTATCAAAACAAACAAGAATTAGCCTAACTAAAGATCAATTCAGCAAAACAGATACATGATCATATGCTAAAAACCCCAAGAAAGATCAAAATCAACAGTAAATCAGAAAAACAAACATGGGTATTTCGAAAAACAGAATCTTGAAACTATCACCTAAACCCCACCAAGAAAAACGAAAAAAAAATAATCTTGAAATTATCAGAAAAGATGGGCAATGAAATTCTATCAAAAACCCAATTACCAAAAAAATAATAAAATTGAGGGAAGGAGAAGAATGGAGCCACCTTTGTATTTCAATATTTTTGTTCAACCCAGAGATCACCTGAAGTATGAAAACTTATTCAGAAATTTTGTAAATTTATAATAAAAATACATATAGGAATCGTATCCTCACAATTTTCTTTACGCGTTACTTCAGCGTGTACCTTTAGTATGGAGAATTTCTTTTTTCCTTATTGTTTACTCTATTAGTTCTTAAAAAAATATTCTAATTTGATTTAATTTAAAAAAATTTTAAAAAAAATTAAATAAACCAATATTATAGTCTTAATATATTAAAATGCCTTTAATTTTATTACCACACGACGCATAAAATTAAAATTAAAATATTGTGAACGAAAAAAGGATTCTAGCTTTTCTTTGGTTGTGTAGTGGATATTGATTAGAGTATACGTACGCATGGAGTGTCCATGTATCAAGGAATAAAGTAATCGAATCTTACTGGTTAATAAACTTTAATAATTCATAAAATGGATAGAATATTAGGACTTAGGAGAAATGTTATTAATTCCTTTTTTAAGTAATTAATAAAAAAAATCCAAAACATCAAATTTGACTAAGACGGATCGATTAAATTTTGTTGGACAAAAATCAAACTTGTGATAATTGGTTAAAAGGATTGCGTTATTTATATTAATTATTATTAAGGAAAATTTGATTTGTCTACTTTGATGTCAATAATCACTTTATCAGCTAATGAGATATTTTGAGCGACAAATAGTAAATTAAAATGCCTTCACTTTTGATACATTTTTGAGTTCAAATCTTATACGAAATGTTTTAGTCTATTGTAAATCACTTGACACGAACTCAAATTTAATTAAATTTATCGATGAGTTAAAAAAGAGGAAAGAGAAATAATATCCAAGGAGAAGGAAAGATGTGGTTCTTTCCGGTATGATAATTACACGCAATTAATATAATATACCACACTTATTCAAAAATCAATTACAACAACCAACAAACAAAAAAACAAGAATAATTATGTAGTACAAAAATGACCATATTTAAAAGTAGAAATTAAAAGTAGCATGATATATCCAATTTTTTATTTTTTTTATACGTTTTAAACATGTTAAAAATTGTTGGACATTTTTAATATTGAATAAAAAGTCAAATCACACCTTTAAAATCAAATTAAAGTTATCCAGGTGTTTAAAAAGCACATGTATAATGTATTATTATTTGTGGCACAAATTGAAGTGGCACATATTCTTTAGAAAGTTTCACTACTTCAAAAAAACGCTACATATACTAATGGGTGATAATTGGCTGTGGCATATTCTTAAGAATAAAAAAAATTAACGATGCATCTCAATTCCCTTTTCTTCAAATACAGAATCTGATGCTAAATCTTTCAATTTTTGTGGGGTTCTGATGAATTCATTAAATTTTTGCAAAGTTCAAAACTCATTAACTTCATATTCTGGCTCCATTTTGAAAGCATGTCACTAGTTATGAAAAGAAAGATACTATTACCCCACCTTTTTTTTAAATAGTAAGCGCATTAAAATCAGGACCAAATCGAATTTAAATCTTGACATGTTAGACCGTTTTTGATTGGAAGCATTGTGGCTTTAGTAGCCATGTCATGCCTTAGAATATTCTACACTGAAGGCTTCATTTTTCGTCCTTTCCAAAAAATCAAGAAAATTGAACCTGTATGCACCTAATAGTATAGTTCCTCTTGTACGTGAAAACAACATGAACTGTTACAGATTAACCAGTATCTTGCCTAGTTAGCCAAGAAACGTCTAATTTACCAACTAAAAACAAACAATACAGTCCATGATACAAACTACAAAGATCGAACGAAGAAAAAATGAAATGAAAGGGAAGAAAAGAGCTAATGTTTATATGAGATGTAGGTGACATGCTCTCCTTTTGAAGGGGCTTCATTATGCCATCAAGCCACTCGCTCGACTATCAACAGCTGAACTTCAAGCTCCATGGTTTTAACTTAGCATTGTTGGAGACATTAGAATGAGTTGTACAAATATAGATGTGTTGAAGGGCACTGCAAAGACCCATAATAATGCCAGGAGAAAGTTAAGAACAAAATTGTGTGATCCTAAACTCCAGAACAGCAACTTATGAACCAGAGAGTTAGTGTTGAACTTTTTTGTAAACCCTTCTGTAGATTTTGCAACCTTCATATTCTGCATGGATCTCCCTTTCAGTTCTTATCCCCATTGGGTTGTTCAAAACCCATCCATCGCCATCACAAGGTAAATTTGGGTCAACACTATCTATATGTACTAGTATATCAGGTACAGCATCAAAATAATTTCTCATGTCAAGCGCAACTTCGAGCACATCAGATTGTATAAAGACCTATCAACCATCAATTAGAATGCTTAAGCAACAATGAAACACAAAAGATTATGCATGTGCTGCTCAGCTGAATTTATAAGTCAATGCTCATTGTTGGGCTTTTGTTTTCTTAAGAACACGGAATAATCAGATGGAAGGGATGTGCAGTACATTTATGTAACAAACCAGAAGCTAAATTTTATTCAGAAAAAGAAAGACAACCTACATATTATTAAATCAGCCGAATAGCTGGCTTTACAATCACTTCTGTGCCATGTACGCTCAAATCAAAACAGACTTATTTTAGGGCCTACCAAGAAGGTTAGGAAACAGTAGACCATTTTAGCCATAAAATAGGGTAGATAACCTGTTAAAGCATTGTTTACACTTCTCAACTGAAACCACTGAGAATTGACATCATGATATTTTGGTGATGTCAAGCAAAGTAAATCACAAGTTCGGAGAAAAGGGTCAAAGCCTAAAAGAATCTGAGACATTTGGAGCTAACACCTATGGTACAAATTTTGGATCATCTATTTTGAACAACCATGGATCCAAGTCCATAAGATGCATATCCCTTCACTCTCCCTTGTCCAGTCCCTGATACCAATTGGAACTAATGTACACGTACTGCGTAGTTGGCAATTTGATCATGCTTCAATTTCAGCTGATATATATATATATATATATATATATATATATATATATATATATATATTATATGTCATTGCAGTCAAAAGTACATACAGCCAACAACAAACATAGCATTCTTAATTGAACTAGCTTTTAGTTCCTCAGCTATTAGAAAATCATTTCCGTGTTTTCAGGTAATTAATATGATCTGTGTCATCTTATATTATCTCCCTTCTTGTACTATGGACTTTGTAAACCATTCCATTTGAAGCAATATTCTTCTTTTTGCCAAAATCTCTCTTCGACTAAAGCCAACATAAACAACATCATCTTCAAGCACTTTAGCAAGTAAGCAAATTATTGTTAATAGATCAAGGTGAACCCTACTTCACTACTGGAAAGGCTAAATCTTGGCAACTCTTCGTCCTTACGTTAACTTTTTTGCTTTTTAATATGACTTCTTTTGACTGCATTAACATAAAACAAATCATCAGCTAAAGCAACTATAGCCAGCTCTAAATTACGAAATTACTTAAGCCCTCTTCTATATTTTCCTGAAAAGAAGATTGAAGCACTGCAGCCACAAACACATAACCATCACTAGTCCAATTGATAAAAAGAGCCTCAGCCCTCATGCGCTAGATAAAATTAACTAGGAACAAACATCCAATCAGCTGGGAGCAAGACTAAAAATATTTGGAAGTGACATCACAGACAAGATGCAACCTGCATCAAAATCAGAGTCATATGCCCACTAATAGATGCAAAATAGTTGTCAGTACATTCTAAGACGTCTCAGATGCCAGATCATATACAGTTTTTTCCATAAGAAGATCAAATAGTGTTATGCATACAGTTATACTTACAAGTTATGTTTGACTCACTTAAAAGTTCAAACACTATGGCACTACCTAATGATACCTCAAACCAGGCGCTAAAAGCCAAATAGAAGTTGGCAAACTGAACAATGCACAGAGCATCAGCAAGTACAGCAAGTAATCTATGCACACAGAATAATAGTCAACTATTCCAAAAGTCTAGAAGCTCCGAGCAGGTACCTGTCCCCCATGTGCTAAATCATTCACTATGGAATCAACCAAAGGCTTCTGCAGCACTCTTCTTTTATGATGTTTTTTCTTGAAGTGCGGATCTGGGCACTGCAGACATGAGGAACTAACTATTCAGCTTTAAGTCAACCAAACTTCATGCATACAAGAAAGGTTAATTGGCACAAGAAAACCCTTTCCTGTATACTTCCAGCATAAAAGGGAACTCACCAAGATTGAAACTAGCATTAATGGTCCAGGATAAGTAGATACAAGTCGTTGGAAGGAAACCATGGCATTCGTAGAGATGAAATGTCTGCATTTAGATATACATTAACAGGTTTGCATAAACATTTTTTAAGTGGACTATCAGGACTTTTCCAAGCCTTACACATTTTTTAGACATAGCTCGTTTATCCAGTACTCAGCCCGTGCGACCAACTGCAGAAGGAAAAGATAGTCTCAACCATAAGTACCACAATACTACACTTTTTCGATAACCCATAATATTGCAGTTTCAGAATCCAAGACAGAAATAGCAGTATCTAAACAGAATGAAAGTGCTTTTTACTAGACAAAGTTGCTGTCGACATACCCTAGGCCGAATTTCCAATCCCAGATAATTCATGGATGAAGAATTTCTCTTAGCAAGCCACATAAGAAATCTCCCACTACCTGCAATCTCCTTTCTAAGATCTAAGAAATCACAAGAACATAGAATAGCAGTATCTAAAGGCTCAAGGGAAGAGAAAAAAATAGAAAATATGTGAGAAAAATTGGAAGGCTAACAATATCATATGGGAGTGAATGTTGGATCTCTAATATCCACAAATATGACCATATGAGATTGGACAAAATTAAATACGGATTTTACTAACAGATGGCTGCAAATAGAACACATAAAGGATAACATGAAGGTTGTTTCAGATGGTACATAGACCTCGAGATAGACTAGTATGTAGATGCAACATGATTGAAGGTAATAAAAGGGTGAAAATTGTCTAGAAAGGCCTAAAATGGAGTCCTTGTAGATTTTGGCTAAAGAACATAATAAAATGGAAGTAAAGGATCATATAGTCGATACCACCAGCTGAATTAATGCTTCATTGTTGTGGTTACACCTACATTAGGTTTGGTATTTGTCAGGACTTCTTATTTTGGTTAAAGACTTGTATGCCTGTGTAGTGATAAGTGAAAATTTTGTCTTAAGAAATAAAACTAAAGGTTTAATGATATGTGGTACCAAGCAAATCCTACTAATGTCTAAGAAACATTGGACTAAATCCCTTTACCTATGCAGGGGCTCTAAGAAGTTCAGAATGACATCAACATCATTTACAAATGACCTATTCCAAAAGTGTAACAAGCAAAAACTTTTAGCTGTTACAAAGGATATCGGTGTTACTTACTACACATCAGACAAGACAATTTTACTTACGGACCAATTTTAAAAAGACACCCTATTCAAAAAGTTCAACTAGTAAAGACATTTAGCTTATTGATTACAAAGGAAATCAGATAAAACAATCTCCCTTCATTTACTACATATCGCTTCACATTGTTTATTTTCTTCAGAAAACTACGTCTTGCCGTCAACTTTCTTCAGATATAGTTTTTTCTAAAAAAATAAATGGGAAGC
Organism: Solanum pennellii; assembly: GCF_001406875.1. Classification (NCBI taxonomy): domain Eukaryota; kingdom Viridiplantae; phylum Streptophyta; class Magnoliopsida; order Solanales; family Solanaceae; genus Solanum; species Solanum pennellii. The sequence goes on from NC_028637.1 coordinate 90,763,034, forward strand.
GATGTGTAGTAAATGAAGGGTGACCTTTTTTATCCAATTACGTTTGCAAACAGCTAATTGTTGAACTTTTGGAATAGGGTGACTTTTTGAATCGGTCCGTAAGTAAAAAGGTTTTTATCTAATATGCGGGAATGAGGGGTGAAAGTAACACCTTATGACCTTTAAGGTTTTGTCACAAGTTGCTATTCTATTTGTATAACCAACTACTTTCATGCAGTTTGAAGCAAGTTTTTCAGAGATAAGTGATGGACCATACTAAACTACTAGATATTTAATGAAAAACATGTAAATTAAAACAAATAAAGTATAAGAAGAAATAAAACAGTAAAGATATCAAAAGGCAAACAGGTTCCTACCACTCCCAATATCCACCATCAGAGGCAATGTTGCATCCTCGAACACCTCCTTCCAGTTTGGTGCTTCTGCAGGAATCTTCTCATGATAAATTATACAACAAAACAAAAAGAAATCATTTAAGTTCTATTCCATCCTGATTTTTTCTTTCTAAAGTAAAGTTTACAGCTGAGGTAATAAGAAGGGAGAAGCTTTACATATATAAATAGCCATAATGTATACCATGAGACCACGTCGCAGAGGATTGACATGCTGCCTAATTCGAAGATTGCCAACATCCTATAACATCATTTGATTAAAGTGAGTATAAAAATGCACACACATATTGCAACAAATACCATTTTTATCCCAACCAAACATGGGATAAACTCATCCTAAAATTAATCTCGAAATTAGTTATCCCTTATCCTTCACATCAAACAAGACCTCAATGAATTCATACTAGCTTAATTTAACCCAATATTTAGTAAAAATTAGTTGGCAACCATACATGAAAACTCAGCATAGTAGTACATTGTACTTGAAGAAGTTATAAAAATGTAGTCTTTCAAAAAAAAATTCTCAAACCTCAGAAAATTTTTCAGGGAGATTAAGGTCAGCATATTCTTTGGCTACAATTCCAGGACTCGCGTGACGGCTTAAGTGTTCATCTTTCTCAGCTACAGAAGATGAAACAGCCGATACCCAAGTACAATACCCTCGAAGACGGGGAAAAATTGATGGAGTTACACAAGTGATGTGTTTGTTAACAGCATTGAAGATGAAATTGGGAGAGGAAATGAAGATTGAGTTTAGAGGTTTTTTGGGTATGGCGGAGTACAAGGAGTAAGCCATGGTTACCGCCCCAAAAAACACTGTTTTCCCTATATATAGGTTGGAGAGATAAAATAAAAATAAAGAATAAGGAAGAGGAAAATAAATACAATGACATACTTAGCTAGCGTTATAGATTTCCAAATATTCTTGGCAAATATTATTTGAGTGAAAATTTGGGTGAAATTTCACCATCTGTTTGGCCATAAAATTTGGGAAATATATTTCAACTTTTTAGAAAAATATGATTTATACCCACAAGTTTTAAAAACTATCAAAACTAACTAAAAGTTTGTATTACAAGTCAATTGAATGTTCGTTACAACAATAACAAATAATGTCCATGACACTAAAACGATGTGGTAATTTGGAGTGAGTGCAACAAGAATTATTCCATGTATCGTGAAGCAGACAAAGTACATGACTTTGTTACCTAAAGCCAATTTTTAATAATTTTCATCAACAATCATATCATTATTTAATATTCACTAAATATTTCATCACTATTTTGGTGTTCACGTAAAAAATGATGTAATACAACGCAAGCAAAAACTAGAGAGGGTGTTTTTGTAAAAGATAAAAGATTGGGGTAAAATTTTAATTTTCAAAATATCCCAAATAATGAGATTTGGCCCAAATACTAGAAAAAACTAGTATTTGGAAATTTGGGATATTTGCTAAAAATATTTGCCAAATAATGGCAAATTGTATGGACAAACATTATTTGCCAAATTTTTCCCAAATATATTTATGGCCAAACGGGCCCTTAGTTTTAGACGATAGAAAAGTCATTTGAAGCAAAGTTATACTCTCTCCGTCCCATTTTATCGTTTTATGTGATATCACTTTTTTGTTGATCAGATTTAAAAAGAATGTCACATCTTATTATTATTATATAGTAAGTTCTCACTTAATTTTAAACATATTACTCTAATATATTTATGAGGAGAAAGAAAAATAAATTTAATTTTTTGAAGGATAATTTGATAAACATTTCAAAATATTTATTATTTCTTAAACTTTGTGCTCGATCAATTATTGCCACATAAAAAGGACGAAGAAAGTAATAAAATTACGATACCAAATATCAAGAGCAAATAAATATTAAAACACAGGAAAATTATTCATGTTCGATCAATATTACTAATTTTATGGTATAACAAAGATTAATTTGCGAGCTCAACAAAAATGTGTGAAAGTTAACTATTGTTTTTCTTCCTTTCAACTTTAATAATTTACACTATTTTGCTTAAAGCTTTAACTTCTTTTTTTTTTTATGGGAATCAAAAGAGATCATTCAAAAGAAAAGCAAAGGGAACTAGGGAAGAGTTTGTAGGACATAATGTTTAAATATAATTGATCCTCGCTCAGGAACGCTAGTTATATGCTTAACACATGCAAACTAAACATTATTTACAGAAAATTAGACAGACAGTAAAAAGGCTTTAGCTAGTTTGTCTCGCATTAATAGATTGCGAACAGAGAGACTAATGCAAGTTATACATGCAACAACGAAACAAACGTGCTTTTCTCCCAATTTCCTTTTTCATTACTTCTTTCACGACGAGATGAAAGGAAAAAAAAAAAGAAGAAATGAGCAAGTATGAAGATATTTGTTAGGACATAAGAACAACAGTAACAGAGAAAATTACATCTTGTTCCCACCTGAATAACATGTTTTTCATTGTAAACTCAAGTACAAACTGTGTTGATGTTTACTAATCAAGCTAAAACACAGAGTATTGTTGACTTCAGCAGCAACTTATTTATAACTGAGCTTCATTTCTACTTAATGAAACTGGTTTCAGGCAGAAGAAAATTACTCCTATGAAGTCACAAACTTGCAACTAATCTTTAAAACAGTTCATGAGAAAGGCCATGCTGCTCTCAGAAAATTAAAAACATGGCCATTCCAGAAACATAGAATACATTGAATACCCATCTCTCTAAATCTGTATCTATGTGGCTAAGACGCATCATTGTGAACCTTATACTATTTCTTTGTGCGATCTTCCTGGTATCATGGAGGTCAAAAACCAGCCAGTCGCACATTAGCTTTGAGAAGAACTCTAGAACTTCACCCCTGAATGGATTGCGACAACTCCACCAACAAGGTTCTCGTATTCAACCTTTTGAAATCCAGCATCTGCAATCATTTTTGCAAATTGTTCCTGCATACAATAAAAGGCAAAAAGTAGTGAAAAAGCTGAAGCAGTTGCATAAATTGTAGATGAATATAGGGTAATGTTCCTAAAAGACCAACTCAAAAATTTTAAAGCACTGATTCAAAACCTTTAGATACTTTCCATTATACATCTAATGCAGGACATCCTATAAAGCAAGGGGAACCCTATTTCTGGAGTTAACCTATGATTTGAATGCCAGTGAAACAATATTACCAAAGGTTGGCTTTGATATCATATGAAAGAATCTATGAAAATCATCCAACGCCAGAATCTCAAGGCAATGGTTGGAATCACCCAATTCCTTTATAAACACACACATACACACCTTTTGGATGACCTTATCTATCCTATGCAGAATATTTAAATTAAAAGTTAGAAGGAACAATAGGACAAAGGGAAGTAACAGAGAAGGAAAGTTCTACCAACATATGAAATTTTCCTATTATTGCAGGTGAAGTGCTGATCATACTTTTTCATTTCATTACAAGAGCCTTTTAAAGAATTTAACTTTTGTTTAGAAAAGGCATCCATCCATGATCACAAGAACTACAATCTCGTCGCACAGGAAAGAAGAAGTACACAAAGAAAACACATGCATACGAGTTCTTAAATTGGTGATATTTAGCGGTCCTCAGGAAGTGGCCATTAACTGGGATTCACCATGGTGCAATTACGGTGAACAAATTATCTGATGCTGCAACAAATGAGAGAAAGTTACACACTTAATACCTGTGGAGGGAAACGGCGGACGCTCTCAACCAAGTACTGATAAGACTCCCGATCACCTGTCACTAGCTCACCAACTGCTGGGATGACTGAGAATGAGTAGACATCATATCTGAAGAAAAAGAGAGGGAAAAAGAAAATGAAATTTGAGCTGCAGGAGAAAGCTCGTACAAGTGCTATCATATGTAATGAATCACAAATCTCAAATTTTGACAAACCAAACCCAAGGAAAATTAGCACAGATACAAACAAAGTTCATGCATTGATCTTATGAGCAAGGATTAGATCTTTCGAATTCAAAATAAAGTATCACAAGCAGAGAAATATATGCAGACTTCAGTTTACATAGCTGCAAAAGTTCCACCAGGTCGTCCCAAGCTGCAAAAGTTCTTGTATATAAAGCAGCATCCATTAAAAGGCAACTCAAGAGTACATAGCTATTTGAACTTCAAATTAGGCCTGAGGGAATGTTTTGTTTTCTTTTCCCTTTCCCCTCATACTCGGTATGTATTTGGTAAACAAAGGAACCCATTAAGCTGTCTTGGGCAACAGCATTAAAGTGATAATCTTTGAAGCACAGTTACAACTTATCCAAACAAAGAAGGCAAAAGTGGGACAAAGTTGAATATATAACTGAGTAGGTCAAACAATATTCATGGACCCCTTATCAATGTGCTGAACAATTGCATGGTGATAATAATAACTCCCTCCTTTTCAATTTGTTTGACCTACTTTTCTTTTTAGTCGCTTAAAAAGAATTGACTTTTTCCCCTTTTTACCAACTCTTTATATCCAATTTTCCACATGGCATGTTTAAAGCCACATGATAACAGGACATTTTGGTACATTTGACATATTTTATTTAAGACCACAAGATTCAAAAGTCCTTTTTGTTTTCTTAAACTCTGTGCCTAGTCAAAATAGGCCAAACAAATTGAAACAGTGGCAGTAATAAATAACTGAAGTTATATAGGCCATCCATCCTATGACAAGAAAACTTACAAGTCCTTATAAACCGGGATATCAACGTGGCTTAGCTCAAGGCAAAGAAACCTTCCTCCCCTTTTAAGCACCCTGACAAACAAACCAAAACCAACGTTTAACATATTGACCACTTGATCAGTGCTTGAGACAAGAAAAAAGGGTATTGTCACCGCGGCAATCAACCATATAAACTTTCACCAAGCACTCACACGAGTAACATTTAAAATCCTATGCAACAGTACTCCAAGAGATGGTAAAAAAGCGAAAAAAAGAAAAAAGATCCTTGAGATTTGCTTTTGCATCAGAAGTTTATCAGACTATCAAAAGTGCACATTAAAAAGCAACGATACCATTTAGTATAATTACGAATTACTAGACCTTTCAAAGTCCTGTGAGAAGGGGGGATTTTCTACGCTCTGATATCTTGACTTTTACAAGGCCCCTACATTAACTGCTAAGCTAGAGGAAACAAACTGTCTCCATCTTTATATACCACCATGAACTGCCAAAGCTATGACATTTGTCTAGTGGAAGAAACAACAATATCCAACTTAAGAATTTAATTGTCTAACATTCTACCAAGAATTTAATTGTCTAACATTCTACCACGCTCCCTAAAACTCAAAGGGAAAAATAACAACTAGAACTTGCTTATTTGGAGAACACCGAAAGCAAACATTACTACAAAATCTTGATGGAAAGTCACCAGAAAAGCTCTGCGACCGAAATCTCTATAAGTTATTGCCAAAATGTTGGATGGAAAGAGTGCACTTGCCATTGGAGTAGTCACCAAAAAGAATGGTGCCTCTAGAATAATCACCGGAAATAAATACAGCGCCACTGGAAAATTGTGAGATAGAGGTGTCTCGAGATTAGAAAGAACCGCACAGCGGAAAAATAACTGGAAAGTGGCGCTTTTTGACACTCGAGCAATTGGCTGAAAGAGGCATGAACCATCAAAGTGGCCGCCGCAAAGAAGCTAATGCCACCAAAGTGGGTCAAGAGGCACAATCCAGTTGTAGCTTTATCAGAAGAGACACGGTACCACAAGAATGATCACAGGAAGAGGTGTGTGGCCACCCAATAGGCCATCGGAAAGAAAGAAAGCAGAAGAAACTTTGGCTGGACAAGCAGCAAAGGCCATATGACGAAAGGTGAAGCTACATAAACCTAACAAAATGGTAGAAGCTTTCTTTTTGATAAAGGTAAAATTTTATATAAGCACCAACATACACCAAAGTACCTCATAAGAAGATCTTACAAGTTACGTAAAGAGCTATTAAGGTCAATCATGGCCTCAACATCGTGATTATCACGTACATTTGCCATATTGTTCCAAATAAAAAGCAAGGAAATACAATTAAGAGAAGCTAAGAGGATACATTGACGAATTTAAGACATGATTATTACAAGCATGACTATTTATAGGCATTAGTTAGATGCAATACATATATTTAGGCTTGTTATTCTAGGAGAATGGATGTTATTCTATTCATTAAATATGCTAAGGGTGTTTGAATTAGAGAGTTAAAGATGTTTCAAGGTCAATAGTTGCATGCATATAGTGGACTCTATGGAAAGAAAGGTATCAAAGGTGTTTTTTTAGATGAAGTAGAAAGGAATCAAAGGTGTTTAGAGTGCATATCCTTTCATGTTGTCGACCCAATTGTTAGTGGTACAATGTAAGACATTTGAAACTAGCATAGCATCTTTTACTAGTTGACACTCAGATATGATCACTCAACCAATGAACTATGCTTTAACCTTAACAAGATTGACACCGACTACATGAATCATTGGTGACATTCCATTATATACACTTATACGAAGAGAAAGAGGAAAGAAAAGATATTCCACATAAACATTATTAGCTTATAATGATGTATAGTGAAGACTCATGAGCACTCATATGATCTTATCAAATCAACCAAATTATGAAATTATCCCTTTCTCAATCCTTTTAATCACATCCAGGATAAAATATTACCTATATGCTTCTGCAAGAACTTTCTCTATGTGTGTAACATTCCTGATACCAAAAGCAATTGTGTAACCATCCATTGAGTTGTCTTCAAAGCTCAAGGCTTCTGCATCTCCCTCTACCCAAACGAGAGACTTCTCCAGTCCAAAACCTGCATATTGTTAAAAAGAGATAAAAAAGATGTCCAACAACAGAGAGGCATTACTGATTTACTTCAGTTTTCTCTACCAGAAATCCCAAATTGACATCCAATTATCCACGGAATGCAAACAAGATAAAGCAAAAAACTAGAGCTGTTTACCTCTCTCTTCGGCCCTCTTCTTACCCACACCCAACATGTTTGGATTGATGTCACATACATAAATTCTAGTTTCTTCAATCAGGTCATCATCAAGAACATCTTGCATAGCTCTGCGTTTGACATTTTTTATATTTTCAAGAATCCTGAAAGCAACATCCCCTGTAAAATTAGGAAGTTTTTCACTCAAGTGGATTGAAGGAAATACAAAAATAAATAATCACTACCACACAAAATAAATAATCACTACCACGAAGAGAACATACTGAAAGTAAAATAGGAAAGAACATTTTTACACTCTGCATTCAAGACAGAAGAGGTATAAGACCATACAGAAACCAATAAAATTCTAAATTCAATCTTTTAGAGCATACCAGTGTGTATTTCACGTAGCTGAATGCTCGAATGCAAATGAATGCAGCTTAGCCAATCACAAGTTCAGTTATTTTTTTAATAGGTGAAGTTTAACAATCTGGAAGAGTTACAATCGGAAAGATGCGAACATTACAAGTTGTGTACTGAGCTAATAAAGTCAACAATGTCAAACTATCATATATATCTAGTGGAGCCATGTTGCACCAAAGCCTAAGCAAAAATATACAATTGTTTTTGTTGATAAGCATAGAGATTTCCTTGTTCGCAGACACTCTATTGCTCCTTCCCTTCCAAATGACCCACCAATCACAAGTTCATTCATTGATAACGAAGTTCCAAATACATAAACTTTTTCGGCTTTGATTGCTTATCAAGCCTTATCTCTCCCTCCCCCAACCCATCCCTTTCCACCCCCAAAGAATATTAGAGACCAACTAGATAAAAAAAAATAAGAGAGAAATAAAGTAGCACATAAAAGAAAGACCTCCTGAAACATTATACCATGTACTTAATTCAGGTTGAGCTAAATGGAAAAATGGACAAATAGGTCCAGGGTTCAAATTTAGTAATTCTGCTATCTACTTCCATAAAGACAAGAAATTCTAGCTGGATTTATTAGCTGAAGAAGCAAAGCTTGGTGGAGGTTTTAATTGCATTACAAACCTCCACTGGACATTAAAAGAGAAATTTCAAAGGAATATTATCACTTCTAGATCCTGCTTCGGATCTGCTAAAAGCATTTTTCTGCTCTCATCTTATCAACTGTGTAGCTCGGACTTCCTCAAAATGTTGCTAAACCCATGTTGGATCCTCCAAAAATGCACTATTTTTGGAGAATCCAAAATGCACTCCGTGGCATGTTTGAAGAGCCTGAGCAAGCAACATTGCCAATCAATGGTGCTTTCCTTCTATTAATCCAAGCTTTAAATAATCACATAGTAGGATCAATGTTCAATGCCAAAAGCATCACCTGTTCCACCAGCCACATCAAGATGCTTCATTCCAGGAAATGGATTCAACTTCGAAACCAATCTGACATGAAAATTGAGACAAGAAATGAAGATGACAAAGATATAATCAGGAAATAGTTTCCATTTCAACTGTGATACTTTTTACGGTCTTTCAGGTGGGATCTAACCTGTCCTTCCACAAACGATGAAGTCCACCACTCATTAGATCATTCATGAGATCATAGTTTGAAGCAACACTTGTAAAGACATTCCCAACCATCTTGCTCTTTTCTTCTTCTGCTATGTCCTTAAAACCTGGAATGCAAACCATGAAATTCTAACTCTACCATACAACACAAATATAAATCTTAAATAAAGTAACATCGACATGGGATTTGTTTCAATCAACCAATGTAAAGATTGAAAAGTTCGTGCATGCAACATAACCCCATAACCTGATACCCCCTTCATCATTAGTAGGGGCATAGGGAGATGGACTACCCACCTTCCGTACAGTCATCAGTCACTTTATTTTGCATCATCTCCTTGGGGGTAGCAAAAAGCAGGCTCACCTCCTTCCGTTCCTATTTATTTAAATTTTGTGTTGTATTTCCGCCTTCTGTTTTGAAATGTTCAATGTTTGCATCTATTCAACAATACTGGTAAAAAAGAAATCAACTTTTGCTATCCAACTTCTTAATGCAAATCGTCCGTAAAAATGATTTACCATCCATATACATCTGTTTCCTATAAGTGAAACGGTAAGTAATATACCAAAGAAATTGGTCATCACCCTCAGGAATCGCTAACTCACAGCAGCAAGCTGCAAAACTAATGTCCCCAGCCCAAAAGGTTGAAAAAGAAGAATCAAAGAAAAGAGAGCTTCCAGAAACAATACATCCAAATTACTACTTCAAAAAAAAAGTTGTTTTTCTTTTGGGAAGCACTACCAAAAGAGATAAAATCATGTTCTCTTAGGTATCTCAATAAGTTTACCAATTGTAGGTACAATAACCATCATGGCTAAGAACTCATCTTTTCAATAAAAACCCACCAAAGCTATATACATACAAAAAGTAAATATACATACACAAAATTCAACAATAAACAAACCATATCACATGTAAATTGAACAAAAAAAATGGATTCTTGATGCACAAGAAGAAGAATAAAACTGACCAAAACTGGTGGCATGTGACTGCAATGTAGAGGCAGGGCAATACATTGAAGATAAGTTCTTTCTCCTCAAACTACGAGCAACTGATCGAACCAAAGTCGCCATTACTGATCCAAAAAAAAAAAAAACAATACCCTTTTGAACAAGAAAACAAGAAATTGAAGAATCAACGAAGGCAAAATAGAAGCACGAAAAAAGTGAGAGTTGTAGCCGCTTCAAAGATGAATCGGGTCGGGTTCGGGTATAAGGACAAGCGGGTTTGGGTTCTGTTTATTTCTCCGAAAAAATTGGGTTTTCTATTTCTTTTTCTTTTTTTTATATCACAAATGATATTCTAATTGTGTGGATCATATTTGTGTGGGTTTGTATCTTTCTTTGGTTTAAAAATTAGTACAAAACACACAACACATAAATCGAAATAGATAAAGTAAAATTCTTTTACGCGGATCTGAATTCTTATCTTATAGTTGAGTCGTGCTTATATCATTGCAAGTTACATCAACTTGAGATTTGGTGTCAGACACAAACTTAAACTCAGATTACACAAGTTTAGTGTAGCATATTTTTTATGACAGACAAAGCAAAAAATAGTCGTGGAAATATGAGCTCCACAAATAAAATAGAATAGTTAGTTAAAAAGTTTGTGGGATGGAGAAGGAAAGTGAGGGAAATGACTATGAATGTAGTAGCATGGTTGTCACCATGCACCACCATTTCATCACCAAACAAATTCAGTTGCTGCTCTGCCATTTCTTGTCAAGCTGAATCTTCCTTGACAACAACTACTGCAACCGCCATTCGTCCTGCTGTTATTCTTCCGGTTTGCATTTCATTCTTCATTCGTATTCTCACCCCTTTTGTCTACATGTTCATTTCCTCCCCGCGAATTTCAATGTTGTTGCTCCTATCCAGTTTCTTGAAAAGTTGAGTTCCATTGTTACAGGAACTCCAACTTTTGAGTAAAGATTGGTTTTTTAATGTACTTTCCAATAAAAGTCTTTGTCTTTGCACCAAACCAATAAATTTATGATATTATACTTCCGTCCTAAATAGTAGTCGTTTTGGCAAACTGAATTTGTTTCGAAAATTATATCTTTTTTTTAATTCATCCTTGCTTTTCCAATTAGTGGAGTATCAAATAAGTGAGGCATCAAAGATGAGAGATAAAAAGTTGTTTGGACAACTGTACTCTTTTGAGTTTTGACTAGAGCTTATATTAGATGTCATTTTTGAGGTGTACGCAAATAACTTAAAAGACAGAGTTGATGTAGTAATTCTTCAGGTTAAGTTACTTGGTGCAAGTTTTGCTATGGAGTTCGCCTTGTGGGCGTTTTTAGGAGGGGTGGCGGGGTCTGGAATTTCATCGCTACTTCTGTGGTGTCATTTGTGACTTATGAACTATAGATAGAGGGATACATTGATTTTTGTGGTAATGGATACTAATTGAGTTTATCATTTAAATTTCTGCAGGGTTTAGGGAACAATACAAATGACTATGAGAAGCTGGCTCTTATACTGAAAGGCTATGGAGTGCCAACAGCAATAGCAAAAGTTTCAAGAATTGATTGGCTGAGGAATGCTGCTGGTTTGTTGGACACAAATTATTGGCGTGGCACTCTCCAGCCTCGACCAGTGCTTGACTGGTAACAATGTTACAAATTTTTGTGCTTAGCAGCTATCAAGCTATATGCTTGTACATTAATTAAAAAATTTGGCCAGGTACCTCAAAAGAATTGATGAAGCCGTCAGTGAAGCAAAAGAATTGGCTCAAGGTTCTCCAATAAGTTTACTTTCACTACTATTGATCCCAGAATTTTCTTTTAATATGTTTCACCGTTGCTCTCTCTCTGTCACGCATAAGAAAACACACACAAGTTTCTGCTGGTTCTTACTTTCTTTCTGTACTTCTCCTTATCTATTTTCACATGCCTGCACTTTCCTTTCTGGTCCTAAATGCCTTGACAGGCCTTCTTGTTTGCAAAGTGTTCCTATCATCATGTAAATTGTAGTTATAGTCCAAACAAATCTTTAATTCCTTGTAGTCCCCGCTGTTAGGCTACTCATTTTCACACAGTCTAAATAACATGGGGATATGGTCACAGTAAGTCATTTGACTGTCTAACTGCAATTAATGTTCAAAACTTAGTCTTTCTTGTAGACCGATTATGGTCTTGTTATTTTATTTATGTAGTATACAGTACATCTCTTAACACATCATGGCTAAACATGATATGTACTCTGGCAGTCCAGTTTGTCTAGATAGAAGTATTCTCCTACTTGATCATAATTTGGACCAAATATTTCTTTAGTCTTCGTCATTTACTCCCCTTTATTTTTGTAGATGTGAGTCTTCTTGCATCTATATGGATCCAATATCTAATGTTCTCCCACTTGATTATGACCTGACCAAAATTCATGTTTGGAGTCTTTTACTTGCGCAAATTTGCTCTGGAATTGAACACAATGCACTATTCTCTGTCCTATCTAGTATCTACTCATGCTAGGTAGCTGCAAGTCCCAAAACATATACTATTTGATTGTGGTTAACCAGATTGCCACATCCTTCTTTTTCTTTACTTCATCTTCCTAGGATTGCAGTGTGTTGTCTTAGCACTTCCGATAGCTACAATAAAATATTGGTGATTTCTTTTATAAATGTTATAAATATGACCTTCAATCTTGATTGACCTACACAGTCCTCTTTACTCAACAGGATATGTTGCAGTCCCATAATCAGGCCACATTTGTTGTAGGTGGGAGTGGAACTTTATCTCTTATTGGGCATTCAGCTGGAGGGTGGCTCGCACGTGTCTATTTGCAGGAATTCGGCTCCTCAGACATTTCCTTGTTACTGACTCTAGGAACCCCCCACCTGTATGTATAGATTTATTCATCTATTGTATAGCTATTCTTTATGCAACTATTTATACTACACATCTAATAGGTGGCATTTCTTATGGTGATTGATTTGTATAAGCCTAACACTTATATTTGGTTTCATTAGGCCACCACCTAAAGGCTTGCCAGGAGTAATTGATCAAACAAGAGGCCTGCTGTATTATGTTGAAAAGAATTGCGCAAAAGCTGTCTATTCTCCAGAACTTAGATATGTATGTATAGCAGGGAGGTAATTATCAAAATTTTGGTGTTTTATTCATGTGCTTGATTTCTAGTGCTTCTTGTGAAGGCTGTTTTCACTGCAATGACACATCATTTCATTTAGTTCGTTCAATGCTCAATGATAGTGAAAGGGATTGTTGAAGCTACTCAACTGTCTGATTATGGAAATGAACTATCTGACATTGTTCCTATATAGTTGTGCATGCATTTTGACTAAGAACAATGAAACACCAAACAACTGTGGGAATAAGTACTGACTTGCTTGAGGAATTGCTTCCTGCTTGATCCGTTAAATTTGAGTATTTAACATACAGACCTAAGATTTACTTAACGAGGTTGTTAATAATTCAGTCCAAACTAAAACTATCTAGTCTGTGCCTATTAAGGTTTAGGCAGATGAGAAAAAAGCATCCTTTGCTGGATTAGAAATTATTTCTTACCTTAAATCCTTGCTGAGTAAAACCGAATTGATTTCACTTGTCTAGGTATATTCAAGGGTCGCGTTTCTTTGATTCAAGTTCAACATACAGCTCTGAAGTCATGGATGGTGCTGAACAGCCAATGTCAGAGGTTGCTGCTGTAAGCAACACAAATGCAGAGACTGAAACAGGCTCCACTTTTGGTACACGTTTCGTTGGTCAAGGCTACAAGCAGGTTTATACATAAGAGCTCTTGAGTGCAATGATGCTCAAAATACCAATCTTTATTTTGTTTACATGAAGTTATCCATGAGCAAATAATCGTTACCTAACTACTCTTTCTTCTGAAACTTTACCAGGTTTGTGGCCAGGCAGATGTCTGGGGTGATGGAGTTGTACCAGAAGTTTCAGCCCATCTGAAAGGCGCACTTAATGTCACTCTGGAAGGAGTTTACCATTCACCTGTTGGTTCTGATGATGCTACAAGACCATGGTATGGTTCTCCTGCTGTTGTCGAACAATGGATCCAACACCTGCTTGTCTGACTGTATAGTTAAAAGGACAGCCTGGTGAAAGCATTCCTCGTTAGCAAGATCTGAGGAAGAGCGACTGTGTAGTTCCATGGTAAATATTGGGCAAATTTGCCTTTTTCTTTGTGGCAAATGGAGAACATTGTTCATAAAAATGTCACATCTGAGCCAATTAATGAAATCTTCCACATGAGTATCATGAGATCCCTTATGCTCATTGTTTTGTCTCTCATTCAGTCATTCTTAATCAGGAATAGGATTTAAGGACTGTCATATTCCAGGTTTTAGCGCGGTTTGTATGATCCAATGGCAGATACTTGTACTGTAATACAAGTAAAAATAGTAACAAAGCTGGAAAAGGAGCATCTCACTTATTTTCTAGCTTGAACTTCTTGGAATCCTAAACCTTTAGATCACAATAGATAGCACTAAACCAGCAAGTGAAAATAACTAGAATGAGCAATATAAAAGCATTTTATGCTCTTTAAGAACACATAATCCACAGGACCAAAAAGGAATGTGAGAGTGCAAACTCATAAGACATGCAGCTCTAGTTTTATAACTCCTGATATGTAAATCTAGTGTGGCAGCTCAAGCTGAAATCTACACCTGCTCACGAACACAACTACCACAAATATCGATATCTGACAAAAAGTGCAACAAGTATAGTATGAATACGTATCTACCTACATCGTCAGGTGAAGTAACCGTACTTGTTAAATGCAAGTTGCAACTAATACACACAAATCAAGAAGATTCTGCAGATAGTCTTGGAGTGTGGGTTAGTTATCCGTGATAACTTGTTCTCAACCAAATAACCCCTTAGATAAGAGTAATATGTTTATTCATTTACCAAGATATTCACAACTTTATTGACTACTAAGCTACATTACGTCACATTTTGACAATACATGCTAATTGCTACCAAGGAAATAGACCTATCTTCAGGGTAGAACCAATTATACTTTTTCCTATGTCCCAGTTCATATGACACATTTTAATTTTTAGTCCGTCTTTTAAAAAAATGTCACTTTTTTATATTTAGAAATAATTTAACTTTACAAATTTTCTTTTACCTTAATAAGATGATTTACAACCATATAAATATCTAAAGTTTGTTTTGACAACAAATTTCTAAAGTCTTTCTTTCTTTTTAAACTTTGTGTCTAGTTAAATAATGCACATAAATTGAGACGGTCGAGACATAAGCCTTTATTTTCTTAAGATATAGGGAAAACTACCTTATTTACTTACATTAATACTATATATACTAATTCTCATCGATACTTTTATATAATTACGTATTTTATCACTAATATATTTTTACTACTAGATATACTAATATAGGAAGGACATGAGCGATAGGGAGGAAGAGGAGTCAGATGAGAGGGAGGCAAGCAAGATTTGTTTATATATCTCAGATACATGCAAATTCATTTGGATAAAGTCTATCTAGAACAAATTACACCTAATTTTAACTCATACATCTCGAGATACATGTATATGAAAGGATCAAAATCTATTAATATTCGTAATATTATAAATTAAAATACATCTAAGTAATTAGTTCCTAAACTGGTGTTTCCTTATTTTATATTATGTGTATATACACTTGCATGAGATATGTTAAGCCTCTGAATTCAGCTTTATGGAACTAGTTAAATGGGCTTATTGTGTTAATGGTCTAAGAATAAAGGGCCGACAAGAAAGCCCAGATAAAACAGGATTATTTTTTTTTTAATTTTTAATTTAAAAATAATAATATCGGCTTCGTTGTCCCTTTCTCCTGTTCAAGAATCCAGAGGCTAAGTTCTCTTATCCTTCTATTTATCATTTTCCAACAAACACATCTCTTCTCTTTCTCCATTTTCTTCTTCAATCTCTGCTGCTACACTCTTCTTCTCTTTCAATACATTTTCTGGGTTTTAATTTTAACCCCATTTTTCAAGATTATAACTCACTGATGGTGAAAAGTTTGCTGCTTTATTGACTGATTAATCTTTGAGAATATGGTGTGTAAATTAGTGTCTATTTTATGAGACCCCATATGCTTGTATATGAATTTAGAGTAGAAAGAAGATGTCTTACTTATTGCCACAGTTCCTGAGCTTGCCGGATGCTTTTGTCATTTGCGCTAAAACTCAACAGCAGACCACTATCCAGCTTTGTAAGTCTGTCTATCTCTATTTTCTTGAGAATTATGTTGTCAATTGAGATGGGAGAATTGGGAAAGTTTTGTTCTTGATTAGTGGTAATGTGGAATGTGATGTGTGAACTTTGTGTGTCCATTTTAGTTTAATTCTGTCTTTTGCATTTTAATCTCTGCTCATGATTCATAAATTGCTAGTTTCATAATTGGAGTTGAGCAATGTTTGTTAAAGATAAGATCAATTTTCGCAAAAAGAGAAAGTGTAAATAGTATGGATAAAAATCTGTATTCTATATGAAATTGCAAATGCTTAAAGTGGGAAATGGATCTTGATGTTTCAATAGAACGACAATAATATATTCGGTGTGATAAGAGGAGTCTGGGGAGGGTGTGGTGCTATGTTGGTCGGACTCTTCGAAAATGCCGGCGGGTGCATGTTGGATCCTCCAAAGGTAGTGCATTTTTGGAGGATCCAACACGTGTGCAGCAACATTTTCGGAGAGTACGAGCAACATAGCTGTTGTGTACACAGGCCTTACCCCCCTACCTTTGGTTTGGTAGATAGGTTGTTTTCCATAGACCCTCGGCTCAAGATAAGTGTTTCTCAGAATAGGTTTAAAAAATAAATATTGATAGCAAAAGTATTAAAGATAACCAAAGTAAAAGAAACAACAGTAGTAATAAAATTGAGGAATAAGATCTTGGTATTTCAACGGAGGAGAGAAATGGATTAGGAAGTGGTTCTAATTGTATGCACTGTCTCCATTTTCTCTGAAATAAAGCAAGGTCATTAATAGGGTAGGTCATTGTATTATAATATTATTATATTAATTATTAGGTCAAAGACTTCAATTGTTACTTGGAATCTGAGGGTGATTTTCCTACTTGAATTTGTAAAACATTTCAGAGAAAAGGTCCTTCAGTTATTGTGGTTTTCTTAGCAATTAGTATTTTGATGGCCTGTTTGTTATAGCATAATGGATAAGAAAAATTTGGCAGCTTCCTACAAAGGTGCTGCGTTTGTCATGTACTTAATGTCGTTGTTTTAAGTTCGTCATGTTGCGGTTTCCATTACTTAGAACGGAAATATGATGTTTGGTAAGGATGACTATACAAATTATGCCCCGAAAACTAGATTCTCAGACAGTGATGAAATCATCCACTACTCAAAACTAGAGAAATTACGTGCAAATGAGTGGATGCTCGGTCACAAACACACCCTGAATGGAAGAGAGCAAGAATCAGTAATGGGAAGTTAAATCACTAACTAACATATTGTTTTCCAAGAAAGCCTGGCCTAAAGTAGAAAAGTCGGTCTTGTACTTTAAGGAAGTTATCGGCTTTGCCCTCAGTATTTCTTTTGAAATTCCTGATATGCATTTGTAAACTTGGATTTATGATCTGATGCTCTTGCTCTAGTACAATTGTGGCTTTCCTCATACGACTTTAACTTTGCATGATCAACTTCTGGGTACTCTTGCAAGTTTGCCTTTTCCTGATTTTACTCCTATGCAGACCTAGAAGCAGGAATCATCCTTGAACTAAATAGTTAAACTTCTCAATAGAATCTTGTGGGTTTCTTCAGTTATTAGTGGAAGTTTTTAATGATTCATCTAATAGACATAGACTTCTGTTGTTCTTACTGTATCCTTGGCTGAAATGCAGCAAAAAGTAGAGACAATATTCATTTGAGGACACAATGCATTCTATCCACTACATCTGCAGTAACATCAACAGCAACATCTACTGTGCTTGGCATTGAGAAACTACAGTTACCATCTATTGAAATCCTCTCAAATTCAGTCGCAGCAGAGAGATCATGGAAATCAACATCAGCTGCCACAACCACAGTACCTGATATACAGAAGCTAAAGTTGCCATCTTTTGAGGCCAACCCAGATTCAGTTGCCCCAGATAGGCCATGGACATACACTGGAGCAGTTGGTCCACCTGCAGAGGTTAGAATTTAAATAAATATGGAAAAATTAAGTTTGAGAAACTGACAGGACCTGAGGTCTTCAATCTATAATGAAAATATGAAATAAGTTCACATGTTGTTCTAGGTATCTGTTTTCAAAGTTCAGATGTACTTGCATTTTCAAAATACGAAGTAAAAGTAGTTTTGAACTTCAATAGGTCGTTTTCTGACAGTCGGTTGACGTTGAATATGAAAAACAACGGTGAAAAGATTTTCCTTTGCTTTAGTTATCTTGGTCAATATTCCCTAATTTATTATTTACCTTAGTGCCATTTTGCCAAATTTCAGTCTCCTATTTTGATTCAATTGCCCTCTAATCCCGTTAATTGATGTAAATTGTAAACCTTGTTCGGCCATGAAAATGTTGTTACAAGTATAACAGTTGACTTTTCATGTTTGCAGGCGAACACTAAACCTGAAGATTCTCTTGCTAGTGAGGAAGCTATTGTAGCTGCTGCAGCCGCTGAAGCAGTTGCTTTAGCAAAGGCTGCATTGAAGGGTGCACAAGATGCTGTAATGCTGGTCGGCTATAATAATTTAAAGGACTCCGATAATGTTGGCAGAGGTACTCTATCAGAAGCTAGGACTGCTCCATTTGAGAGTGTTCATCTGGCTCAACCTGGTGAGACAAGGGGAGTTGGTGTTTGTGCGGAATTAAATGGAAGTGAGATGAAGTGGACTGGAAGTAGTTTATTCCGGGACACACTTACAGATTCTGATGACTTGGAGCCATCACATGAAGAACTGGAAATTCTTCAGTCACAGCTGTCGAATGTCATAGCTGTAAAATCAAATCGTCAAACTGAGCGGAAGGCCAGAAGAGCTAAAGCAGTAGAGAGGGCTGCAGCCAATGTTGTGTCTGTGAAGTCTGGTTCTACCAGTCGAAAGAAGCGTGCTTCAGTACAAGATGTTGATTACTCAGATCCATTGCGTTACTTGAGAGGAACTACATGTAGTTCGAGGCTACTGACTGCATCTGAAGAGCAGGAGTTATCGAGAGGAATACAGGTGTGCTTTAGCTTTTTCTAAGTATATGACCCCATAATTTTTGTTCTTTTTCCTTTTAAGAATTTGCCTCTTCCTCTTTCTTTTACCACATCAATACTCTTTCATGTGTTTAATATACATATTCTGGCTTGAATGGATTTCAATACATGTAATGGCTTCTTCTCTTAAATTCTTTTATCTGCCTTGCTTTTGACAATTAGTGGACTTCTTTTTTCTTCTTCCTCTTCCCTCCTTTTGGTCTTAGTAATAGAATACTAAGTACATGTTGGTTGATCAAATTATTGAAGAAAAAAAAAAGCAAAGTTTCATTTGTTTTATATTTTTTTACTTGATAGGTGAAAGTTTTTAGCTCCAAACAGATGTAATGTGCTCACCTTTTATCTCACTTCACTCACCTTTCATTATTTTCCTCAAGGCTCGACGTTCTTGGATCTAAAATCTGAATCTAAGAAGCTGGGTCTTCTCTTTCTTATGAAAAAATCAAGATTAAGTACCTTGAGTTTCCTGGATAGTTTGTGAATCTTCTCTCTTATTGATCTTCTATGTGTGTTCATTCTTGGATTGGCTTTTGAGTTAATATGGAATAATCCTTTACTGATCCTTTTCAAGGATATTTTTCACGTAGCCAAAATTTGTGTGTGTCCATTAATTGATAAAAGCATTGAGGATGAACCATATAGTCTGCAATGAATAGAATGCTATGGCTTCAAATATCATATATGTACTATATTTTGCTGAGGAGTTTGCTTTCTACTTTCCTTGCAAATCGTCTATATCATTTTCTGTTCAATTTTAGACCATTTATCAGTTTCCAAATGCTACAGGACCTGTTGAAGTTGGAAAGACTTCAGGTGGAGCTTACAGAGCGTTGCGGAGGTCAGCCCACTTTTACCCAATGGGCTGCTGCTGCCGGAGTTGACCAGATGACCCTAAGAAAGCGTTTGAACTATGGCATTCTTTGTAAAGATAAAATGATTAAGAGCAACGTGAGGCTCGTTATTTCTATTGCCAAAAATTATCAAGGAGTAGGGATGAATCTTCAAGATTTGGTTCAGGTATTTATGGTGCAATTATATGCCATCTCAAGACTCTACTTTTATTCTGGTCAAGACTCTAGTTCTATTAAGGGATCATCTGAAATATTATCTGCTGATATATCCTCATTTTTGGAAATTTATGTGCAGGAAGGATGTCGGGGCCTTGTAAGAGGAGCTGAAAAATTTGATGCCACCAAGGGTTTTAAGTTCTCAACTTATGCTCACTGGTGGATTAAGCAGGCTGTTAGGAAATCTCTCTCTGATCAGTCCAGGACGATTAGGTTGCCAGTACGTGATCCAACTTTGCAAGGACATTTTTCTTTAAATATTGTTGATCCTGCACTATTTAAAAAGAGAGCATGTCTATACTCTTGTTGTTGTTCCATTTTTTTACCTTTTGATTTTTATGTTCACAGTTTCACATGGTCGAGGCTACTTATAGAGTTAAGGAAGCAAGAAAGCAATTGTTGACTGAAAATGGTAGACATCCTAACGATGCAGAAGTAGCAGAAGCAACAGGGTTGTCAATGAAGAGACTCGCTGCTGTGATGTTAACTCCTAAAGCTCCAAGATCACTTGACCAGAAAGTTGGGTTCAATGAAAGTCTCAAACCTTCGGTTCGTCCTTAAAACATCTCTCCTCTTCCTGTTTAGGGTGTCAGCTTTGTGTCTTGTCGTGCAAAAGTCTAGCTAGACACTTCATTATTTTTACAGTTGTGTTCATTGATCCCTTTCTTTTGGGTTCTCAGGAAGTGCTTGCAGACCCTGACGCGGAAACATCAGAAGAAATACTGACCAAGCAGTTCATGAGACAGGACCTGGAGAAGGTATTAGACACCTTAAATCCAAGGGAGAAGCAGGTCGTTAGATGGCGATTTGGACTAGAGG
This sequence comes from Solanum pennellii, assembly GCF_001406875.1. Lineage (NCBI taxonomy): Eukaryota > Viridiplantae > Streptophyta > Magnoliopsida > Solanales > Solanaceae > Solanum > Solanum pennellii. The sequence continues at coordinate 90,784,006 of NC_028637.1, forward strand.
ATGGCAGGATGAAGACATTACAAGAAATTGGTGAGTTAATGGGCGTTAGCCGGGAGAGAATTCGCCAAATAGAGTCTTGTGCATTCCGTAAGTTGAAGAACAAGAAAAGAACAAAGTTTTTGCAGCAATATATAAATGCTTAAAGTCTCTACTATATATACATCATGAAAGTAGATTTGACCTTCTAGTCGTTGAGTCTTTGTTGTTAGAAAAAATTGAGGCTTAGATAAGCTTTGGTTCTTTTAAGTGTTCTTATTCTTCAGAACTCTGCAAATATGTTGTGCATAATACAAAATTTTGGCTCAAATAATCAGATATTGTAATTTATTGTTGTAGGTTTAATTTTGGAAAGATTAAAAAATTTTATACGAACATTTCTACCTTTCTTTGAATAGTAGCCTGAGAGCAATGATAAAGTTGTCTGTCTTATACGTCATGGGTTCGAAGTCGTGGAGCATTAGTGTAGCCATTGTCCACATCACACCCACCCCTTAAGGTGTGGCTTTTCTTTGGACCTTACGTAAATCCTATGTTTTATGCATTGAGTTATTTTCTTCTTTTAGGCATAATATATATGTGTGTTTTTTAATTTGAACTTAGCTGACATCGTATCACTTCGTGTATAATGCAATATTACATGCTAAGATATCTTGGTAATCATACGGAATCTAAGAAATTTAAACTACAATATAAATTGATTGAGCATTAAATATCAGATCTTATATTCGTACCATTGACAAGCACAAAATTCACGAAGGAATTTAAAAAAGTCGAAGTTCAGAAAACTTTATAAATGTTGATATCCTAAATAGGATTGCTATACATTATGCATTAATGAAAATTTAGAAGACGTTAAAATATATATGGCATAATTTACAAGGTATGTAAACTATAAAAATGAAGTAAATTTATTAATTAAAAAATTTATGTTAAACTATGTTTATTGTATTTATTTTTACTAGATTCGATGAGGATAAAATTGAAATTAATTACTTATTAGGGTGCTTAACTAGCCAAATTAGGCGTGTTTTGGCCCCATCTTTTCATCATATTTATATTACATCAAACACATATTTAAAATATCACCCTTAATTGCATCTATCACGGATATTTGGATAATTTATGTAACTCTTTTGAGTGAAACATTGACCGTTAATGAAGAAAAACACTTCAAGTAAAGACATTTCAATGACCTTCTCACATTAGGTGTTCTCATTCAGATTCAACCTACTAAGTGTGTTTGATTTTTAGATTTGAATTTTAATCATTTTTATTCGGTCTATTAAGTCCGTTTATTTTTTTAACGGTTTAATCCGCTAGTGATATTGTCCGCTTTGATCGTAGGCCCGCACAACTTTAAAATGTGTCATTAGTTGGCAAAACTTTCTTACTTATGTAGCTAATATCTCTCTTGTGTTTTGTCAATCGGACTTCTAATCTTAAGTTGGGGCGTCACATACACCCCCCTCTATGGACACAGCGTCATCGATGAGGTTTGCTACACAATATGAGATTTTACTATACTCAGCACTGAAGTTTAAACCTCCTTACCGAGATTTGCCTAAAGTCAGTTGAACTCTGGCCCACATCGACAAGGCTGAAACATGAGTTGCTCTGATACCACTTGTAACGGCCCAGACCGGTAGTGATATTGTCCGCTTTTCGGACCTAGCTCTATACGACTTTAAATGCGTCATTAAATGATTGCTTACTTGTATACCCAACATCTCTTATGTGTTCTCCCGATGTGGACTTCTAATCTAAAATGGGGCGTCATAGTTTGTTTTTTTAAAAAATCTCTTAATGGATTTGAAAAGATCTGAAGGAATTAGATCTGTATGATAGTTTTATTACCATTCAGACTATTTAATTCGCTTTAAAACAATTTATCATATTTTTCCTCTTTGTGTGACTTTGTTCTCGCTACAAACTTTGTTCCTTTCTTTTCTCTATCCAACACTATTTTTTTCTCTTTGAACTAGTAAGTTTTCATAATCATTACAATTAATTTTTTATATTAGTAATAACTATGTTGTAGTGTATTGATGTTTGTCAAGAACTTCACCTTATCTTTCGAATTCTATGTACCAAACTTTTTGAAAGTTCTACTGCAACAACATGAGTTTATAGCTGGAGTCCAAATTATACCTATCGCTGATTTAGTGCCTATTTCGTGTCTATTATTATAGATATAGATATACTTGATAAAGTTGAAGGTCTAGTTGGTGACACAATGATGGAGCTCGTAATAATTATTCATCCAAATCTTCAATTTCGACTGAAGAAAAGTTTTGGGATGAAAAGAAAAATTTGTTCGTGTTACATGAAAATTGATGAGAAGATGATTGTTGTTTTAGAGTAATTGATTAAAAAGTAGTGCACCTAACATTGAAGAATAAAAGAAAAAATTAGATGGTCTTGGATGTAAAGAATCATTATACAATACAATCGTTAGTATATTTTGTCAAAGTGACAGTTACAAGAAAAAACATGAATAAATTTAGAGGTTCACAAGTTAGAAAAATGAATTAAGGTCATCAGGAATAAAAATATAAATTCTTTAATTTTTCTAATTAATTAGAACATATGTAAGATGTTGATAATTTGAAATTTTCTTTCTTATTTGATTAGTTGGACAAAAAAAATTTATGAAAAGGTGTTTATGTTGAATTTTTAAAAAAATCAAATTTAACCTCATTTAATCAATACTACTTAAAATTTATCAATATTAATAATAGTCACAAAATATTCATTTTACACCTAATGAAACTATTACAATCACATAAAATATATAACTTACTTTAGAGAAAAATTAAAATTATTTAACTAACATAATTTAAAAATAACTAAATTAATAAATAAATATTGAACACATGTACAACACAATTTTTTCCTCACTAGTTTTAATTTATACTTACCCAACATCAAATATAATGTGTTAGTCATTTATTTAAACATTTTCTAAGAAAATATTAGGCTTATATTATTAAGGTGATTTGTTGAACGATTTGAGCAATAATAATGCTTAATAATTTGATTTATCATATATATCACTTTTAGATATACTTGTATCTTATCTAATTAATAAGATATCGATTGATTCGTTATCGAATAATATAGTTCAATCATTTCATGCTCTCTTCTTTCAATTTAACTCACCAATATATTAATCTTCCATAGAACAAAACATTATTTCCAACTCTACTTAAACTGATAATGTTGTACTTGTAAACCACATACATTAAGAAAAACATAAAAACCTAAATTTTGAGAGTGCATGCACATAAGCATTTGTTTAACAAATACTACATATACAACTACTTATTAATTTGACACCATGGATATGTTTGGAAAGCTATCATGTAATTGAATTTGGTGTAATTACTAGAGTAGTAATTATCATCTTATACACAATTAAATAAATTATGTTGATCTGTTTGATTGTCATAGTGTAATTACAAGTGTACTGGTTAATTGCACAAGTGTAATCATTAGGTTATTTTAAATTTTTAAAATTACAATTAATTATTTAAAATTGAGATTTCTTATTAGACAAATAAGGGCTTTTATAAATAATATTAAATTAAATATTTAAGATATATATTATCTCTTGACAATATATCAATTAATAAACATATGTTCTTAACTAATACTACAAAAATATTTGATTTATATTTTTCAATTTAGTATAATTTAATTAAATTAATCGTAATAATTAAAAGTACATTATTTGCTATAAACATCATAAATTCATGTTTGACAAAAAGATTAATATTATAAATATAATAATATAAAATTATATAGTATTTGACAAAAAGACAATTTATCAATTCTTTTAAAAAAGTAGCTTATGATGTAAAATATGGAGTCAATAACGAGAAAACACATGAAGTAAAAGTTGAGGATAAGAAGAAAATGAAATATAAAACATATAAAATATATTTTTAGAAAAATATTAGAATATGAAGAATAGAATAATAATTCAAAATAATAATAAAAAAAAACAATAAAACGAAATAAGTTAAAACAAAAATAAAAAGATGAAATTTAAAAGTAATCAACAATTCATAGTCTCCCTTGTGAATTGGAGAGTGTAATTACGTCCTGTCAATTACACTCAATTACCTGCTGATTCGATTTTTACATGTCCAACCAAACAGATCAGATAATGTAATTACACCAATTATTCCAAATTCAATTACCATAGTGAGTTTTCTAAATGTGCCCTGCTTAACTTTTAGGATCGATAGTATGTATTTTATTTATGATAAAAAAAAGTGTAAATTGTATATAATGGCAAACTAATAAATTAAATTAAATATTATAACCACACTTTAATTTAATTGTACCATGTAGCAAATTGTTTGTCAGTCACCTCTCTCCCTTAAACTCTCGCTCGCCTCTCTCCCTCTCTCCCTCGCTCCCTCTCACTTTTATACAAACACAAGTGTATAAAATGTGTTTCTATTTGTATAAATCGAGAAAAAATTGTATATATACATATATTTTCGTTCCCCTCTCTCAGATCTCGCTCGCCACTCTCCTAGATCTCACTCGCCACCCTCGCCTCTATCGCTTATACAAACAGAAACGATATGTATAAATTGTATTTCTGTTTGTATAAAGTAAGAGAAAATTGTCTATACACTTGCAAATACATATATCTTCGTCCTATACACTTGAAATTATACAATACAAATATTTTCCTGCCCAATTTTCTTTTATCTTTCTCGTTTTATACATACACAAATTATACAATTGATTTGTATACAACTATTTTCTTTTGTATATGTATAGCGAATTATACAATTGATTACTTTGTATGTGTATAGCGAATTATATATATATTTATGTTTGCTATGGAGCGCAATTATGCAAACTTTGTTATAGGATATAAATATAAATTTTGGTGTTTGTTATATGTGAAAGTTGCTCTAAAAAAAGGTCGAGCTATTCTTAATAGTTGTATACAAAAAATGTGTTAGCATCCCACACTGATAACCTTATTAAGTAAATTAATTTTATAATAATTTATCAATTATAATTTGATTTAAACGACCCTACCTATTATGACTAATTAGGAAAATAACTAAAAAACAAATGTAAAATACCTCTTCATTCTTACTTCACCAATGTTATTAATAAATCTTTAGAATTAAATCAAATTAGATTAATTGTATTTAAAATTTGAATTTATATATTTAAAGACTATATAAAAATATTACAATTTGTAATATTTTTTATTAAATCAAAATTATAAAATTTGACTCTCATGAATCAAAGTACGAATTTAATTAATATTTGAAATTCAACTAAATTAAATCAAATAAATAAACATAACTATTTAGAGAAAATGACCAAAATGATTCTTAATATATGAATAGTACTTTATTTTGATCGTTAATATATTTTACTTGATCCTTAACATATAACAAATATACTTATTTTGGTCTTTAATGTATAACAAAAAAGACTTCATTTTGGATATATATCCTAAATCTAATAAATTTTTATCTTAAAAAATATTAAATTTAAATATAAACCCTATCTGACCAATAAATTCACTATTATTATCTACTTTGTTAGCTCGAAAGAAAGAACTCCACAAGATTTAGCAAAATTTCTCTATTTATTCAAACAAAAAATTATATTTTTTCTTTCCTAAAATATTACTCCACTGACCTAATACAAATGCCTATTTTAAGCAAAGAGAAAATAGTAATTAATTTTGTTAGAGAAAATAAAGATAGTAGTGTTAGACAATAATAATGAATGTTGTTAGTCAGGTGGGGTATAATTAAACTTAACAATATTATTTCTATAAATTTGTTAATTTTATCGTAAATGATCAAAATAAACATTTTCATTATAGGTTAAACAAAATATTACTCATAAAGACTATTTTGGTCATTTTTTCTAAATATTTACAGCTCAGTTCATACTATCTTATCTCACAACAAACAAAAATTGACAATTCCAAGAAAAAAATGAAAGATAAAAAAGAGACTATAAATAAAACGAAAGAGAAAAGTATTAGAGAGAGAAAGTGTAGAGAGAGAATGAAAGAAGGGAAAAGGAAAAGCTCAAGGCTTCAGTCGGAAGCCGCCGGAGCGGGGAGTAGCCGCAAGTTGGATTTGGACAGAGAAGCTGCTGAGCGTCAAGAGAGGAATGGATATCCTGAAGATGCCGGCAGCAAATGCGAGGAGGAACCGATGGCCGGAGAAGGAGAAGGAGAAGGAGAAGGAGAAGGAGAAGAGAAGGATGAAGCGCCTGAGGTGGTTCGTGTAGAAAAAGGAGATGGCGATGGTGTTGCTAAGAAGGTAAAACCAAAACTTGCTGAAGGGTTTTACGAGATTGAAACTGTTAGGAGAAGGAGAACTGTAAAGGTTAGTTTTTTTTTTTTTTTTTAAATCTGTTTAATGGTTGAATTAACATTTTTACTAGCTGATGATGGTTTTGTTTTAATTAATTCTACTGAATTTTTGGGCATTAATTTCGCTGATTTTGCTTCTGGATTTGGGGATCTTGGAAATGCTGTGGAAACTAAAGGGTAAAGTCTACTATTTGATCAAATGGTAAGTACACAAAAATTTAGCTTTTGTTGTAATCCCTCCATTTCATATTCCACCCTGAGAATGCTTTAATTAACCGTTGTACTTTACTAAATTAACTTTATTATTGATGTTTTGTAACTTTAAATTTGAATGATGTTTTTGTAACTCTAAATTTGATTTTGGGGGTAAAGCTGTTGTAAAAGTTGCAGGGTAAAGAATAAAATAGGGTTATTAAATAATACAAAATGAGAAGAAATTATTAAGTATCACACGATCCTACCAAATCGGCTGTTATACAACATGGGACATTCCTTCATTACCTAACAATGAGAATTTAAATGATCCGATGCGATAGAATTTAAGTAATAGTCAAAACATATATGGTATTTAAACTCACGGGTAAAAACCATCCAAATAAGGTGTAAGAAATTACTCAATCCTAGTAAATAAGGAGTGTTTCTACTAACTTACCCTAATGCCTTGAAGAAGGAATGTATTAGAACTTGAAGAAAGAAGTGATTCTTTCATGGTGTAAAACTCATGTATTAAAACAAGGGTAATTTTGCAAGAATAAGATCGATACCTTCTTAAACCCTAAAAGACCACTTATTTTGAAACAAAGTTAAAAGCTAAAACACCACTTATATAGCAACAAAGGGAGTAATACTAAGGAATGAGTAATGCCTGAGTTGCAACATGAAGGTGTGAGCCAAATTGAGCAAGGTCGGTCACTGAAAATACTCTTTGGTTGAGTACATCAACTAAAAGCTTTCAAGTAAGGGAGCCAGAGAAAGAGAGAGCGGGTCTGAGGGATCAGAATGAATCTGCTGCAGCATAATAGTTCTATACCCCTTCCGTTCTTAAATACTTGTCATGTTTTATTCTGCACATTTCTTAAGAAAAACATTAAATAGAGGGTAATTATCCTTATTTATTACTTCTCTATTTAATTTTTCTCTCTTTTGCACCATTTTAATATCTCTCCATATATATTTCTAACGGCAAAGGTGCAAACAAACAATTATTTTGTCAATTTGTCTTCATTTTCTAAAGTGACAAGTATTATGGACTATCTATTTTTAACAAGTATGCCGAGGAACAGAGTGAGTAATAGACAAGCATTTAAGAATGGAGAAAGTAATGAATTTCTCTTGATTTCATAAATTGGACAAGTAAATTGGAACAACCATTTTTAGTATGTGGGCCATGTAATATAAGATGAAGATAGTAGTTTTTGGTTCCAAGTTACCACCTTTAGTAGCTTGTAGGTGATAGTTTCTACAGGCAAAGTTCAGTGGCTAAGAACCTGACATTCGAACTGTAGTGAATGAGTTCGTATCTCTTCATGTTCATAACTGTCCAGTCCATTTTTTCTGCTTCCAGTTGACCATATGAAAAAAGAAGAATAAGTTGAAGGTGATAGACGTTATGTGTTTCTTTGTTCAGGCGTGGCTGGCCGGAGTCGGCAAATACATGGGAACCTGAGACGAATCTGTCGTCCTGTACTGATATTATTGATGCATATGAAGAGAGGTTTCTTCTCTTTATAATCCTTTTTTTTAAAGTTCCTTATACTGATTAGTGTATAGGGGATAGTTCTCTTGTTAATCTTGGTACCTTTCTGAATCTGTTTCCTTTCACTTTGTAGCTTGAAGTCAGGGAAACTACGAAGGCGTAAGCGGAAGTTTGGGGCTACACAGACTCACCCCAAGATAAAACAGCAGCGGCGTTTCTCTGCACCTGTTGCTACATATAATGTGCCAGCTGTGAGGGTTAGGATAATTGAGGAGCCTACACCTTCACCCCCTTTGAATGTTTTGAAGGCTACAGATCTTGTGGACAGTAACGGTAGTGAATTGAACAGCAAAGTAGATGAAGTGGTGAATGGAAATGGTTTGAGATTGAGAGAGCAAAATGAGTTGAATTTGAAGCTGAGTGAATTAAAAGGAGCAACGTCAACTAATGGGAACCCTGTGGATATATCTGGTAATGGTCTCACAAATGGATTTCCTAAGGTTAATGGTGCAGAATTTTATCAGTCTGATCGATGTACTGGAGCTAAAAAGAGGAAATCTGGTTGTGTTCGGAGATTTAAACGGGAGACTACCTCAGCTGTGAAGGATGATACCCAAGATGCTTTAGCAGGTGGTCCTTTGGCTACTTTTATGCAGGATGGAAGTCATAATCATGAATTGGTTGCTGATGATTCCAAAGATGGGTATACCATTACACAACTTGTCAACCCTGTAAGCTATAAAGCTTCTTTCTCCAATGATATGCTGGATGTCTCAGTGACCTTTGTTGCCAAGAGGTTTGTGAATTAAAACCTACATTTCTATTTCTATGTTTGCTAGCTAATTTTGTCAATATTGTTTGCTGTGGTGGTGTGATAATCAGAATGTGCAATCTCTAAACTTTTTATTCATTTCTGTACAAGTCAAAATAGTTTCATTGATGATCAAATCAATACACTATCACTATAAATGTGTGATCACATCAAACTTCAAAAGAAATTTCATCCAACTATATATCACAAAAATCTCATCTAAGAGGAGTACCCACCAGCAAATTTTAGATGATAATATGATTTCACCCAAGCTTTCATTGATGATCTGGTTTGTAACACTTAATCTTCTTTTACAAACTGGTTATATTTGTAAACCCTTTGCAAAATACATCATCACATTTCCCGTCTTGAATTAGTCTCCTGAAAGCTATTTCCAGGTTATTTTGCTTCCGTTTCTTCATGTGCATCAACAATGCATTCTCCTAGGTTGTGATCATAAATAAACAAGACAATTTGTATTTCAAAGCTCCGCACCAAACTACCAAGTGGATTTAAATAGGATAATTTGTTTCTTAATGTCTTCTTTGTCTTGCCCTGCTCATATTATGTAAGAGTTCTCACCCTCTACAGACTCTATAACTCATCAATTACAATGCCTGAGGTAACGACCACAAGTATATGCCAAATCTTACTCCCCCATCTGCCAGCCTTGTTCCAGCCTAAAATCAATGCCTCTCCTCCACTCAAAACAAGCAGAAACAGTGTCATCGTGTAAAACCTCTCTAAAATTTAAAATAATTGAAATGATTAGTGTACTCAAGTTGATGTGTTTTAGGAGAAATATCCATTTTTTTTCTCTATACTGGTGATGCTTGATGCCTTCATCTATTCAGTTTGTCTGGGAGTGAACTAGAAGGTTCATGATCATGATTAACAACTATGAATTTTTCTCTTGATGTGTTCTATGAGATGCTTATAGTCTTCTAATCCTTTCTTGTCTTTCAATATATATGTTATTTGGTTTTCCATTTTCTTTCTTTTCTTTTATATGGAACGTTTTTGGTTGAACAAATATCTTCCATCTTCTACGTGAACATTGCAGTTTTTGATTCTTTTTTAAAAAGGAGCTGAAATTTTAGCCTTTTACTTAGCTTATCAAATGGAGAGAGAATAATAACTTGAGTCTTTTTTGATCTTCAAGTTGTTGAGATTAGCTGATTACGACTTTCTAACAATTAATATGTTAGCATGATCAGTTGTATTAAGTTTCACAGAAGTTGATTTATTAAACAAAGCCCCACATTGGGTATACAAGGAGTCAAGGATATTCAAATGAGTTAAAAGGTGTCTTGAGTCACTCCACCGATTGGCTTAAAGTTTTTGAATTAGATGTTTAGGTCATTTCACTTGATTTTGCTTAGTCCTCTCTTACACTCATTAATTTGTATTTAAGTTCATATCAAACCCAATAATTGGATTACACAATTGGATTACACATGTGATATGAAGTTGGGAAATCCATATTTGTTGTACATTGAGCACCCAAAAGGTACAACAACCAAGGGTGTGGTCTAGCAATCGATGACGTTGCAATGATGACCAGGGGAGACCAAGGTTCGGATTTGGACAAAAACAAAAAATAGCTGTGTGATTTCTTCCCATCTGCCTAAACCGTAGTGGGTAGAGTTACCTTATGCTTGTACTTGTGGGTGGTTCAGGTAACCAGTGAAATAGTTGAGTTGTACGCAATAATTTGCACGGGAAGCACCGTTACAAATAGAGAAGGGGATCCAAAGGTATTTATTAGGATCTCAGGCCAATCTTTAATGTTTAAAGGTTTGGCTTCGACATTTGATTGTTTTCATATAATAAATACCAGATCTAATATTTTTTTTTTAGTAAATTGAAATATACCAAATCTAATATAACATCCCACTCCGTGTTTATACTGCATTCCCTTTTGCTCTATGTTTGTTTTGGTAACCTGTCCACCAAGATCTTTGAAAGACTTTTTTTATGGTCAGGATAAGCTAAAAGTTCTCAGATTTTCAAATCAATTTTCAGTGTCGTTATTCTGTTGGTCTTACATCATACTTTTAATGGTACTTCTTTAGTTATCTTTGATTATTTTTTCTTGAAGTTGTGTCACTTGTTTTTCTATAACCGATGTAATGTGTGTATAAGTTGCAATGACCAGTGTGATAACTTCCTTCTGTTTTTGTTTCTCTTTTGGAGTGAGCTTGAACTTGACAGTTAAGTTCATGGTCACAGCTTGCTCATACTCTCAGTGGCTTGAACAATTTTCTTGCACATCTCTAGATTTATCTATTCCTAAATTTTCAGTTCAAATCAGCTTTGCTGATTCTTTTATTAGTTTTTGTTCACATTACGGACTTTTTCTTTGTGGTTGCCTACAGGGCCGATGGAAATTTAGTGCTGGTGGATAATAAGTTTCTGAAGATGAATAATCCACTTCTGGTAGCTATTTCTCTTTTCTCTCTTATTGGTTTTTGCATCACCGTAGCAATGATTTTACATTTTTCATATGGATAAATAACAGTCATTTCTCAGTTTCCGTAAATTTAGAAACTTTTAGCATCTAGTTTTAAAATCACCACACCTTCATTCTGATATAGCAATCAAAATATTTGCTGTGATCTAATTTTGTAATGGTTTAGAAGTACAACATTGATAGTGCCTGGAAATCTGAACTAGTAGACTTAATCTTTTCCTCATTATATACTGTGAAAAACTTATATTAGGGTTTACTGTTTCCAGTTATAGAACGTATTTCCTTCGGCTTTACTTAAATGATTCCTCCTAATGGAAATATTGTGTTTGTTTCTTTTGGCAGTTGATAAATTTCTATGAGGAGAATATGCGATACCATCCGACTGAATGAGTTGCCTGCAATGAAGGAAATATATATCTAGCCGATTAGCTTCATCTCTTGTCTTATCTTATGTATAAAATGTTGTTATTTACTGTTATAACAAGCTGCAGGGTGTTAACCTATTATCCTTATTAGGAAGGCTAGTAAACAGCATGCTAGAATATATACTGTGATAAACTTATATTAGGGTTTACTGTTTCCCGATATAATATGCTTCAGAGTTCTATCTCGATGTGTACCCAGTAGATGAGATGCCTGGAAGTAATATTCTTCTGAACTTTTAGATGTTAAAAATCATGTTAGAATTTCGTATTGGAGTCCAAATAATCCGGATTAGCACTGCCTAGTGCGGCATTTGGGGGGTGGGGTAAATACTCCCTACCAAGTGTCTTTTTATATTTAGGTCTCGAACTCGAGATTTCTGATCAAGGGAGAAGCCTTGATCTTTTCATATTTAGGTCTCGAACTCGAGACTTTTGAATAAGGGAGGAGCAGTTCTATCCTCTGCACCACATTCTTTTGATGGTGTTTTAATCCGTTTGATATTCTATTTCTTGATATTCATGTTGGTAAATCTTTTCTTAGTTGGTTACGGTGGTCATGAAAAATGCCATTGCATGTCATTATTAGAATTTCTTGGCAAGTTTTATATGAAATCTATCGAAAATTAGTTTTTTTTTTTCTTTTTGGAAAGCTGCCAGAATCTTTGCCACTACTTTTGCCCTTCGGGTGAGCATTCTGTGGTGAGTTATTTGTGCGTATAAGGTAAACTTCAAATTGACTAGGCAACCCCTATGGATTTTCCCGCTGACTGATCACCCTTCTTTTGAGTCTACTTTCATGATTCTTTGGGGGTATTTTTCAAGTCTAACTTTTAGAATTCAAAATCTACTAGTTTAACCACTCTAGATTACCCCGCACAAGACCAACAAAAGGAGAAAATCCTTCATTTTTCGGGTTTATTTGTTCTCGTGATTCAAATCCAAGACTATTGATTATAGGTTTAGGAATTTCAATTATTTCCACCACAACATGCAAAGACAGTGCTAAGGCATCTAGAGACATTATCTTCCAAAAGGAAGCATAAGGTGATGTGACCATGATCGTTGTACTTTATATTCTCCTGTTTGCATGCCAGAACATTTCATATTATTTTCCAATCAACACATACTTACCAAAACAAAGTACTTATTGTGTTGGCCCAAAGTATGGGGGACATTGGGCCATCACCTATGGTTCCTTCAATGATTGTTGTGTTTCTTAGTTTGCTCATTGTTTGGCCAACAATTTCTAGTATAGGTGGAGGTGCCACCATTCTTATACTAGTTTTGTTGTTTCCCATCTCATTGACACTTGTTGTATACTTGTTGTCAATATTCATTCCTGTGCAAAATTTCTCTTCTGCTACATATTGGGAAAACAGTAATACTGGTTCTGTTACATATGATGGAGAAGGCTTGTTTGGGGTTGGAACTATGCTCCTAGTTGTTCTCTTCTTTCTTTTGTACAGTATTTTGGGATGATTGCTGAAAATTGGTTGTCATTGTTGTGCGGAGTTGAGGGTGGCCGTCGTTAGAATTATGCATGTATTAATAATAGAGATTAGTTATGCAGAGATGAATTGGTTATTCCATCATAAAGTTGATCAAATGCGAAAAAAGAAACTCAAGTTTCTTTTATGGGAATAATCATAGATAACTCGTGAATTCGACATATTTAAGGCATACCAAAATAGTAAATCTATAACTAAATACGATACTTACGCCTTGTTAGGACGGTTGTTATCTATTTTATTGTATTGTTAGTTTAAATATAATGTTTTTTTAAAAAAAATTATTACTTAAATTCTATTATATCGTATCGTTTAAATTCGCTGTTAGGTAATGATGAAAAGACCTATTTTATGTAACGATCGACTTGATGTGATCGCCTTTATCTTTATTTATTATTTATTCCCTCTATCCGTTTTACTTGTCCAATTTTTCCTTTCTTTTTGTACACGTCATTTTTTACAAATCAAGAAAGGACAATTTTTTAAAAACTCATTGTACCTTAAATTGATGAACATTAAGGTAATGTATTTGAAAAATGTAGTGAATAAAGGTATTTGAGATCCTATCAATTAATAGATGTAAATTATAAACTTACTATACAATCTATATTTTATTAATAGGTGTGCCAAATAAAAATTTGACAAGTAAAAATGGGCAGATAATAATATTTCTTCCTTTGCCCTATATTTTCATAATAGCTTTACATGTATTCTAACTTTTTCTTATAGATTTATCATTCAAATTATGTATTTGTGACATTATGTAAAAACATAGAACGAACTCTATATTCATCAAAACAATATAATACGGTAATATAACAATCATCTAAACAAAATGTTAATGTGCTCAATTCCATATGCAAAATATTATTTCATCCTTCCAAAATAAGTGTCACTTTAGCTCGAGACTTAAAATTCAATAAAGCGTTAATGTACTCACTTCCGTAGGCAAAATATTATTTCATCCTTTGCAAAATAAGCCTGTTCATTCCGACGATGACTTCCTACCCAGCTACTATAAACCCGACCCGAACCCGAATAGGATGGATAGGAACCGGCGTAATGGGCGGCGCCATGGCTGCTCGCCTTCTCTCCGGTGGCTATTCCGTCACAATCTACGCTCGAAATCCTTCTAAAGTTGTTCATCTTCAATCACAGGGTGCGCTTCTTGCTGATTCCCCATCTGATCTTGCGGGTAATAGTGATGTTATTTTCACTATGTTGGGACACCCATCAGATGTTCGACAAATTGTCTTAGAGAGTTTGATTTCATCTCTTAATCCTAATAGCATTATTATTGATCATACCAGCAGTCACCCAGTCCTCGCTAAGCAAATCTTTGATGCCGCCCGAGAGAAGAATAGCTGGGCTGTTGATGCCCCTGTGTCTGGAGGAGATATTGGGGCGAGGGAAGGGAAATTGGCAATTTTGGCTGGTGGAAATGAGGATGTGGTGAAGTGGTTAAACCCTTTGTTTGATGTGTTGGGTAAAGCGACATTTGTGGGTGGACCAGGAAAGGGACAAAGCTGTAAAATTGCGAATCAGATTGTTGTTGGGGCGAACTTGATGGGTTTGAGTGAAGGATTGGTGTTTGCGGAGAAGGCGGGGTTGGATAAGAGGAAGTTTGTGGAGGCAGTGAAGGGAGGAGCAGCTGGTTCTATGGTTATGGAGTTGTTTGGAGAAAGAATGATTGGGAGAGACTTAAGGCCTGGTGGGTTTACAGAGTACATGGTAAAGGATTTGGGAATGGGTTTAGATGTTGGAGCAGAGGAGGGTGACGACGTTGTGGTTTTGCCTGGTGCTGCATTGAATAAGCAGCTGTTTTCTGCTATGGTTGCTAATGGAGATGGGAAGCTTGGCACTCAAGGGCTTATTACTGTTATAGAGAGAATCAATGGCAAGTGAAAATTACGAAATCTTAATCTTGTGCCAATGTTCTTGTTGACTTGGGCATCTTTGCATCTCATCAGTTGCAGAAGCGGACGTCAGCTGTGGATATAGACTAGGCTATAAGGAACGGAGTCGCCTCAGCTGTATTGGTGAGTTTTGTTTTGGCTATGCTTAGTATTGTGTGACACTACAATGCTGGATTAGTCAGCCATTATTTCTTGATGAATGATGGTTTTAGGCTGCCATTTATGCTGTACTCAGTTTCAGTGCAGTGCTATTTGAAATATGGTATCATTTCTACATTGATAATCTCACTAACAGTATGGCAAAGTTAAGGTATCTCAATTTTGATTTTCAGTCCAGACTAACCTGTTTGGCCATGCGATATGGTATCAATGATAAATTGATGTTTTGTTTGGACATGTCATAAGAAATTTGTGTTGTATATATTCTCATAAACATAAGAATTTCATAAGTTGTAAAATTATTAAAAGTAGACCCAATTGTTTATTTAATCTTGCCAAATAAATAAAAATTTATAGATCGCATAATAAATTGTTATAAAATTATTTGTTCTCTAGTTAAGTAATTGTGTCATCTAGCTTTAATTCAATTAAAAAAATTGAACATAAATTGTAGTGTGATAGTTTTTAATCCTCCCACACAGTACGGACAATTCCCTCACATTGAACTTGCATTTATCGATCATGTGATCAAGAAGACGAACCAACGTTGTTACTTTGATTTGTAATAAATACGAAATGATAGAAGTAATAAATTAGGTGTTGGAGTAAATGAGAGAGAACAAATTTATTACTCAACAATAGATTGGGGTGAGTCAAAGTGACTATATACTGGTGAGAATAATAAATTTTAATAAGTAATGATGTGATTATAAATATTATTCATAAATGAAACAATGGTTAGTAGATATAAATGTAGGGTTGTTTTAACAAAATATAAACTTGTGGATCAATTTTTATATTAAAATATCTCAAATCATAATATGAAATTCCTATACATGATTTTTGGAGAATATGGAATGACATCTCATGAGATAGAATCAACATAAAATCACATGATTCCACCTCACAATTTTATGTCGTGATATAGTATCGCATTGCCAAACGTCTACTAAGTGGTTAAAATGTAGTCCTCGGCTACGCATAGGAAGGAGTTCTCAATGGATAAAATTTTAAATGTGAAAAAAGATCCACATAGGTTTAGAAATCAAAGTTTAAACAACAAGAAGCTGCTTGTAAATCTGGGAAGTTACAATACTGAATTGAATCAGACTGTTACAAAATTCAAAGTTGTAGGAAATCAAATTTGGTTAGGATCATTATGCATAATTTGTATTTATCAAAATTTATACTGTTGATTGTTGATGAGAACAAACCCTGAAAACAGAATTTTGAAAAGCTACTTGCTAAAGGATAAAACTACATACTCGATGAGAGTTAGTTCTTGGGTTAAACAATCTTCCCCAAAAGAATATTGTGCCATAACTGATTACAGAGATAAAACATGAAGTAAATAGATAAATTGTCTGCCTATTTTGTAGTCAAACATCTAAGAATAAAGAAACAATTCTCACCTTTACATGAGCTTTGAATAATTCTATTTTTAGACTGCGGAAATGGCAACTTGATTGTCAATAATGAACGATGACACATTTATGATGATTTCTCTTCCTCTTCACTTATCTCTACTTTCCTTCTGAAAAAAAAAACTGAATCTAGGAACAGTAGAGAAAAAACAACCTTTATTACAACGAAATTCTGATGTCTATCATTTTTCATAAACATCCAAATGCAGGTTTTGATTGGGACTCGGTCTTCAGGCTTGTAATCACCTGGTATGATGATAAATACCTCTTCGAGTTAAGATATACATTCATATTGCAGAATCCCATCTACAAGGAACTCGGTCCTCCAATGTCTGACTGGCTGGTGATAATCTGGTAAAACAAATCAAGTCCTTCAGAATAAAATTTAAGCGAGATGGCAATCGTCTATTTTTGAGAATACAAGTCTTATAATCCAACTGACAATCTATTGAATACAATCTTCAAGTCACTTACCCTATTTTTAAGCTCCATTCCATCAGGAATAACTATTTTCATGCCTGGTCTTGCAGCAATACTGACTTTCCCCTAAATTTTCAAATACAAAAATCAGCAAGTATTAGAGAGCATTTTGAAAGAAAAACAGACCCTAATAGTTCTCTCGCAAAAAAAGTAAAAATTCCTGATTATATTGCTAACCACCAAAAGAATGCATCAAAGCAGCATGTCAACATGTCAAAGGTATTTATTCGGAAAAAAACCCGACAAAGACACCATTCTAATGTGATTATTGATGTACATTTCTTACCTTTAGAGTTGTGCCAGTTCCAAACCAAACATCCCCTGTCACCTTCAAGCTGTCAAGTTCTATAATGCTTGGAATTGACTTGAAACGACTATGGAAATCATCAACCTGATCAACAATTTACGTATGTTTAATATATGAAATAAACTGATAAATGAACGTTGTGAAAAAGATGGAGGCGCATATTTACATTTCCAAACTCAGGTCCTAGCTCAATAGAAGGATCCTTGGGATTTGCTCTTGCTGCATTTCTCACAAGACTGCCTTCAACTGAGGTGTAGAGATCTGACTGCAGAATATAATAATGATGACAAAGTTAGTAGATGTAGTCTTATATCATGAGTAGAAAATACAGTTAACAAGACCACCCTTCAACCTGCAAAATGAGCAAATCTGATGTTCTCTCAACTGGAAGGTATCTTGACCATGGAGTATCAATAGCAAATGCTCGATCGAAAAACTGGATCACATGAGAAGGTAAGGTGACAGATGTTATCAGAAGGAGAAACACCAAACAAAGATAGAACAAGTTTTGGTGTATATGTTTAACGATGTATTTCTACTTGAAGGTGCTATTGCTTCAGAAACATATCTTGTGACCTTTGGATATTAATACCTTAGAACTGGTAAAACCCAGATCACTTCTTTGTAGTAGCCTCTCAACGCAGCTCATACTCATCCACCTGAAAAATTATAACAGAGCTTGATTCCACTATCTTCCCCCTTCCCCCCAAATGAAAGAAAAATAAAAACCAAATCACTTACATTGTATTGATTGATTTGACATGCTCCTTTGACTTAGCGCCACGAACAATGTAAAAACAAAAAAATAAGATTCATCATACAATGCAAATCCTTGAAACTCCAATAAATTGCACTGTAACAGACAAATACATAAATTTATAGGGTGAGCAGGAAGGAAGGAGACTGATTGTGAAAGCCTATGTCACATTTACTTGATTCTGGTATTACTTCATAAAATTAAGAATCCAGTACCAGTGCATTCAAGGAGTTCAAAAAGTCTTTTGATGTGCAACAATAACAACACACCCAGTGTAATCGCGAATTGGGATCTGGGAAGAGTAGACTGTACACAATCCTTACCCCCTACCTTGGGAGGTAGAGAAGCTGTTTCAGATAGACCCTCACCTCAAGGGGAAAAACCGGTTTAAAAAATATACATGACATAGCCATACCCTTGTCATAATAGTTGAAATAAACAGAATCAAGCCAAATGAGGATTTTGGGAAAAACATTAGCTGGGGGAGTTGAGTCTAGACTAATATCAGTGCAACTTTCACCTAATGGATCCATGATCAAGTTAGAGATAACTGATGCATCTGAACAATAGACATGCTAATTCAATTTAGTGATTCCAACGAAGAAACAAAAAAATTAAAACAAATATGTTCTTCCTCAATTGTCTTTTTCTCATGGCATATAACTTAACCCATTAACATCTAGATGAAAAAGTTCACCGAACCCAAATTTCAAACAAATATGAACCAAATCTAGAACTCTTTTTTAAAAATTCTTATGAAGTAAGATAAATATTATTAAGAGTAAATACATCAAATCCCCCCTAAACTTGGCAGCGAAACTTACTTTATCAATTTAACTACACAGGCGTTTAAATACCCCTTTGACATCTTTCAAGTGAATTTTTTTCATCCCTCCTATCACCAGCACAGTTGAAGGCCGGGTGTTTAGAGCCATACGCGTTTTCATTTGTCCACGCAACCTTTAACTAATTCTTTTGTCTCTTTATGTAAAAAAAAAGATCACCTCCAGTTTTTATTTTTTTTTAAAAAAAAAGATTCCAATATTCCATTTGCAGACCTTAATTTGCACATTGAACCAACAACTCCTACACCTATCATGATTCTCTAAAAATTAAGCCAAAATTAAACCCCTTGATGAATCAACTATTTGAACATCTAGATTTCAGGGACTGCATTGGATTTTATAATTTGTCCAACCAACAGTTCTCCAATCTCTTGTACTGAAAATTATATCATACTAAGAACAACTTTAATTATCTCTGGTGTGATAATGGACAAGAACTTTCTTCTATGACTTATTCCCCGCTTTAGGAACAAACTTTTACAGATTTGAAAAGAAAGAAAAAAAATCATCACTTGGCATCCGGTTTTGACTGATGAATTTTGCTCATCTGCTGAGAGCCATATATTGGTTTCTTACACTTTCTCAAAGCTTCAGAAACTGCAGGGGTTTTATGACAGCTAACTTGGTTCAGGTGAAGTGTAAAACTCGGACCTCATGTGTGAAATTAAACATCAGAACAGGTTTTTTATTTTTTAGACAGAGTCGGAATAAACAGCTAACTTGATTCAGGTCAAGTGTAACATTCGGACCTCATGTATGAACTTAAACACCAGAACAGATTTTATTTTTAGACAGAGTCGGAACAGGGACATTGATAAACTCCAAATTGCTCTGGTCTGCTGAGAACTACATGCTGGTTTCTTATGTTTCCTCAAAGTTTTAGAAACTGTAGTTGGGGTTATATTTGACAGCTCACTCGGTTCAGGTCAGGTGTAAAACTCGAACCTCTTGCATGAAATTAAATGTTGTCAGAACAGAGATATTTTGTCTAACAACATAGATCATAACCAACCTGAATCCTTCCTTCCTGAGGCGGAAGACTTGTCTCTTCCGTTCCTGAGGTGGTAGGCATTACCTGAAATACTGAAAATTATAGCAGCAGCAAGCAGGTACAGAAAACTGAAAAGAGCTGAAATTAGCAGCTGTCTGGTGATACCTCGACGCAATGTTCTATGCTGTTTTTAATCAAATGATTCAGAATTTCTGAACAAGCAAATCAAGGAGCTGTCCAAAACAATATCACTCAGAAGATAAAAGATTCCAATCGCCTCATGCAGAAAAACAATAAACAAGTTATAAAACTAGCAAAAGGATACTTGGGTCAACAACTTCAGCAAGGTTTTCTGACTGCAGCAGTAGGAAATACTCCTTACCCTGTAATATACATACATATACATTGAAGAATGTTCCATATTCAGCATGATGTCCAAGTTAGCAGACCTCATATAATTGAGAAATATATTTGCATGTGTGTTTGCACAAACATGCTAGTTGATAGTCCATAGAACTCATGCAATTACACGAAAGATTGTTCTAGATTTATTCTGCATTAGAATATGATAGAGTAATATATCTCAATTTTAGGTAATTTTCCTCATTAAATAACTCATTTTTCAATAAGTAGGAATTTTGCTTGTTTAGTGTTCGCCTTAATTACAGTACAAGGAGTCCTCTTTTATCTTTGTTACCAAATTCAATAAGAAGCCTTGATCCTTTTTCCCATATGGTATCAGAACTTCAAAAACCTTGTCAAGACTAAAGTAGCTTATGCCACCTGCTTGGACAAAATTTTCCTTCTTTTCACAAATTTATTGTTCTTGTATCTTCCTGACGTCCCCGGTGGCATCAGGCTACTGGTGATGATTCTGGCGACATCATCACCATCCACCACTATTCTAATCATTCTTCATTGCAACTTCTCAAGTATAAATTCCTTAAAAACTTTTTGTTCTCTTTTTTCTTCTTGGTACCAGAGTAAATAGGTGTTAGATCATTAATTTGAACACTGAATTTAGTCGTTCCGTCAATTTTTTGGCTACGTTTTAGCTGTTCGGTTAAGGCAACGCTGATGATAAGATGAGGAACAACATCTCTCTACTTTCTCCAGTGGCAGACAAAAGATTCATCTACATGTCCACTAGAGAAAGCACTTTCTCTGATATACTATTTCCAGAGATTTTTCTAGGAAATAATTCCAGCACCCTTTTCTCCGGGAATTGTTCATTTATTTGAGAGACACTATCCATGCAACTAGTTTAAATATCTTGACATACTGAATTCTCTTGTTACAAAAAATTGGCAAATTCAAGTTGTCACCAACTATAAGAGGGTGAGAAATATCACCGTGTAGGTTCCTTTTGGACGCCCAAGAAATCTGTATGGGATCAATCCTTAGACCAACTGCAACTTTGAAACTCGAAGATAACAGATATGCTTCTCTACCCCTCTCCATTTCAAATACCAATCTTAGTTCACATGTCACAGGACTCGAGCCTGAGATCACAAGTTTCTCAACATTTCTCACTTGAACTAAAGCCTTTGGTACAACTGCATAGGTGGTTTTCCTTATTTAGTACTTCTTTATTTCATAAAGTTTGAATTTCCTTGTTTCATGTAACCATAAACTCCTAGATAGAGGTGCTCTTTTACGTTGATAATATCTCAATTTAATTAGATATTTTCTCTTTTCATACTGTGTGCGTGTGTATAGGAAAAAACAGCACAAATAATAATACTGCCCAACTTTCTTTCTAAGGCCTTAATTTGGGTAGCAATAAAACTCAAAACCATACACAACTCTACCTGAGAAATTAGTGGTTCAAGCTTCCCACTGCTGTTCAAAGAAAGGAAAACATCCAGCAGGTTGGATGGATATCTACCATGAAAAAACAGACATTAGATAGAAACCAATATAGCTCAAGATAGATTGAGATTCCTTTGAAGATAATGAAGCAAAAAGAGGTGAGTAATTTAGTTGTACAGCCTAATAGATATTCCCAGAATGTAACTGCTCAGACTTGTCTGTAAAATTTGCTATGGTCACAGAGTCTCACATTAACTGGTCCAGAAACTTCTTTCGAAGAGTTCTCCAGAAAAATAGAGAAGTTCTCGAATAACAAAATAGCACCATTCAACCACTTAAAAATTCAAATCACAGATAAGTTGCAAATCAAGATTGGGTAGCATGGTGGATTGTTTCAACCCCAGAGAAATAAATATCACGCTTATCTTTATTTTTTTTCCACAAGTTCTTTAATCTTCCATTTCTCATTTGGAGTATCAAACTTTGTACTCACAGGCCGGAAGAAGAGAAGGAGCAATTAACCAACTTATATCCTTTCCAAAAATAACAATTGTTTCAAATTCAATATTCACCAGAACTTCCTAGAATAGAGCCCCTCATCCATCAAACTATTAATTTTATTAAGAGTCGACATCTCTCTAGTATAACTCAGTAGAGCAAGGCTTCAACACAAGCAACCAAATATAAAAACTTTTTAAACAAACGGAGCCGCCAATTCTCAAGTGCATTGTTTAGGCAGAGATGATAAAATAAAAAGATACAAACATTAAGTTCTGGTCAAAATGGAACTTAAAGAGTCAACCAAGTTTCTTAGGGAAAATACCCAGGAAAAATCATATATGGAGGCAGATGATGCATTATATTTATAAATTGCAAGAAGGTTCAATTTCCCATTCCGATAAGAAGGGGATCATTATCAGAGCAGGATATAATATCAATCCTTGATAAAAGCTTGTGAAGAAATAGAGAAACAAACAAAAATTGTGGTATACATGGAACTTCAGAATACCCACAAAGTTACATAAACAAAGTAGGATGAGAACACGTACATGGTCGTGGAGAATGAACTGCACATATGTATCCAATGATCACACCAAAAAGACACAAAACTAAAAGGAAGTATGATTCAAAAGTAACAGCTCTACAGGATTACTGAAGTGCAAAAAGGTTTAACTTCCATATCTTTTTTCTTTATTGTTTTCAGCTTCTTTTTTCAAGTGGAGGGAGGTCACACGGGGTAAAAATTGTTCTCATAAAAAAGGCATATATGTCCTTAAATTACAACATAGTACTTCTAGTTCAAGAATGACACATTTGCAAATAATTTGTAAATGCTAAATATGTACAAGCAGAGAGCAATAGCAAGATGGATAGAAGAGACGGACGAAAACATACAACTTTTCCTGTGCACTTGATTTATTGAGGGTCCGCGACTCTAACATATCTTCAATATTTTCTTGTTGACGTTGGCTCTAAAAATCCATTGTAAGAGCTATATACTTCATAAAAAAATGAAGTGCAGAAAATAATAGAACAGAAAACGCATCACATGTCAGAATATTCTAACAAACCTGAGTGAAAGTGTGGATATTTTTATTTGGGTGCTTCTCCAAAACCTAATTTAAGTTATTAGCTAATTAGTTCCCAGAAAATCACATTAAAAAAGCTCTGAACACATGTGTTATAATATCAGTCACCTTCATGATGCCATCATGTGTACTAGGAGTATTCATCATCAGCAATGGAATATTGCAACCATATTTTGAGTTAATGGACTGCAAACACATATCCAGTCAGTTGTCCAAAATTTAAAAATTACAATCAGCATAACAGACTAAACAATGGGTTGCATAAGAGGGAAATACCTACCTCAATATGATTGACGACCAAATCTAGACAAGTTAATCCGTTACATACTTCAAGTGCAGATCTGTATATCAAAGCAACACTAAATAAAGAAAGATAAAAGCAAGAGCAAGATAATTTATCAAAAGGAACTACAAATCGAATCTGTAATTTAACTGCAGCTGCATGGGTCCTTTATATATCATTCCAGAAAACATTTTTGTGATTGAACTTGAATTCACTCCACAAAAAAGTATTGTCTCTTCTAATACACTAAGAAATTTAAATCAGTACAGGTCATGAGTAACCTCTGTTAAAAGTAAAAGACATTTCCATTGATAAAGATAAACGGGTGAAAGTCTTCCACCCCACCTTAGCTCGTATTTCTTCTTTTCTTCTAAGGTAAAATAAAAAGGTCAAATGCAATAACGTCAGCAACCAATGCATTTGGTGATATATGAAATGAAGGTTAGATTAGCAAAGTGTGTACAACTAACAAACCTGTAAGAGATCACGTACACAAAAACATTCAGATAATCAACAGTCCAAGATCCATTTCCCTAAAAGGCTTTTTAACCCTTTGGTTTTGCATATAAAATTGCCGAATCAGAGCATTAGACTTCTCTATAGAACAATATTGAGAATCAAGAAAGAGAGCCTTAAATGTTATTACCAGAAGTTAATTGCAACTAAAATCTTATAACTGTAGAATGAATTCGTCAGTCTTAATTATTAGTACAACAAACAAATTTGCTTATACGCTGTGATCACTTAGGAATAATAAAAGGAGGAATTGATAACTTTTGGACATCAAGTACAGTAATAGAGGAAAACAAAGTGCTTATTGAGAAACGAGACCAAAATTGGAGTTGACTGTCATTTCAAAATAAGTGGAAGGTTTTATTTGCAGAACAGTAGTCACCATCCAAATGGAAAGGAAGTTTTTATAATCTGTGGTACAAAAGTGTCACTTTCTCCTCTAGAAATAATTCGGGAGGAGAATGTAATATAAACCAGTAAGGTTCTTACTTCATTTTCCATTCAGGAAAGCATAAGTTACTGAATTTATGAAAATCTAACAGGCATGAAGTACCTCTAGAATAAACTCAGGCTATCACTGCAGCAGTATCTATAAACATAATAAAACAGAAGCTGCTCTAGGTGGTGCAAGTAAAAAGCGCGCATACCATAAAGTTTAAAAAAAGCACTCTT
This sequence comes from Solanum pennellii, assembly GCF_001406875.1. Classification (NCBI taxonomy): domain Eukaryota; kingdom Viridiplantae; phylum Streptophyta; class Magnoliopsida; order Solanales; family Solanaceae; genus Solanum; species Solanum pennellii. The sequence continues at coordinate 90,809,040 of NC_028637.1, forward strand.
AACCAAAAAAGAGAAATAAAAACATTTCTATCTGGAGAGATCATATATTCTACAAAGTATCAGCTTTGAGTAAATAGCAATAATGTTAGAGACAGTAATCTTTTAGTGTTAATTAATCATATATCTCAACTCTCAACTGAATGCTTACTTTGGTCCACTGAAACCCATATCTGATCCCAAATTACCATTAAACTTTAACACGACAAGTTTGTCCAGTAGCTGCTTAGTCTCGGTAGCATCTGCATAAAAAGGAGACCAAGTGATTGTTATATCAAACAGATACACAAATAAAACATGATTAAGTTACATTAATGCCTATGTACCTTTAAAACCATAAGTATTTGTAAGGAGGACAAAGAACCAACAAGCATATTTTTTAATAAGAAATAATCAAGAAGAGTATAAGAATCATATACTTACCCTCAGAAGCAGGTTCTAATCTTTCATAAGGCAGAACATAAATTTTATCCTTGCCAACTGTCTTGATCTTGTCAAGTTGTTCAACTTCCTCTCTACAGCCAAATTTCAGGCAGAAAGGGGGGAAATGTCAATAAATCAGTAAATTAAAACTTGAAATACTGCTTGAAATCAATGAAGTTATAATAGAAGCACACAACATTCAGAACTACAACCCTCTATACTATATCTAGATACCAAAACTGTTTGAAATACTTCAGTCGTACATGTATAACAATTCTATAGCTAGTGAGCATGAAGAGACTGTTAGACAAATTTGAATTTTAGATCAGTAAAAATAAGATACACTAGCGGTTTTCCAATTAACTAAGCTAATAAGAAAACAATCAATTATCTCTTGTTGCATTGCGGATTTGGACGGAAAACTGTAAACAATTGCATTCTCATTGCTTAATTTCTCTTGGGTGTTATGTTATCAAGGGCTGTTGAAGAAGCAATTATGACTTGGAGATTGGAGAGGGTCAAAAATGAAAGGAAGGCAGAATGGAAGACAACACGTCGTCAATACCAACACCCTTTTAGACGAGATTATCGATTAAAAATTTTAACTTACTTTTTCTTGAGAAGGTTCGTTAGCCTATACCTTCTGGTGTTATTCCTAGTAAATTCTAGAACTTTCTTCTTTTTCTACCTGAATTCTAGAATGTGACCCAGCCTCAAAGCTAACTCCTTTATATTCTTGAAAGACATCTAAAAGCTATGGTACCTTTGAACTATCACAGCAATGTCATAAAGTTGGAGCCAGCCATGTTTTAACATCCATGTCCATCGCTATTACTCATCAACAAAAATAGGTGACCAAATTCTTTTCTCCTAGTTTTCAACGCCATTGTGTCGTCATTCATTACCCACCCGTCAAAATAATGTATCAAATAGGTAAAGTTGAACCCCTCAATTCACCCCCAATCAGCTAGTCTCCTATATACATTTTTACCTCAATGAGTGTGAAATTCATATCTTTATGATATTGAAAAATGTTAAGTCATTGAGATAGTGACAAATAGACAAACATGTAAAAATTTCAAGTCATCACACCTAAAAAAAATTGATAGTACCTAATTTCAGGCTTTGCAATTGCAGAAGCTCCCATGGCAGCATTCAACCTTCTCTGCTCGTAAAGGAAAGTCTTTGTAATCAAATTACAAAACAAATAGACAAATTGCACGGAATCCTTGGCAGGCACAGGATAAGTAATTTTCTTGTAAATATCCAACGGCATACTCGAATCAACAAGACCCACAATCGGAATTTGCAACTTAGCAGCCTCTTGAATCACAGAAGACTTCCTATCCGTATCAAAGATAACCACGCAATCAGGTGGCTGTATAGCCGTAAGGTTCAACTTCTTATTCCTTCCTCGAAACTTTCTCGGACTCGAACTGTTTGTCAAAAAGCCTCCAAGACGCCAAGAAGTATCATTCCTACACCCAATCGTTTGCGTCATCTGATCAATAATTTCATCGAAAAGGGTGTTGGTATTGACGAAAATGAAGCGTGCTCTTTGGCGAACGAGTTCCCCAATGAAGGAACAGGCGTTACGGAGGCAGATCAATTGCTTTTCAGAATCTATGATTGTCATTCCATTCCGGGAGCCTATTGAGTAGATTTTGAAGTGGTGTTCCGCCACACGGCGACCCAAGTGGGCGTTGGTGCTTAGGAGCTTTTGGATTACTACTGAATGGATTGTCATTGTGTGAGAAAATATTAAAATGGGATGTAGCTAGTTGTATAGATCGACAATGGAGGTTGAGGGTTTAAGGGTTTTGAGTTTGAGCACCAAGGGCTGAGGCCTCCGGCCGCTAAAGTCGTCCAATTGTGCTCTCTCAGTTCACTTGTCCCATATATGTGAAGTGCATATAAAATATTTGGGGGAAAAAATTGGGAAATCTATAATTAATGTCCGCGTTAAAATTGAAAAATTATTTTTTATAAGTAAACATGAAAAATTATATTGTAATATAATCGACATATTAAAGTGAATGAAGAGAGTAATACATAAGGATGTCAAATAGATAGATTCGGTTTAACTTAACTTTTTAAAAAATACATATTAAAATGAAATATTACAATACAATACACCGAGCCGATAGACCTAGCTCGCACGAATGAAATATTTTGTCTTGCTCATAAATTATGTCGAGTGGACATAATTTTAATATAAATTATTTAATTATTTACGTATTTGAACTGATAATGTACCATCTCCTTGATGCTATTTTTATATTAGATATCTAGCTCAATTGTTCACAAATTTTGTCTATTGAGGAGTTTACAAAATTTATCCATATTAAATTTAATTGCTCTCTTGATTCTACATATTTTTTAAAAAAAATTATTAAGTTATTTTGAGTTATATTTAGTTAAAAGATTTACTAGTCTCTTTCAAGATAAAAGGACTTCCATTTTTCAAATGAAAATGGACCAGGGGGATGAGAAAATGACAACGTAGGGATTTACTGCTCAAGCAATCCTTAAATAATCAATGTTACACTTCGTTTTTTGTACTTCAAAATGTTCTTGTGGCATAAATTTAATTGATTCTTAATTGTTATAATAGTGTGGTAGAATGGACAATTGTAACATGCTTCGAAGTGAATCAACTCGTTGGAAACGGTTCACAAAAATCTAATAATTTTTGCTCAAATCCTGTAATAATATTTTATTTCTATGAACACAATAACCAACATTTATTCCAACAAAGTGTCAAATCATAATTAAGGTAAACAATCATTCTTTCTTCTAAATGCTACGTAACACAAATACTAATATCAAAGATCATCCTCACCACTACTGATTTATCATCAACTTCAAAGCAAAAAAAAAAAAAACTCGGAGAGAAGGGCTGGACCACAAGGATCTAATGAAAGCAAACAAAGTTAAATGACCATATCACCAACGATAAGCGGATACAAACACTACAAACTACTGTCATTGGCACCAAGCAGGGTCATCAAAAACTCCCTGTAGTAACCAGATGTATCATCAGCTGCTGCATATTCAAGAGCAGTATCCTTCATTTTGAGATATTCTTCCTTCACTTTGATCATATCAATTTCAGCTCTAGAAACAATGGCTCTACTCAGAGAATCCTCATTAGTTCCTAGCCCATCAGTGGAGACCTTTACGACCTGATAACCGAGGAGAAATAAGGATGCATGAAGATACTTGTTCGATATCAAGTGAAAGTGTTCCAGAAGATAATACTTGCACCAGACAACATCTCTGCACCAAAATAGAAGAATTCTTCTACAGCGAAAAATGTAGAAAGTCTAATCTTTTAAGACTATTTTTGTTACCTCAGCAAAATGCTTCTCTGGAGAGTTTATGCACCAGATAACCACTTTCAACATAGATTCCAAAAGACCTTCGCCACAATTCGTTATATCCTGTAATGGAAAGTTGATCCAACAAGATAAGATTAATAGAGGAGCAAGAATAGTTAAATCTGGTGGCTTAAAGATCACTAACCTGATCAATGGATAATCCGTAGTTTTGCTTATAGCACTCGAAAGTTGCCTTAAGCTGATGAATGTTCCTAGTGCTTAGTATCATAACAAGTTCATCACTATCTAATTGTTTTGTTCTAGTGGCTTCACGTAGCATCGAAGCCTCTAGATTAGCAGTACTATGGTCGACTAGTTCCTTGTTGTATCTGTAGGAACTGACTAAACTGACTAGAATCTGCACAACACGCTCCGAGCTTAGTAGTAGCAACTTCAATGCTAATGAACAATTATTATTTTGTAAAAATGGAGCTTTTTCGCAAAGTATTTTGACATATGCTAACGATAAGGGTATGTATTACAACAAAGTATAACAGGGGATAAAACTAAGACAACTCATATAGTAAAGAGGTAAATTTGGATCTTTTCCATTTTATAAAGAACATCTTCATCTTCAATTAATAGTGTCCGACTGTAAACAAGGTAATAAATTCACCTTTTGGACAGGAAGAGAAACACGCGTTATTATATCCTCTTCAAGTGAACAGCTAAAGAGAGCACAATATGTTTGTCTCACAGCAACCAGATGATCAGGAGTTGATGCACAGGCGATCTCGACTATCACTTGTAGACAGTTAACGTCATGTATCCATGAATTTAAAACCTCATTCGCTAGCCTCGCATCTCTTTCAGGAGGATCATATGTCCAGAGGATCACTGCTTTCTATCATGCATCAAACATGAAACTCGTAAAAGTCAAAACTTCTTTAGAAACTTAAAAAAAAAAAAAAAAGAGAATACCTTGAAATCACCAGACAATTCAGAATGAAGATCATCCATTAGAGATTTGTTATATAGCTGCTGATATGCTTCTTTAATCTTCTTCCTCTGGCTTGCATCTCTATGTCCTAAAACCGTTATTATCGCCTTCTCATCAGTTCCCAGTCCTAAAAAATACACCAAAAAAAGGGATGTTTACCCATTATGTCAGAGCAACACAATCAGAGGCAAATCCAGGATTTGAACCTGGATCTAGAGATGTACCTCTAGCTTCTACCAATTGCACAAGAGTATTTCTATGTTTTTTATGGCTGCACTGTTAACTATATCTTAATTTCTACCAGTTTTTCAAAATAGATATATGCATATGATTATTTTGCATATGCACCCTCTCCGTATAGAGTAGGTCCGCCCCTGAAGACAATACTTGAAATTCATCATTGTATACTTATTCAAATGAATCTAGTATTTTCGACAAGGTAAAATTACACCATTGATGAATTTAAATTCTAAATACGACTAGACGGCTTCAATAAAACATAAAGGTATTGACGAAAGGAAAAAAAAAGGTGTACCGAGAAAATGTCGTTTGAAGGACTTTCTGAGTGTTTCAGCATCTTGGATTGGAGAAGGAACAAAATCTGGTATTAAGAGACTGCCCATTTCTTGTTTAGCTTTCTTTAGATTAAATCACAAAAAATGAAGTGAAAAAAATTAGCAAGTTGTTTATTATAGGAAGATAATTTTAATTAATACTAATAAATAAGAATTTCGGTTTTGATTTCATTTTCAGTTTCAGTTTTAGTTTTTTAGTTCAATTTCCCACCACTTGTGTTCCTCATGGTACAGGTAACCGGTAGTTTGCAATTTGATTTCTACTGTTTGTCCTCCTTATTTCCATTGGACCTTTATGCCCTTATTTAGCTTTTATTACCTTCTAAAATAAAAGTAAAAAAATATGACCACCATTTTAATTTTTATCTCTATTTCTTAAAATAATAATTTGAGAAATAATCCTTTCGATTACTATTAAATTTGAGTCTGATATTTATTTATACATTACTCAATTTAAAAAATAAAATATTAAATATCATCAAACATTTGTGTAATATTTCATATCATAAATCATTCCAAATTTTTTTAAAAACACTATATGATAATAATAATAATGATAAAAGTTTAACGCATATTCTCAACTACTAAATGTAATTATACATGTGATATAAATATAAAAAAATGACAGGTGTTGAGAGATTTTATTTTTATTTTTTATAGTTTTGAACTCATTCTTACTACAAGAAATGTGTTATAATGATCACCTTTTAGTGGTGAGTTTAATTTTGATTGTTACAAAGGATACTTATAGTGATCCAATTTTTTGCATTGTTAAAATCAAATTTTCATAAATTAATAATAAAGGCTTATCTTTTAAACCTTAAAATGTATAATTTCTTATTAACATAGAACGTATTTAAATCATTTTAAGTGATCTTATTGCATTTTATCCTCGATAAGTATTAACCAATTACTTATATACTACTTATATCTCTTGGAAAAATATGATCATTTTAATTTTTTTCTATTTTTATACAAGTGAATATTTGATATATTTAATATCCACCTTCACAACACTTGTCTTTTTATTTTATAAATATGTTGGACTTTACTATCAACATTCACTACCATCTTTATATAGACATTAAATATTAGCCTACTTTAATTGTTCAGTTAAATGACTAAATGAGACAGAAAACACGTTACAACTTACAACACTTTCATTAGACAAAAAATCAATTTTCATCAATTAATTGACTGAAATTATTAATATCAATGTTTAACCTCTTGCTTAATTAAGTTACAAATGTCACTTGTATATATATTCTAATATATGTTTGTGCTTAGATTAATTTGCGTGTATGATTTGACCCTTTTATGAATCTTTCGTCAAATATATTAAAGAGTGTTTTTATATAAATCAAAATATTTTATTTGTTTCATATTAATTTTCCATCCTTTTTAATTTTTATAAATAGTTATCGTAAATTTAAATTTATACAATTAAAATAGAAATTATTTTTTATACCCTTATATTTAATTCTTTTTGTTTTGAAAGTGTAAATATGCTTATAAAGTTTTAGAAATGTTATTTAACGAGTAAATTAATAAAATTGTGTTTGTATATGATTTAAGGTCAATAAAAAGAAAAGTGAATACGAGTCAAAACAATTGATTTTTGCAATGAAATCAAAAAAATGATCCGCTCATTTTTGCATTTGATTATTGTGGAAGATCGTAATTCGTATAGGACATAAATGTCATTTTTGTTTTCTTGGGGCATATTTTTGTCTATATAATTTGTCATTATTTGATAAATATATCAAATATTTTTATTTTAGTTTTTTTGGTATTTGGGTCAAATCTCATTATTTGAGATTTTTTGTAAAATTAAAATTTTATATCAAACTTTTACCTTTTACAAAAACATCTTTGGATTGTATTACATAATTTTTAACGTGAATATCAAAATAATAATAAAATATTCCGTGATGATATAGTTATTAATAAAAATGAAGAACAATCGACTAAGGTAGTAAAGTCATGTGTTACTCGAAATTATTTGTTATTTGTTGCAACGAAGATCCAATTGATTTATAATACAAACTCATGATTAATTTTGAGTTTTTAAAATTTATGAGTATAAATCATATTTTTTTTAAAAAAGAAATATATTTCTTAAATACTATTCTAACTAAATTTCATTAAAACAATATTTACCAACAATATTTGAAAATCAATATGTGAAATGACCAGAATACCAAGAGCTTTGAATCACAGGTCACAGTGAAATTGAATGGAATTTCATACTTGTTCCTGAAAGCTTTAAACTTTGGGAATATTCAATTGTTGGAATGAAGCAAATTTTAATCTGGAATCCACTACCGGCCGGCAGCAACAATTTTTGGGTTTTCTGCGAATGGAGAATGTATTTAAGCAAGGAGCGGTGAGCTTCTTATACAGAATGGTGAAATCGGAAAAATAAGGAACTTTTGCAATTTTGTTTCATGTGATTGTTGTATTCCATCGTTGTGCCGTGTTTATGTAGCCGGAGTATCTCATGAAGCATATTAATGGTAGCTTTCTCGTTACATATCAAAAAGGGCGTTCTGCATTGCTTTTTTGAAAGTTGAGTTAAATGCATCAGGTGAATGCAATAACTTTACTTCATTTGCCATATTGTTTTTGACTATTTTGTTCATGCAGTGTTCATCAACAACATAGGTAACTCAGTTTTTGTCTCAGTTGAGATTTGAACCGGAGACCTCACCACTCTCAACTGACCACTAGGTCATAACTCATACCATTGGCTGCTTTGCTCAAACTCATCTAACCGAAATAAGAAGAACTGAACTTGACAGACTCATGTAGTTGTTACTCATTCATGCGTTATAAATAAGCACTGATATTTGTGCTTGTTGGTGCACTATTGTTAGAATACTGGAACATACTTTTGATATTTCTAGCAGCTTATACATTTTACCCTTTTAGTTGTAGGTTCTAACATGAGTTATTGAAATAAATTACAAATAAGCATTGGTAGATAATGTGTAGTGCACATAAATCTAGGAATTTTTTTTAAATTTTGAGTGGAACATGTTAATGCCTGTGAATGTGATGATTGTTTCTGATAAATCATGAATGCCAATGTAACTTGTTAGATTATTTATGTGCCATTAGTTCGAATGGGAAACTGAAATTACTCATTTCTGGGATCTCTGTATGGGATGAGATTTAGTTATGTTGTTAGTAGGGAATGAAACAATGTAAAAAGATAGTAAACAGTAACAAGGAAACAGAAGGAAAAAACCTCTTTCTTTCTATTGAAACTTGGATGTGTTTTTCTTTACTACACTCTCTCAACATATAATACAACCGGTCTTCACAATACAATATTTGTAGAATCATCACTTGGGTGACAAAAATAAATATGAAACACGAAACCAAAAGGATTTACATTTTTGAAAACTCATCACTCTCTATCTTACCAATCAACAAAAGAAAGAATTTCAATCAATCAAATTCTATAACTATCATTCTCTTTCTGTGTAAAATCAAAAGAAAATGTTCAAAACTCTTATGCTGCTGCCTGCAGCAGGAATTGAAAATCTGATCTTTGACGAAGGAGGGGAGGTGGTTCTACATCAGACAAGTTGATACTCTGGAAGGATCGCGATATTTCTTCTATAGAGAATGGTATGCTGTAATTGGAAGAATAGTTAGTTAAAGAATGCAAGTCTATTTCTTCTCTGTGTTTAAAGTTGATTACCTTGAATCCACATCAAGCAAGAATGTATTATTTGGAATGCTGGCTGAGTCTTCCAATGTTAGTGCTCTCATCTTGCTAATGACCTGAAATTCCAAAAATGATCAGCTGTTGATCTACTGAAGAAAGAAGCAGTTCTCGTTGTCATTGCCGTACTTTTAAGGCTAAAGACGTAAAGATGCTAAATATGTTTCCTTTTATCTAGGGAGCTATGATGAATCTTTTGCAACATTGAGAGAATCCTGTGCTATCCACGGCCTTTGGATGTTTATTAAATCATTAAAGTTGTTGAAACATTAAGGAGGTAAGCTCTTTCACTGCTTGGCGTGAGAATAACGCAAGAGTGCTTCAGTAGAAAGCATTTTTCTAGTGTATGTGTCAAGCTGTAGAGCACTCTTCGCCTCTCTGTTGGAGAAGGTGATAAGATCTCTCTCCAGCAGAGCTTAGACGCACTTTAAGAAGATTGGTGGACTGTTTTTATTTAATGTGTGCTTTATCTATGCCTCTTGTATTTTTGTTCTTCACTGATAATTTTCTTATAATAAGAGAAGAAATCTTCTTTCCAAAAAAAAAAAAGAGAAGAAGTCTTATGCATGTGTTGATTCTTAGTTTTTTTACTTTTACATGATAATATATGCATGTGTGCTGAACACCTTTACCAACTCTCATGAAGGTTAGAGTATCTCTAGTAACACACTGAAGAAGAGTTCTTACCTCTGGTGATAAACCATGGGCTCCATATTTGTCGTCCCAGAACATAGTTCCAATGCGATAAATTTGTGCAATGCTCAACATCTAAGAGAAAAGGGAAAAAAGCAACAGGATATAGAGTTCAGTTTTTGGTTCTGAGTTCTAATCATAGCTAGAATCCTCTTATTAAAAATCTAATCATAGCTAGAAACGTCATATTAAAAAAATCATACTTATATTCCTCTATGTCTAAATTTGAAATCATTGTCACTTAGCCTCTTAGTTATCTTGAAATAAAGAGTGAGTTCTTTTTCCTTTTAAAAAGCCAAAAGAAAAAGTAGTTAAAAGTAGTTAGGAGGGAAGTTGTGAGGACTTTGATCTTTTTCTTTTAAAAACAGAAGTTAATTACCGGGCAGAGGTCACTTGTGATCTCATCCAATGCCTTTTGAGATTTTTGATGTAGCACCTGCAAGGTTGAGGCATGATAATGTAAGCACTCAGCTATGAGGAGATCTGCTTACAGAATGATACTCTGAATGATAGCTTACCAGAAATCCTACAGCTTGCCTTATGTGTTGAAGCTCATCCCACGAAGATCCAGCATACTGTTTCATGAGAACGAGTTAAAATGTTGTTTCTTTTATTTGAACATCAGGTTATTACTCTGAGCAACTTTGTTTACCTGTTCTGTTGCTTTGGAACACCAACTTTCTAGTTCTTGCAGACCTGCCTTCAGATATTCCCCGTTGCTAAATGAGCAGCATTCACGGCGAAGCAACAAGCTGAAAAGTTTCCGTATGTCTCACATTAGGATCGAGGACATTTACGGTACTTCTAAAGTGAACAGTTAATTGGAATACGAGCTGAATACCTGTTAAAAAGCTGGACATTTATGTATGAGAACACCTGACTGAGTATTTTCCTTGTAATGGTGGAAGGGACCTGTAAACACAGATGCCACTCATGAAAACTGGAGAGCTTCTCTAGACATAAGATTAAGGAAAACTGACAAACAAGATGTTACTTCACTTACATTATTTTCTGAGAGTATGGTCAATGTATTGTCTAAGCTATTCACAATGTTTTGCCAGTGTACACTGGATGCCTGTTGTTTCGCAATGATGTTTGAATGTATACTTCTAGATGATCCTTTTAATGGTTTTATCCTTGCAGATCTTGGTGCCTGTCAATTTAATTTTAGAATTTACCTTGAGAATGCTGCAAAATTATAGACAAAGGATTCATTAAAAAATGGTGCTTGCTTACATGTATGCATTGGTTAAGAAATGGACTTATTTCTTTCTTTAAGTTGTCGCGGATCATTCCATATATTTTCTCAACGCAAGCAGTTAGGTGTTGCTTAAACAATAGAGCTGGGTATTTAGCTTCAATTCTTGTCCGGACATTTGGGCTTCCCTCAATTCCGCTGTATCCACTGGAAATTGCCATGCTTAATGAAGTTGAGCGAAAACCCTGCTGTTGACCCTTGAAATGTCAATGTTCTACATGTCTACATGGTCAAAAGCTTATACTATGAGTATTTACCTGTGCCATTCTTCCAAACAATGTGGTAGGTGAGCTGCGATTACGATATGGGGACCTAGTAGGTGCATTACCAGCTTTAATTGTGCTTTGCAAAAGGAACAACAGAGTTGAAGATGTTGACAGCCAGTAGGCAAGATCACTGGTGTTATCCTGATCCTTCATTGAAATGTCAATAAATTTTTGTCAATTGGGAGTCGAAATTGATTTAGATTTGATCACTCATTAGGACCATTCCTATTCAGCAATAGATCATAGTGAAATTTCACCTCTATAGATGATCGGATGGTATGAATAATCCTATCAAATATATTCGTTTTTTCTGCTTCAAAGGATCTCCACTGCAGAAGTGCTTTGTATAGGGTGCATGCAGCTACTGGTCTTCCCTTGTCAAATCGCTTGTCTTCCGCAAGGCACTTGATCAGTATATCATGGTTTTCCTGATTATTGAAGAATGAATACAGAAGTAATCAGCGATGACTACAAAACCATCACAATTTTATCTATCAGATAAACTTGTAAAGTTCAAGTTTCTACTACTTGCCTGCTGCCTATCTGTCAAGGATCTTTGCTTAGTTAAAGAGATGGGAGGGCTAGAATCCTGCAGAAGCCAGAAAGAATTTAGATATCATTTAGAATTAGCATTTTCTGACTGTTATGGTCCTTAAGTGTGTAACAGGCTAACAGCCATTGGTGAGAAGCTTATATACCTTTGATATTTGTTGTTCTACTTTCATTTCTTCATGCACTTCCTCTGTTTGATGTCCATTATCAGCTGGATGTGTGATATCAACAGTCTGAAATAACCCAGTCAGGAATGAGTGTTGTTTGCAGTTCTACAAGTTAAGATGCTTATAATGAAAAGGAGAAAGTTTTAGCTTACCTCATGCCCTTTAGGTGCCCGATCATCAGAACTTACTACTTGCTCCACAACTACCCTTTGAGTGCGGAGAAGCTCGTTTTCTGACTCCAAGTCTTTAATCTTGTTCTTGAGTCTGATTAAGAGGAAAAATCAACTTCATTTGAATTCTATATGATAAAGTGTTATTATCTCTGGAAGATAACTCAAAATTAGAAGTTTCTCAAGGATATTGTTCCATTCTAGTAGAAATAAGTCCAGGTAAGTATTCTTGAAGCAATTATATCTTGTAAAGCTTACACAAACAGTGCAATTGTTTCTCTTTGTTTATGTCCATATTTTTTATGCTCAAATTAATGTTTTGATCGTGAAATATGAGCCTGTTTCGTTGAGCTATCAACGCAAGTATAAGTGTACCATCTGTTTTCTAAGTGAAGGATAACTATCTTCTCTAGATTTTCTTGGTGCCTAGTCGCAACATTTTGACTTGTATAGGTTGTTCCAAGATGTGTATACTTACATGTCCATTTCCTCAGAAAGGGCCTCATTTGTTGATGCTACTAAAGCCTGCTGGCGGAGAACCTGATTCTCAGATTCAAGGTTGGATAGATTCAGTTGTAATCTGAAAATAGATAATTAGAAGAACAGGTAAGACAATAAGTTTCTACTAATTCATTTTTTATTGATTTTCAAGCTTCAGCCACTTCAACATACTACACAAAGAAGTGAAGGAACTACCTTTCTATGGACTCTTGGAGCTCCGAAACTCTCAGCTGAGATTCTTCTGCCTCTTTACGTGTGGCCTGGCATTCTTTTTCAACTTCATTGTAGCTCTGTTCGAAGTCTTCTACTCTCTTCTTGAGCTCTCTGATTTCATCCTGAATATATGACAGGCAAATTGCATCAGATTCAATACTGTCAGAAACACACTAATTTATGACGTATATTTATTCTGCTGCAGAGAATGCAGTGAGTAGATTTCCTGTTTTAATTGTGAAAGTTTTTGTTTTACATTTTTAAGTCTGGATAATCTTTACACCTCAAACAAATTTTTATCTTCGCGCTTTTTATTGATTACATTGATCTCCAGAATTTTCCTTTTATGGTCAATTAACTCAAATATCTTAATGAAAGCTTTCTTTGTTTCAAAGCCCTTTCTTTTGAGGTGGTTATCACTAAGTTACTACATGTTTTTATCATCTCACTTGACTCTTATCTTGGTAACATACTCCAAAGGTTTTTGGAGTGGCCTATGCCGTACCAATTACTATAAATGCACAGAATTATGTTTCCTGATTTTACCTCGAGTTTGTTGTTTTCCTCTGTCAGCTTCTCTACTTCGGTGTTGTCAATCACTGGTACCTCCTTGATAACTGGAGGAGCTTGTTCAATGGCTATCTTTGCTGCTTCTTTCTCATGAATAATTGCATCATGGGCTTCATCTAGTTGCATTTGCATTTCTTGTAAGGCTTTTTGCAATTTTGAAATTTCTTGCCCCTTTGCTTCTTCTAGATCAGTCTGGAGAAACAGAGTTTTCATTCTTACCATTACTATGTCATAAAAGTATTTACTGTTTAGTGATAGCGTAAGAAAACTCTTAACTGCCAAAAATCTACATTTCTTCACAAGTGAAAATTTTATCTCATACCCATGTATTAGCACAAGCAAGATATAATTTTATGCATTCATGTAAGTATATTCTCACTGACTATGAAGCACTAATGATGTTTTCTTTGGCCTTCACTAGGTGTGCCTCCCCAGAGAGCCCCCAACTCTATAACATTTGGTCTCAAACTACTCTATTTTATCGAGTTTCAGGCAACTATAATAGAAGCACTGCTCTATAGAACCCCACTTGGAGTACTTTCGACTGTTATGCTGTTTCCGCTTAGAGCAAAGCAAATTGATTGTACATACCCTCAAGTGTTTTTCAAAATCTAATCGCCATGTTAACTCCTCGACACGCTTTTCCAGTTTGTCCTTTGCTTCTTTAAGTGCCCCAGTATCTCTTGCATCCTGCATTGGAGAAGATTTTTTATGCTAGTTAACATATATGACATACTGGCACTTCAATGGATTTGAATAAGCAGTAATGCCAATCTTTTCACTAAACAAGAAATACCCACCATCCTCAATTTCCGAAGCACCTTCCTCGCTAACCTGCCTCTCCAGAGACATTGAAGTGAAAGACTTGCTTTTTTCTTCTGTTTATAAGTTGAGAAGGCATGGAATCCTCTCCATTGAGTCTGCAAAAATAAAAGACGAAGTAAGAAAATAAGGCAATGTTATGTCTTTTTATAATCAGTCTTACAATTGAATATGAGGTAATAAGGTAACTTCTGATTATCTTCATATTAGTTCCCAACAGAAGGTTAATTTCAGGAAGCAAATACTGACAGTATTAAATAGATTTGGACCCTCTTTAGATGTGGTTTTCTTATTCTGTTTACCTCGAAATAACTTTTGTCAGATGAATTAACTTAGGATGCAAATTCACCTTTTTTGGTGCAATCTAATTACCTGAACTATTTTAGCTGCTTTATTTCTCCTCCTCTGCCTATATTCATTTCGTGCTGCCATAGCTCTCATCCCTGTTTGAATGACTACAGCTGCTGCCTGTAATTCCTTGTAAGATTTTCTTGCTGAATGAGAACGCGCATGTTTCTGTATGCGTATTGAAGCAGCTTCCCTTTTCATTTGTTCATACAGCACTCTGGCAAGTTGTGCTGGGTAGGTAGAACATAAAATTTTTCTCAAAGTCCCGACAAGAACACCATATAAAAATGGGAAAGCTAATGTAGCATTGTGTTGATTGACATATTTGTAAGATTAATATTAAGAAAAGTAGTTGGAACCCTATCTTAGGGAAAAATCAGAACATGCCAAAACTAGAATATGTTAAATCAGCATGTATGCAAAAAGTGCCAATCTTGTTGTTGCACATATAATGCTGACATTTCTGATTTTTACCATAAATGGGTGGTCATTTGTATCATTGCGGTACAAGTTACCTCTCCATAGTTTCTGGAAATGAATTGTAGCTCTCTTTAGGGCTATGAACTCC
Organism: Solanum pennellii; assembly: GCF_001406875.1. Taxonomy (NCBI): domain Eukaryota; kingdom Viridiplantae; phylum Streptophyta; class Magnoliopsida; order Solanales; family Solanaceae; genus Solanum; species Solanum pennellii. The sequence goes on from NC_028637.1 coordinate 90,824,216, forward strand.
TTTCGTGTAAGATATGTTCGAATTTGTCTCTGAATGCGCTTTGCAGCATGAGCTAGAACTTCTGTTCTTCTGGCATCTAATTCAGCCATCTGCCCGGCTCTGAGAAAAACTTTGGTTTTCCCAATCTGAATAAAATAGATAGAAGACTCTATTTCATGAACAAATACATAAAATGTGCAATTTTATGTCCAGTTTAGTGGAAATGGTTTATTTCTTTTTACAAGTAGTATGGCAATAGTCTAGGTGTAATACCTGATAACCCTTTAAGCCCATTCTATCACAAATTGCAATGCATGCTGACTTCTCATCACATCTGCTTCAACGAAAGGGGATTAGCCTGTGATATATCAGTATGTCGATGCTATTCATGCACATACAATAATGTTTATGAGTCTAAAGAAGACTGTTTGCTGCAAATATGGTATTACTACTACTGGTTATAATATATTTCTCCCTGCCTCAAACTTCCAGTATTTGTTTCTTCCTGAAAAGGATTTAAGATGTGAAACTAAGTTATAACCGATTGATATATATACCCGTCAAGAACATCTGGAGCTAATGTCCCAAAGCGGTCAAGGAACTCGTCGAATGTTCTTTTTGTTGGGTATCCTGCACAACTTATCCTGATCGCCTCTAAGACACCCTGCATAAGTGTCACAAAAGGTTTGTTAGAGAGTGAACTATGACGAATTACATATTTTCTGATTGAGAGTAGAAAATGAAAGCACCAAAAAGTACATGGAGGACTTTAACTTACCCCACATCTTAATTGGTTTAATACATTCATGTTCTCAAATATTCCTGGCTTTAGAACCGTATTGGGCTTTACACATCTGATGTAATGTGGCTCTGTAGTGTTCAAGGTCTCCATTAAAGATTGCAGTTGTTGCTGCAAATTGAAGTTCCGTTTGAAAATAAATCAGATTCATAGGATTTTCTGAAGTAATATACTTGTTTCTGTCCTGTTTATAGACTTACCTTAAACCGTGTGCCGATGGATGAGAACTTGGACTGCTTGGACGATTCTTCTGGCAATGGAGGGAAGAGGTTTGCAACGAAAGAGCACTTTGAGTCCATCAGAAGAGCTTGAAATTCTGCTATCACATAGTCCTTATTTTTGTCAAGGAAGTGATCTGCTTGGTAAGTAACCTGTTTGATCAACGAATTAAGATGACCAGAATTCTTTGACTGACAAATGATTGACTAAATATCTCAAGTTAACATACATCACCAGCGTAATGATTGATTGTAAAGTCAGTACGAGCAAGTTTTGGCTTGCTAAACCGTTTATGGGCTCTGTATGTCTGGTACATCTTTTGGGCAAATGTCTCATGAGTTGCTTTTGGGAACATACTGTGCAAGAAAAAAATTAAGTTATATCTTCTCCTTTAATCATTCTTTATGATTCAGGAAAAAGACGTTATACACTGTTTTGAGAATTTAATGACTGTCTAGCAAATTATCCTACTTTCACAGGTAAAAATTGGTGTTGAAAAGAGGAAGTTTGCATACCAAGCTTCATCAAGAAGAGCAATAATGCCTCCAGGTTTCTGCAAAATTGATGAAAGGTTATCAAAGGTTTGCTTGTTAAATTAAAATAACGTTACAAAAATGTCTACAGTCAGAATGACGGTACCTTCTCAATAAGATCTAAAACATCTTGGTTATCTACAAACTCCACATAACTCCAGTTGATTTCTTCTGTCGTATAGTCGTCTTGTTCCATCTTGAATACGTGCTGTAAAAACAGAGTTTCTATTTAATATTCTATTTATTTTAAATGGGAGTGAAAAGTGAAGGCACTGAAGAGTGAATAAAGGTTCTCATGATTTACCTGGTTAAAATGCTGCTGCAACTTCTCATTTGTTAGGTTGATGCAGAATTGCTCAAAACTGAGATTAAGCATTAACTGAGCTGTTAAGTTTGTGGTAAAGATTTTACATACTCAGAATTCGAGAAAACAATTATCCAAACCTATTGATTTTGAAGCTCTCAAAGCCATATATATCAAGGACGCCAATTATGCTTTTTGCTTCAGGATCCTGTCCAATTGAACTGTTTATCTTGTCCACAAGCCTGCCACATAGGAGCTGTCAAAAGGATTTCATTTTGAATGTTTTTTCGTGTAGCTGAATCTAGAGTTATGCTAGATAATGCTAATTAACTCAAGAAATAGAAATTCTGAATGTCTTTTTGAACTAATATGATACTGACTCACAGTGGCAAGCAGTCATCGATCTTCTAGAGATTTTGACTGTCTGCATGTCAACAGGACACAAAACACTACTATGGGCTGGTTTCAAAATTTGAAACTAAAATAGGAAACCAGGCTTGAAACATACATAACATCATTCAATCACAATAAGAAATTTCAGCTAGAAAAATTCTCCATTATCTTCAATCCTGTCTTATCACTCTTCTATACGTTGAATCTCTTTTGTTCTATATGAGAAGCCCCAGTTAGTTATTACTTTATTCTTTATAATCAGAACTATAGTGACAAGAGAATTAGAAAATTTTGGTTTAATTATGCATTATTTGTGGCTTCCTGTGATTATCCAGAGCTTCATTAGGAAAAAGTTGCGACATATATGAAGTCAAATTCATGTGCAGTAAATGTTATTGCCTATCAGGTTCCAGGTTATTCTGTATTTCTTTCACAATAAACTTGTAACTTTTGCTCTCCCTGGCTGTTAATGCTGTAAGTATCCAATCGTTTGGAGTTGAGAAAGTTCTTTTTTGCTTTGTTAGTCCTAAGATGTTCCCCTCTCATGAGCTTAGATACCACCCACAGTTTTGCAGCTAGGTAGAGACTTAGTCTGGGAGCCACATTCTATATATTGCTTACCAGTCGAACAATCTGGAGTATACAGTCTTTGCCAGGGCATCCCTGCTCGTGGTTGCAGCTGCGGGATCCAGTAGTTTTGTGATGTTTCCATCAGGAGTTACAATGACACGCTTACAAAGTGAGTCTTCTAGTGCCTTCTCATCACACCTGTGCATATGTTTATTAGTTCAAAGTTTAAGCGCCTTGAGTTCTGAGTTGAGGTAAACTAAGGTATATCCTCTTACATGAATAGCTCTGCAGCTGTCTTCAGATGAAAAAGTGACTTCTCATCTTTTAGTTTGGAGGAATCAGCCTCTTTTCCTTTCACAAAGTTGATGTTTCCGAGATGGAGTATTGCAGCTACAACACGAAATATAGCATCCTACAGAAATGATAAGTATAGGTTTTAATATATTCTTGGTGCATAATGGGATTTTTCCAATTGCTTCTATATTTGGGCACACACCTGTTCCTCCTGACCGATTCCAACAACATCCATAGCATTTCTGGTTTCAAGATACTCTCTTGCATCGTCAACATTTGCAACTTCGTAACAGTTACTTTGGTTTAGATAATGAAATGTTTTTGGATTCCCAAGTTTGAATCTTTTCACATCCTGTAAAAGATTCCGTAGATCATCTAGGTGGAAACTCAATATCATTTGTAAAGAGTTTGATAATGGGCTGTCCCATGGAACTCACCTCTGGTGGTGCAGCACAAAGCATGTAAAAACAATGGTAGTTTCTCTCTGGGTCTGAGACTTGGCAAACACGTGACCTTTCAAGAAGATATGTCCTAACTGCAGCCCCAGAAATCTTCGCGTGCTTATCAAACTGAATTTCAACAAATTTACCAAAACGACTGGTACAACGACTCAGTCATGTCAATTTTTTGTAGAGGGAGAATATGAAAATCAAAATGAATATAATAGTGATAAAATCTCTGATGTCATTTTTGGTTTACCTGGAATTGTTGTTCTTCACAGTCTTTGCATTCCCAAATGCTTCTAAAACTGGGTTGGACTGAAAAAGAAGAAATATGAATTTGCATTTGCATTTGCATTGTTAACTTGTAGATCATTCGAGTATAGTAGTACAGAGCAATTATTGCCCACCTCCAAAACTTGTTGCTCGACTGTTCTTCCTTCAGTGCCAGACCTTCCACCCATAAACGCGAGATATCTCATTAACATTTTCGTTGTCTCAGTTTTACCAGCACCACTCTCTCCACTGACCAAGATAGACTGGTTGCCATGCTCATTTATCAATGCCCTGACAAACTTGTTAGATTAGGCAAGTTATTCATTTCTTGCATGGAATAACCAAATAATTTCAGTTGCTCTTCTGATTTACCTATAACAGGCATCTGCCACTGCAAAAAGATGTGGACTTAGCTCTCCAAATGGGGCTCCCTTGTATTGCTGCATCATATGGGTATCATACAGATGTGGAAGTCTCCGAAATGGATTGACCGCAATCAGGATATTCCCTGTGTAAGTCTGCAAAATTTTGGATATTTTTACATCAATGAGACTTGTTTTCTGTAGCTACTCTTTGTGAAGTTCATCATCGACTGAAAGTATGACTTACATATATCTCATTTAGAGAATACCGACAAGCAAGGTTATTCAGAACGCCAGGCTCATGGAGATAAGCTAACTTGGTCATGTCATCAACCCCAGATGGTGGTGCTTCGGTATCCTTTGGGTATATGCTAGAAATAGAAGCAACTGTCTGAAGCAGAAAGTAGTTCAATGGCTTAATATAATTAGATTTTCATTGTTCGCATGTTGAAAACTTTAGTTTGTAGAAGTCGTGATTATTGCATCCTAAAAATATCAAGGGAGCACATTCCTAGATCTTCATAGCAGAATATACCTATCATGAAAATCATTAATACATATGCTTAAGGCAAAAGGAAAAGCCGCATAAGCCGTCCTACAGGTATGAATCCTCAATTCGATTGTCTTCCAAGAATGTGCAACAAGAGACAGGAAAAAAGTCCTTTGTTGTTTTATATCTGATTGATCATATTTAACTATTAGATTCCTATTTGTTCCATGACCAATTCCATTTTTTAGGGAACTTCTATTCGAGGTTGTATGTGTTCCAATAAGCTTATAAAAGCTAATAAGGTCCTAATTTTCATATACTATACAGTATAACTTTGATATTATACTACATCTACTTTTTGACACGAATAATGTTCAGAAAATCCTTTTTTTTGCAATCATAGTATATTCCTTGAAAGATGCTATCAATATCAAATTTTTGTCAGGCTCTGAACTTATTGATTAGAATAAGACTGCTTACCGTCTTCCCATTAGTTGTGGCTACTGTGGCATTTGAGCCTTTAATTTCTGTGACTTCTCCATCAATCCAGGCATCATCAGGATCCTCAATCCACACCTGGGATCCAACTATGATGTTTACAGGAGTTCCCTGAATCACAAAAGATTATTACAGAGGTCAACAATTGATAAGTCCTTCATCAATTGAAACAGAACAAGATAAACTATTGATCATAATAAACAAGCTCACCATGGCAGTAGTTGAGACTATTTGATCATGGAACTCAAAGGAGAATTGTTATAAGAGATCGATGAATTGATATAGAGGGAGAAAAGGAAGAAGGGAAGAGAAATGAATTTCAGGGAGAATGTGGTGCTCTTAAGGGAATGATGAATAGATGAATGTAGAAACAGGAAAGTAATTGAAAAAGTGAAAAAAAAAAAGAATGTTTCAAAGCAGGCTAAAAGCAGAGGTAATGAAGATGGTGTGGTAACTCAAAAGCAAAAGGCAGAGTAATCAACCCTTCACCATCCCCTTCCCCACCTCCTGTCACCTTTTATTCCTCCAATTCCACATAGGATGCTGACTTGGCAGCTATACAACTTTGATATACAGAAACTTCTGCTACTTTTGGGTTGTCTATTTGTGTAAATACATTGCTTAAATATAAAGGAAAAATCATTTTCCAATTGGTACCTTAATATAATAGTTCTTTGTTTTTATTTTAAGATTTATTCTCTATCTATGACTTATGCTATGCAATGAAGGGCCAGGGTGTTTATAATGATGCTGTGCATTACCAAAAGCACTGTGTGTTGGACCAGGTCTGATTAATGCATACAAACTATAGTTAATATATGACTGATGGTGGTCTCTTTTTGCATAATTGCTGGCTTTACTTTCTCTTAAATCAATAGGGTGTTTAAAGATGATTAGATCTAAATGTACTACTGAAATGCCCCACTTAATGCCTTAGCTACCCCATCTTAACTGGGCTCTCTACTTTCACCTGTTTCTATCCTCTTTTTTTTTTTTTCTTCAGGTTAACTTTTTTACCACCTGGGATCTCTGTCAATTTCAGCAGCAGGCAGGTATTATTACTATGATAAAAAACTTTCAATATTCTCAAAACTTCTTTATAAATATTTTAAGATTTATGTTGTGGATTTTCTCATAGTTACACCAATTCTTGATATAGTTTTTCCATTTTGATCTACAATTGATTTCAAGATTTTCCAAAAGTTTCAGCTTTACAACATTAGCATTCAGGTCTTTTCACTTATTTTAGCTTTTACAACATAGGAATGGGCAAAATCTTGAAATACTAGACAATCATACTGAAAGGTGTCAATGAGGGATCAAAAAAGGTAAAAGCATGGGGATTGTAGTTGTAGAAAAGATATGTACAGAAGCTAAAAAAGGTAGCTGCCACTAGTTCACCTTAAAAACTCAAATATTATTCATTTTGGTAAAACATGTTATAACATTTTAAGAAGTATTAATGGACTAGAAATGATAGCTTAGACAAATACTCTTTATGATTTAAGACTATTAAATTAATCTTTTATTTGTAGTGTACCAAAACCTTAGAAGACAGAGTTTATGGGGTATTGATATGATAGGGGGTGGGTGGGGGTCCCTCCTATTTTTTTTGCCTTATTGAAATAACTCACCAATATTTTGGACTGACTAGTCATAGGAGGAGGCTAAAGATTATGAATTTGGAAATCTATTTCCATTCATTTAGGGCGGTGGGGGATTGAGATTTGTTCGAGTCCTTTCACATGGGAGAAAAGGTTGTCATGTTGGGTCCCTTCCAACTAAGCTTTCTTCATTCCCTCCCTCTCTTTCTTTATTTTTTATAATTAGTGGAGAAAAAGTGGAATATTTTTGTTAAAAGAGTTGGCAATTACTACTTTTCTTAATCCTTTAACTAGTTAAATGTTTTTGTATCAAATTGACTAATAATGACTATTAAACTACATTATTACTAGGGCTTGCTGTGGTTGTTATCATAATATTTATGTATTTTAATCGATTTTTCATTTTTGTTATAATATACGTTTCTTATAACAATATTTCATTACCTTGTTTAGATAGTTATATTGTATTATTAATTTAAATATCATGTTACTTTATTATTTCTCTAAATTTTTATTGTATCGTATTATATAATTATTATTATTTTGATTAAAATTGAATCGTATTATTGATGAAAAATTTGTAATGGAAAAACAAGAATGCTTATAGAATCTTTGCCGCCCTGCGGACGGTGCCTAATTGGTAGGCCTTCCACTTTTCGCTTCTTTGGAATGATTATTGGCATAACACAAATACTATTATTTTTGTTTTCGAGTTTTGAGGGTGGAAAAGTCCTTATTAGGAAGTTTTTATCGAATAGGATCTTACATGACCTGAATCTGAATATAATCGAGTTTTAATATGAATATTGAATATTAGGTAAAAATATAACAGACAAACATTATTTTGTATAGTTTTGGGTTTTCACTCCATCTTTTTACATAACCTTTTCACTATTAATAAAAATACGAGGGTTGAATCAATAAATATTGAGAAAATTTTAAAGTTTTCTGTGTTTAACTAAACAACATATATATAATTATAGTGGTTTTGCAATAGAATTAGTTACAAAGTTGGTACTACTAAAACATCTATAATAATAACAAATAATAACAAATTTTGTGGGACACAAAATATGTGTGGGTTTTTGTGTGTAGTGTCGGCACGAATACTTTTTAAATATGATTTTTGAGGAAAAATATACTTTAATTAAAATATTGACTGATATAAGTTTTATGAAGATATTTAAATTTTTTAAAAGCTAGTCTAAAAGTATAAACATTTCTTCCTCTCTTTTTTTTCTCTTCCTTTTATAATGTAATAATATGTCCTACTGAAGTATTAATAGTATATTTTTTTTTAAGAAAATGAAAAAATTAATCCAATTTATATATTTTTATTTTTTTGTTGGTCCAAAAAATAGGTGGAAAGTGTCGTAACTATGAGTAGTCATTGACTCTCCCCAGCCACTAGCTAAAAAGAAATATAAAAGTTGAAAGAAAATGATGTCACTGTTATATCCTTTAGATAGTGAAACTTAATATTTCAATTTGTCAAAAATATTCCTTCAATTTTATTTCTTTTAATATAATAAGTATTGATGGGTTTCATCTAATTTTTATTTCATAAATATTTTATTCATCATATACCTTAGGAATTTATTTAGAAGATTTTTTTAATTTTTTTTTTATAAAAAGAACGATAAGTCTAATTAAGAAACATGAATCTAGTGTAGCTCAATTATAAGGGGCCAATAATATTCCTGTTTCTTTCTGAAGATGAAGTAAGGTGCAATTATTTTCGACATTTAGGTACACTATTATTTGGAAATGAATAGTATGATGTGACTTGGTTATTTAAGCGAAAAAAATTTAAATATGTCGTTACATTTTGAGAAAATACTTATTTATGTCATGCATCAAAATTTTGACTCATTTATGTCATTTTCATTTGAAAAAAAAAATCGTTCATATCATTATTTGTTAACTAAAATGATATCTGAACTATTTATCTTTAAGAAAGCAATTTAGTTAATATCTTGGTCGAATCATAGTTGATCGTTTTTAAAAAATGATTTTGCAAAATCAGAACAATTTTCAATTAGAGCGGAATATAAATGAGCTTTTTCCCTTTTTTTAAAATACAAAATGGGAATAAATTGGGATGACATTCACCAAAGGTACTAATTGCTTCAAAATGAAGTGAAATGAAATACAATATTGTTCATATGAATATAATATATAGTTATATTTCATAAGAGCTACTACAACTTAAATTAGATATATAATTAAAGAATGAATAATTTAGTGATGGGGTTAGAAATAATGGTTGACGAACAAGTTATATAAAGATTAATACAGGGATTAAAATATAGATATTATATAATCATCAGATTTTTAAATTTAAATGAACGTGTCTAGTACTCATCAAGTGAGATGGACATTCAGAATTTAGCCTTTTTTTATCCTAATTTTTTAATATATTTTAAAAATATTTTATAAATTGTCAATTATTGTGATTTATAATACTTTTTACGTAGTTTTTTATTAAATTTTTTTTTTATAGATTTCATGTCTAAATTGATGATTAAACTTAAAATGTTTAGCTTTCGAAATTTAAACTGTGTCACATAAATTAAAACATGAAAGAATATTTTTCTAACTAGAAGTACTTTATATTGTTGAACGAATGATTTTGTTTAACTTTATTTTTATGCAAAAATATTATATTGTATTCAACAAATAAAATTTCCATTTCATCGTATGCTTTTGTGGTTGTTAGGATTTATTGAAAAGATATGGCAAGAAAGTGGAGGTCAACAAAGTAACTCCAAGAATCAAAGCCACCAAAACTCCAATATAAATGTCATATCTATATAGAAAATTATAAATTTCAAATCAATTAAAATAATATGATCATCAATTGATCGTGCATTTTTAAGGAAAAGAAATGATATTCTTTAATATTTATTTATTTTTTAAAAAAAAATAGTAGCTATTTTAATCATTAATATCAATTTCATATGGTTCAATATCCTTGAGCAATCTTATCTCAGCAATTAATCCAAAAGGTGAAATGATTTTACTCATGTATGGTAGGCTCATAATTCATATATAGTCAGTCCATGGGTTAAATGGATGCTTAATTGTATAGAACATGTTAGTTATCTCTTTATTTTATTTTATTTTATTTAGTATTTGAAATTCACAGTGGAATTAAGATTCAGGTCGTATAGAGCCCTAAAAAGTGTTTTCTTTAATTTTTTTTTTATACACAGAACTCGAACATGAATTCTTTAATTAAAAAAAGAGCAACCTCATCTGTTGCACCACATCGTTTTGTATCAAAGTTAGGTAGTCATAATTACAAGTCATAACTCATGGGCTTGAAAAAATTTCATTATACTACTCATTCTATTATAATCTATGTAACTCTTTTATTTTTAGTCTAAGTCCAAATAGAACGATATCCTTCTATATTTAATAATATTTTAATTTTTAATTTTTAATTTGTTTAATTATATAATTTATATTAACACAAATATATATAAGCGGTTTTAGATAATAAATTTGAAAAAAAATTATTTCAATTTTAAATTTCTTACTCAATCAAACATCAATGATAACGGATGGAATAACATTACGAAAATATTAGACAAAATATCCATTAGATCAAAATTCTTTACCTAAAATAGATGGCGGAGCTTTTAGATGACTCTCCTGTCCCTTTTCTTCTCCAATATTTTATTATTTTTTTGGTAATATTCTCCAATATATAATTAATTTCCATTGAAGATTACTCCTTTTCTTCTTATTTATGTAATAAAAAAATCGGATTCGAACATAATATATATATATATATATATATAATTGTCGATTGATACATAAGTAAATAAATTAATCATGATTTAAGTAGGTTGGAATTGAAAAAAATAAGCTTGTTGAAGAAGATAAATTATTGCAATTAAATAGTGTATATAGATATTTATACATCTATAACTGTATACATGGTTATATGTCATATATACATGATTATACACTATTTAACTAATAATCTCGATATATCTCATGTTTATGCGATTATTTTTAATTGAATTTTTTCACACAATATACATACACTTACATAAGAAGCTCAGGGGACCGTTTGGTTGGGAACAAGTTATCTACGATTAAATACATGAGATAACTTATTTCATCACTATGACATAAATGGTGGGATAAGTTATTTCAAACATGACAACCAAACAAGACTCAAAAATTTTATCCCATCACTATTTTTTTATATCCGTCACACCAAACGACCCCTTACATCATCTAATAGGGATAAAAAAGAATTCTAAAAAAAGAAGTGAAAAGAGTGACACAGCTAGAAGTATAATTTTTTTTTTTTGATTTGTCCCTAATGTGTCAATGGAACAATAGTACTTTCTTAGGAAAGCCTAGAGCATTTCATGCTAATAATAGCATAATTCTTCTTCTCCCTGGTGAGGAGTTTTTTTTGTGTCTAAAGTATCAATGCAACAACATTTCCTTTAGAATGCTAGATCATAATCATGCTATTAGTAGCATAGTTCTTCTTCCCCCTAGTGTGAAGTCATGCCCCTCCCAAAAAACAAGGGTGTGTCTAGTTCATTACGACGAGCAACGCGGTGTTTGATTATGAATTTTTATTTTTTTTGTATAATAGGTTTGATTATAATTTTTTTTTAGAATATTTAGGTATTTGAAAAGTAATAGATAACTTCAATTCGTATTCATGGCCAAACACAATTCAATTTTCAAACATTACTTTTTTTACTTTGAAAAAAAAAACTATCTTCTTCTTTTTTTCAAATTTCACGGTGGACCATGTCAAACACCTACTAAGGGATCGTTTAGTAGAGTGTATTAGCAAAAATAATGCATACATTAACTTTGTGTATTAGTAGTCCCTTACATTAGTTATACATTATTTTATCGTGTATTGGAGAATGTACTATAAATACCATGAAATTCTAGGTATTAGTAATGCAAAGAGATTTAATACATGCACTAGCATGCTTAAAAACTCAATTACCCCTCAAAAATACTTTTACATCTTTTCCATCATAATTATTAAGGATATTTTTACATAATGCATACTATTTTTAATACATCAAATGAAATAATGTATAAAAAATAATATATACATAACTAATGCAAGTATTGCTAATATGATCTATTGAACGTTATTTTTATACACTATACCAAACGGTCCGTAATATTTAAACAATTTTTTGTCTTACTACTTCCTCTTCTTATGTTTCAATTTGTTTACCTTACTTTCCTTTTTAGCCTTTTTTTGGATAACTTTTTAATTTTAACTTTCTACATAACATGTTTAATATCACAAAATTAAATGAATATTTTGATTCATTAATTTACACGTCTTTAGTTTAAACTACAAAATTCAAAATCTTGTTTTTATATATTTTCTTAAACTCTCTTTCAAGTCAATCTCCGACTAATAAATCCAAAACGGTTTTGACATTTTAGAAAAAAATAAAGTACCTTTTTTTTCTAACTACCGTTACTTCTCAATTCAAAATCCATGTATTGTTTCTCGATCTTAATTTGCAATTTTTCTTCGTTTTTATACTTTGGCAACTGAAAAAAATACAGCAAAGTGTGCAGCTTTACTTCTCTGGCTGATTTTATGAGTGCTTTGTTGCTCTATTCTACCAGAACCAAACACTATTGCCTTGACAAAAAGCTCTCTGCTTTCACCATTTACTTCCCTTTCAAATTCTTCAGCACATTCTCAGTTCAATGCAGACAACAGCAGCCAATAAGCCGCCCCTTTCAATCCCTGCAAGATCACCCAGAACCAGAAATTTCTGGGTTTCATCAAAAGGGGTTCTCCAATATCACCCAAGACATTGTTGGAAGGGCAGTTCATGCAGTTTGTCTAAAGGAAGAACCCCATTTGAGCATTTTCCATTACAACACTTTGATCAATACGTACTCGAAGTTCGGAAGAATTGAAGTTGCTCGCCATGTGTTCGATGGAATGCCCGAGAGAAATTTGGCGTCTTGGAATAATATGGTGTCTGGGTATGTCAAGATGGGTCTTTATTGGGATGCTGTAGTTCTTTTTGTTGAAATGTGGGGTTGTGGAATTCAACCGAATGGGTACTTTTTAGCTAGTTTGTTGACTGCGTTTAGTAAATTGGAAACTATGGTTTTGGAAGGGGTTCAAATTCATGGATTGGTTTTGAAATGTGGTTTGTTGCATGATGTTTTTGTGGGAACTTCTTTTCTCCATTTTTATGGTGTATATGGACTACCTTGTAGTGCTAAAACATTGTTTGAGGAAATGCCGGAAAGAAATGTTGTTACTTGGACTTCTTTGATGGTTGCATATTCAGATAATGGTTACCCGGATGTGGTATTAAATTTATACCAAAGAATGAGGCATGAGGAGGTGTCTGGTAATCAAAACACACTCACTGCTGTTATTAGTTCTTGCATAGCTCTTGATGATGATTTTTTGGGTCATCAAGTGCTAGGTCAGGTTGTAAAGTCTGGATTCCAGGACAATGTTTCGGTATCAAATTCTCTTATTTCGATGTTTGGAAGTTTTGGTTTCATTGAGGATGCCTCTTATATTTTTGAGGAAATGAACGACCGTGACACTATATCGTGGAATTCAATTATTTCTGCACTAGCAAATAATGAGTTGTGCGGAAAGGCGTTCAGCTTGTTTTCTGAAATGCGTCGTAATCACGACGATGTCAATTCAACAACACTTTCTTCATTGATGTCTGTTTGTGGAACTATAGATCGTGTAAACTTAGGGAGAGGTGTTCATGGTTTGTCGTTGAAATTGGGATGGGATTCTAATATTTGTGTGTCAAATACTCTTCTCTCAATGTATTTGGAGGCTTCAAGGGACAAAGATGCAGAAAGTTTGTTCTTGGCGATGCCAGCGAAAGATTTGATTTCATGGAACTCTATGATGGCTGGTTATGTTTTAGCGGGCAAGTACTTCAAGGTTTTGGAAGTGTTGACTGAACTGCTTCACTTGCAAAGAACACTTAATTATGTGACCTTTGCTAGTGCTTTGGCTGCTTGTTCAGATGGCCAATTGCTTGATGAAGGCAAAATTATTCATGCTCTTGTAATTGCTCATGGGCTCCATGACAATTTAATAGTTGGCAATGCATTAGTCACCATGTATGGAAAGTGTGGTATGATGTGCGAGGCTAAAATGGTATTTCAAAAAATGCCTGACAGGGAATTAGTCACTTGGAATGCATTAATTGGTGGCTATGCAGATAAAAAGGACACACTTGAGGCAGTAAGAAATTTTAAGTCGATGAGAGAGGAAGAAAATTCTCCAAATTACATTACTTTGATCCATGTTCTTGGTTCTTGCTCAACTGAAACTGATCTTCTGAAGTATGGCATGCCATTGCACGGACATATAATTCTGACTGGTTTTGAGACAAATGAATACATTAGGAACTCTCTCATAACAATGTATGCTGACTGTGGTGATGTCAATTCGAGTAGTCTTATCTTTAATGAGCTACTAAATAAGACATCAGTGACCTGGAATGCTATGCTTGCAGCTAATGCTCGTCTTGGTCTCTGGGAGGAAGCGTTGAAACTTCTTCTGCAGATGCAAAGGGAAAAACTGGAGTTTGATCAATTCAGCCTCTCTGCTGCACTTTCAGCTGCAGCAAACTTGGCATCCTTGGAAGAGGGACAACAGATACACTGTTTAGCTACTAAACTTGGATTTGACTCCAATTCTTTTGTTGGAAACGCTACGATGGATATGTATGGGAAATGTGGTGAAATGAACGATGTGCTGAAAATACTCCCTGAACCAAACCTGCGTCCAAGATTGTCTTGGAATGTATTAATATCTGTTTTTGCTAGACATGGATTTTTCCAAAAAGCTAGGGATACCTTTCACGATATGGTAAAGCAAGGTTCAAAACCAGACCATGTCACTTTTGTGTCTCTTCTATCAGCCTGTAGCCACGGTGGTCTAGTAGATGAAGGTCTTAGATATTTTGCTGCTATGACTTCTGAATTTGGAGTTCCGGCTGGCATTGAGCACTGTGTTTGTGTAGTAGACCTTCTCGGAAGATCAGGAAGGCTCCCTGAAGCCATAGCTTTTATTAAAGAAATGCCAGTGCCACCAAATGACTTTGTTTGGAGAAGCTTGTTGGCAGCATGCAGGATGCACAGGAATACAGAACTAGGAAAGGTAGCTGCTGAAAATCTTCTAGCATCTAACCCATCGGATGATTCAGCTTATGTTCTTTATTCAAATATCTGTGCAACTTCTGGGAGGTGGCAGGACGTTCAGAACGTGAGAGCTGAAATGGAATCACATAAAGTGAAAAAGCAGCTTGCTTGCAGTTGGGTCAAGTTAAAGAACCAAATTTACACCTTTGGGATCGGAGACTTGTCTCACCCAGAGTCAGAACAAATATACCGGAAGTTGACAGAACTGAGAAAAAAGATTCAGGAGGCCGGTTATATTGCTGATACAAGCTTTGCACTGCACGACACAGATGAAGAACAGAAGGAGCACAATTTATGGATGCATAGTGAAAGACTTGCACTGGCATATGGTTTGATTAGTACCCCTGAAGGTTCAACTCTTCGAATATTTAAGAACCTTAGAGTCTGCGGTGATTGCCATTCAGTTTTCAAGTTGGTAAGCAACATTATTAGTAGGGAAATCATATTGAGGGATCCTTATCGGTTTCACCACTTTAGTAGTGGCCAATGTTCTTGTGGTGATTACTGGTGATGATGGTGTTGGTTATCTCCGACAAATTTAAAAAAGATTTGAGCGGGGTTCTGGACCGAGTACTCTACTTAGCTCTTGAGAGATGATGTATCTCACCAGTTCTGAAAACATGGTCAGATTATCAATACTCAAAATGAAACGAGATCAGATTATTGCCCGTGAATCGTGGCAAAGATTCCTCATTTGATGTTTCTAAGTTGTTCTATGCAACTTTTTCTCGAGCATCAACTTATATACAAAAAACAACATTTGCCAAAGTATAGTGCATCACCTTTCTTGAATTATTTTCCCTTGAAAGAAGCAATTGTAGATTATGACTCTCCAATTATCATAATCTGCTAGCAAAGACAAGCAACCAATCTTGTAATAGCACATAACTTGGATTTCAATGTACTCCATTCTTACCTGGAACTTCCCAAATTGGATTTTAATAACTAATACAAGTCTTTCTTCTAAAGTCTCCATCTTTACTCATGCAATTCCAAGTTTAAACTAGAGCCGTTAAAATGGGCTTAGCCCATGGAATCGGTCCAAATTTACTAGTTATTGAGGTAGGGTTGGAATAGAATTTCTCAAGTTCATTTAAAACTAGGGCTTATAAGTTCGGTCCATATAAACCTTTGACTCTTGAGGCTTGATTAGGGTTAGCTCGGAGTCAGCCTATGGGTCAAAACTTTTCATTTAAGATTAATTACAATAATCTTATTAGTATATAATCTAATTATTTGAATGTATTTTATGTTGTAATATTATGAATCTTCATACCTAGATACATGTATCTCATAAATTAAGGCTGACAATTGGACAGAATTTTGCGTGATTCGATCCGATCAAATTCAAAATAAACATATTTTACTTTAAAGTGACACCCTTTTGCCGGAATGTTACATTATATATAGATGTCAAAATGTTTAATGAATATACACAAATGTAGTGATATTTCTTAAAACAAGTTGAAGGTTTAGTATTAAGATTAAAGAGTTGTAAAAAATCCATGAGGTCGCGTGTTCAAGCCCTATTAGTCTCATTAATTTTTCTTATTGACATCCTTTAATGTTGTCGTCGACAGTAGATAAATGTATTATGACACCACATACTCATTGAGATTCTTAAATAATCTAAATAGAGAAGACAATTATATTTTCATTTCAGAAAAAGCAAATTAGAGCAATTATGATAATACATTGACTTTTTTTTTCAAAAAAATATATTTCAAATATGATAAAGAAAATTAGGGCAAAACCCTAAGTCGAAATGTTTAATGAATTTACACAAACGTATTGACATTTCCTAAAACAAGTTGAAGGTTTAGTCTTCAGATTAAGAAGTTGTAAAAAAATCCATGAAATCACGTGTTCAAGCCCTATTAGTCTCATTATTTTTCTTTATAATATAGAAGTCAAAATGTTTAATAAATATACACAAACGTATTGGCATTTCTTAAAAAAAGTTGAAGGTTTAGGGCCCGTTTGGATGGGCTTAATAAAAGCAGCTTTAAAAAAGTACTTTTGAAAGTGCTGAAACTTATTTTTAAAATAAGCAGTTACGCGTTTGGATAAAAGTGCTGAAGTTAAAAAAAAAATTGTTGATGTGTTTGGCAAATAAGTGCTGATAAACAGTTTTTTAAATCAAAATGTCTGAAATACCCTTAAAAGCTGTTAACATAATAAAAGTTAATTAATTTATATTTTACAGCCATAAATAATTATATTTTGCTATCATTCACATATTTCTTCACTTTAAATTGGAAGAACAGGAAGAAGTTCAGCAGCTATGCCAAACGTGAAAAGGAAAAAATGGAAGATAAAGATGTTAGGGTTATGTGGGTAATTTGGAGATTGTATAAAAATATTAAGGGCAAAGAGGTAAAAATGTGGTCAACTTAAAACAGCTTATAAGCTTAAAAAAAAAAAACACCCCTACCCCAGCTTTTAACTTTTGGCTTAAAATAAGTTTTTTTTAACTTAAAATAAGTTATTTTGAGTATTGCCAAACAGCTAAATAAGTCAAAAACCAGCTTTTAAGTCAGTTAGACCAGCTTTAAGCTGAGCCAAACAGGCTCTTAGTCTTCAGATTAAGGAGTTGTAAAAAATCACGTGTTCAAGCTCTATTAGTCTCATTATTTTTTTTTGTAATATAATCATTGACATCCCTTAATGTTGTTGTCGACAGTAGATGAATGAATTATGACACCACACTCTCACTGAGATTCTTACGTGTTGGATTCGAAAGAATCATGACATAATGTGTAAGCTTACTATTATTGTAAATTATGTCGATGAATAAGATGATAAAAATATATTAAAATCGTGATATTATTAAATTATGAAATAATCTAAATAGACTAGAAAATTATATTTTATTTATAAAAAAATATTATAAATAAAAATTAAAAATTATCTCAAAATATTAATATTTGCGTGAAAGTCTAATTTCGTTTTAACCACAATGTTGTTTAGATTTAGGGTTGAGGTTGGGTCCATCGACATAACTTCTATAGAGTTAAGCAACATATTTTTTGTTATATTATAATACAAAAATATCTACTCATGCGATATGCGGTACAAAAATTGGTTATTATTTCAATGTAAGTGATACTTTCAATTACTTTCTTTTTACTGAAAGACAAAAATTAATAAATTTTTTAAATTTCAAGACAAATTAAAGATCGACTCAAAAGAGGAGCATTTGCATGATGTCCCAAAAATCTTAGCATAATCCCATATTTAGATGAAGGGTTTGGGCTGGACCAATCTCACAAGGCAAACATACTTAACGATTCTAAATGGAAGGGTTTATAGTTTCACGGTATCTATTTATCAAGGATTTAGAGTCGCTTCATAATGTTTTACAAGTTTTTATCTTATGTCTTGAAGAATTTATCCTACACCATGCACAAATACAAATGTTAGGGGCAAAATTAGCAAAAGAAAAAAAATTATTTGAAGAAAAAAAATTAAAATTAATTCATACGAAGGGTTATAAGCGGTGTAGTTTTCAGATTAAAGAGTTATAAAAAATCCATGAGGTCGCGTGTTCAAGCCCTATTAGTCTCATTAATTTTTCTTATTGACATCCCTTAATATTGTTGTCGACAGTAGATAAATGTATCATGACACCACATATTCATTGAGATTCTTAAATAATCTAAATAGAGAAGACAATTATATTTTCATTTCATAAAAAAAAAAATTAAAGCAATTATGATAATACTTTGATTTTTTTTAAAAAAAATATATATTTCAAATATGATAAGAAAATTAGGGCAAAACACTAAGTCAAAATGTTTGATGAATATACACAAACTATTGACATTTCTTAAAACAAGTTGAAGGTTTAGTATTCAGATTAAGGAGTTGTAAAAAATCCATGAGGTCACGTGTTCAAGCCCTATTAGTCTCATTATTTTTCTTTATAATATAGAAGTCAAAATGTTTAATGAATACACACAAACGTATTGGCATTTCTTAAAACAAGTTACAGATTTAGTCTTCAGATTAAGGAGTTGTAAAAAATTACGTGTTCAAACCCTATTAGTCTCATTATTTTTCTTTATAATATAACCATTGACATCCCTTCATATTATTGTCGACAGTAGATGAATGAATTATGACACCACACCCTCACTGAGATTCTTACGTGTTGGGTTCGAAAGAATCATGACATAATGTGTAAGATTACTATTATTGTAAATTATGTCGATGTATAAGATGATAAAAATATACTAAAATCGTGATATTATTATATGAAGAAATAATCTAAATAGAGAAGAAAATTATATTTTCATTTCAAAAAAAAAATTAAAGCAATTATGATTCTACTTTAATTTTTTAATAAGAAAATCAGGATAAAACCCTAAAACTACGTTCATAAAACATGTTGTTAATGGTAGTGTTGTTGTCCAGACAATTCTGCTTAAACTCTTCAAGGCAGAAGTTGTAAGATCAGGTAAACTAGTCCCCAGAAAATTACATGGATGAATTCACAATCGATCTTCTCAATGAACAAAACATATATAAAAAATTTATCAAAAAAAAAACTAAGATGCAGTGTATGATCAGTAATGGAACCAATTGTATTTTAAAATTGATTATATACGACCTTAATTTTTTGAAAAGTCAAACTCAAGCTAATTAGATTATTAAATAATTATTTTTTTTAATAAAAAACATTGATTTAACTTTGAATGACTTCTAAAGTTTAACCATCACTGCGGTTTAGACCTATTTTTATAATTAAATATAATATGAAATATAAAAAAAATTTAAAATGATACTATGATTGGTATATTCCTACTACTTCTAGAATATTTTGATGCTATGTTTAAAGTTTGATTTAATTGAAAAAGATTTCTATAGTATAATCTATAGGTACTTATGTAAGATATAAACATTTGTGATATTATGTATCAATAATATGTCTATTATATCTTACGAATACTATTAGAAAAGTGTGGATTGCATGAATATTTACTTAGGACTTTCAAAGAAATGTTCACATGTAATTTAGTTTCTTATCTATTTTTTTGTTTGAAAAAATTCAAAGAAAAAACTTTTGTGGATAACTATAACTTGCGAATATAAAAATTTAATTACTCTTGGGATTTTGATTCCGCAAATATGTTACCTATGAATATTTTCTCAAGAAATATAAAAAAAATCACAAGTAATTTTTGTTAAAAATTTGTGTGAAATATAGAAATATACTTCCTGTTAAGATCTTCTGAATTTGCTGCATATACAAAATAAATAGTAATTCGAATGAATAGTGCCCTTTCACAAAAAATATTTAAAAAGTCACAAGAGATTTTTGTTAAAAGTTTGTGAAATACAGAAATGTACTTATTTTTAAAATCTTCTATATCCAGGATGAATAATAGTTCGAGTAGGTAATGGACGATCATTAGTTCGAATAAGTAAGTAATGAACGAATCACATCAACAATCAGTCTTCTAAATAGTGTGTTTCAGTAAAAAGTAAAGAAAAAAAATACCAAATAAAAGTCACTTTAGAGACATTTGTCAAATAAAAATATCCTGTTGTTAATGAGTAGGAAAACAACAATGTAAAAGAGCATCATAAAATGGTAATTTCTTTTTAACTTTAAAGAAATATCGTGGAATTAGACATATAAATAAGTAAATTTTCTTAATTAATCAATAGATATAAAAAAATATTATAAATAAAAATTAAAAGTTATCTCAAAATATTGATATTTGCGTGAAAGTCTAATTTCTTTTTAACCACAATGTTGTTTAGATTTAGGGTTGAGGTTGGGTCCATCGACATAACTTCTATAGAGTTAAGCAACATATTTTTGTTATATTATAATACAAAAATATCTACTCATGCGACATGCGGTACAAAAATTGGTTATTGTTTCAGTGCAAGTGATACTTTCAATTACTTTCTTTTTACTGAAAGACAAAAATTAATAAATTTTTTAAATTTCAAGACAAATTAAAGATCGACTCAAAAGAGGAGCATTTGCATGATGTCCCAAAAATCGTAGCATAATCCTATATTTAGATGAAGGGTTTGGGTTGGACCAATCTCACAAGGCAAACATACTTAACGATTCTAAATAGAAGGGTTTAAGGTTTCACAATATCTATTTATCAAGGATTTAGAGTCGCTTCATAATGTTTTACAAGTTTTTATCTTATGTCTTGAAGAATTTAGCATAAATACAAATTTTAGGGGCAAAATTAGCAAAAGAAAATAAATTATTTGAAGAAAAAAAAATTAAAATTAATTCATACGAAAGGTTATAAGCGGTGTACTTATCCTTTACTTCTTATCAAGGTAGTGGTGTGATAATGAATTTGTTAACCCAACCTATCTTCACGAACCAGAGGTTTCTATGTAAAGTTGTTAAAATGGGCTCGGGCCATTAGGCTGGTCTAATCCAATCCTTGAATTAAGTGGTATTGAGCTTAATTTTTTTAGTTCATTTCTGAATAAAGTTTATTAGCCTAGTCTTATTTGGCCCGCTAGCCTTACAGACAAGACTTAAAGGTCAGCCCGTGGCCTGTGAATTTTAGAAACATTTATTATAGAATATAATTTAAATAGTGTTTTATTTGTTAAGATTTTGTAAACAAATATTTAAAATATATAAAATAAAGTCTAACTCCTTTGTAGATCATTTACATTTTAAGATCATTAGCTCACTGAATTTTTTTATTAGCCCAAATCATTACTCCGTTATAATTATGAATCTTTGACCTCTTCTATTTTTGTTTTTATGCCTAATTTTTCACTTCTTTTTTCTTCTCTTGTTTATGGAAAAAGTTGTTAGGTAATGTTTTTTGCTCGGATGAATCTTATGAATATTATATTTTGGCTATTATGTTGTTTCATAAGTATTCACTGAAATATGTATAATCCGTAATAAATGAATTTCTTTATGTATTGATGTCGTGTTCATAAGATATCAACGTTCAATATTTTTTCTAAACGGTCAATATTGTTCACTTTTTGATTGAAATGTCAATTTGTCCCAACTCGTTGTCGATTTAAGACTGAATTTGATTGCTATTTTATAAGTCTTTTAACTAAAAGGATCGACTCCTCCTAATCTCTTTAAGTCTCTAGCCTATAAAAATTGAGTTAAACCGAGTTAAATTATTTCATTTTGACAGTTCTATTTTATGAACTAGGACAAATTATTCCTTTATTCTGATCACGGGCCTTATTTATCACACCCAACCCAAGACCGTAAGGTTTAGAAGGGCTTGCTCTTTAATTAAGATTAACATTCAATTTTATATTATATAAAATAGGATAAATTATGCAAACCCTTTACTTTATAAAAAGATCAACCCAGTTTTCGAAACAACTCAAATTGGCTAATACTCTGTTCTTATTCCTCCTTGGCTTTAATGGCTTCCTTTGTCATTTTCTTTTCTTCTTACTCGTATTCTTCTTCTTTTAATTAAAAAAAAAATATGATGTATCAAAAACGTGAATCGCTTTGGGACTATTTAAATATGATTTCGAGTTGATCGAGATTAAAAAGTCAAGTCAATGTATATTTCATGCATAGTTAATGTATATTTCATATATAGTTAAGTTATATATAATTTTTTTTGAGTGTATCACAATGTATAGTCAGTGTATAACTCATGTATAGATACATTTTCTTTGTATTATACCGTGTGCATATTTTCTATGACTTTTGACAAACGATAGTGTATAAAATTATTTGAAATTGGCAAAATATTTCTTTTCCTTCTTTCATTTTTACCATTATAACTTACTTTCATTCTTCTTCTACCTTCTTTCTATTTTCTCTTCTTTCGCTTTGTCTTTCTTCATTCTTTTTCGGGGTTTTTAAAAAATAAATAAAAAGTTGACAGGTCAAAACATAAATCATTTCGAGTGAACTTTATATCAAAAATTCAAAAAATGAGAGAATTTTATATTTTAATTTTGAGATTATTTAGAAATGATTTTGAGTTGACCAAGTTTATATAATTAGAGTGTACATTATGCTTAGTTAAGTTATATTTAATTTTTTAAGCGTATCATAATGTATAATAAATGTACAACTCACTTATAGATGAAATATATTGTATTGCTAGTATAGATTTTTTTTTATGACTTTGAGCATGTTATACTGTATATTAAATGTATTCTTCATATGAATTTTGACTAGTTTTATGTAAACAAGTAAAACACAAGTATATTTATTTTATTATAAAATAACTACTTTATGGTATATATTTCACACCAGCCCTAAAATATAAGTATCAAGTAAAAGAAACTAGTGTCTCTTATTATCTACTCCAAAATAATTAAAATGCCTTAAATATTTCAATCATGAATTGAAGATGCAATATTCTTGTCTGATCACATCATTAACTGCAAAAATTTAGAAAAAAATATAAATTGATCAAAATTAATAACTTATTTATGAAAAATAGCTATAACTTAAAATTTAAAAAAGTGATATTGCTTTTATAGCAAACTATTCCCCTCTTTCCAATCTTTTGGCCTTCTCTCTCTGTTTCTCTAATTTTCTCTCTTCTGCCAATAAGAAGAAATACATTTAAATATAAATGAGAGTTTTTTATTTTATTTCAATTATATTCGAAAAATTATATTTTACATTTTTGTCTCAGTTGTATTTGTATCCATGCATATAATAATATACATTCATTTTTTCTGTCAAATGTATTTGTGTCCAATCCAATGAAGGATAAATACAGTTGTATTCTTTGTATTTCAAATACAATTGATACAAAAAAAAAATGAGTACAATGTAAAATAAATACAAAATATAATTGTCTTGTATTTCAAATACAATTGATACAAATAAATATAGAATATAACACAAAATAAATACAACATGCAATCCTCTCTCCTCCCTCTCTTCGTTTGCATCTCTCCTCCTTCTCTCGATCTTGCTCGTCTTTCTCCTCCTCCTGATCTCGCTTGCATCTCTCCCTTCTCTCTCGAGATCTCGTTCACCTCTCTCCTCCCTCTCTCGATCTCACTCGTCTTTCTCCTCTTAATATGTATTCGTTTTGAGACAAATAAGTTTGTATAAGTATTTTTTTTATCCAGAAAAAAAGTACACTCTCTCCCGAGATCTCGCTCGCCTCTCTCCTCTCTCCTACCCTAACATTTAACTATAAATATGCAAATTATAGCTATAGAGCCTTATTTAAGGCCTAATATTTACTATTTCTCGAAAGTTCTCTCCTTATTTATGTCATTGCATATATATTCCATTATCCCACCTATATATTTTTCAAAAGGGGATTTCCTCTTTTTTTATTTATTTATTATAAAACCTAAAATTTGACGTTGACTCATTCCATAAGTAAGATAAAAGAATGATGAACATATAATTTTTATAAAGACTTTTGCACTTTGGTAGGTGATGCCCACTAAATGCTTAAAGAAAAACATATATAAACATGCAATAATATCATTCTTGAATCTTTGTTTTTTGGAAAATAAATCTCAGTTTGTGTCGTCCAGCTAAGCAATGCCTATCTTCCTAGTCATTTAATTAGGCATAAATAATTTTATTTGACCATTGCTCCAATATAAAACAATTTTTGTCAATTTGACGAACTGTTTTTTTTAGTGGTACCATACCTATCATTGATTTTATTCTTTTTGAACTGTTATGAAGATATATGATTATAATTTCGTTTGATAAATTAATAAAAGATATTCTTTTAAAAATATTTATGTATAATATAGATAAATATTATGAAAGGTGAGATGGTAGAAATAGAGGTGTGAATGGTGGAGATGAGAGTTACGAAAGTGGGGTAAACACGAGGTAACTAATGCCCCAAAAGAGGCTGAGGTGAGTATCGTTGCATTTTAAACAAAAAATTACTTCTATAAAAGAAAAAATAATTTTCATTTTTTTTGCTAACCATGCTTAAAGAAAATGAAAAGCATTTTTCATACGGAACACACCCTTTAATAATTGGTGAGTTGTGATAGGATGAATTTTCGAATTACTATACTACAAATTAATGACCTACCATATATGACTATATTATAGAAGGGAATGTTGAGGAGTTTAGGGTCAGCCGGTCAATTAATCGGTTTGCCCTTCTCAACTTTTTCTATTTATATTTCATATTCCGTATGTTTTAATTTATTTTTATTTTAATATTTTTTTTATATACTATGTATTTATAAAATTAGTATAAAAAATTAATTAAAATATCATAAATTTGATTACAACTAGAAATCTCCTATGTACTACATAATTAGGACTGAGAGAGTATGATTATCAATTCTATAAATCACAATAATTAACAATTTAATATAGTTGAAAATCATATTAAAATGTGATTTAACTCTCAGAATTTCACATGAGCCAAATAAATTGGCACAAACGTAGTGACATACATTATTTGAAAATGACGTTAAGAAAACTATTAATCACAAGTTAAAATATTTAAAAACATACTAAACATTTAATTAAATCTCAAAATTTAACATGTGTCATATTAATTCAGACAAGAGCAATAACATATATTATATAAAAAATACATTCTTGAAATGCTTTTTAAAAAAATATATTAAAAATCTAATAATTTTCAAAATTTCACATGTGTCACATAAATCATATTAATTAATTATTTAAAATATTTTAAAATTAATTCACTCTTGAAATATCACATATACCAAAGATATTATTTGAAAGTACATTAAAAATATAACAAAAACAATGAACAATAAATAATTAAAATATTTAATTAGCTCTTCTAATTTTATTTGTATCACATAAAAAAATAACTAAATTAATATATATTGGACCCGAGCTTGCCCGGGCTTTTATGTCTATTACATATATAGAAGTCATTTCTTGATTATGGGAGCAATAGTATGGACTATGGTTGCGTTTGAAATTTCAACACGTTAAATGATTGAATTTCACATGCTCATTGTCAATATATACATGCACCAAAAACTTGTCAATTTTAACCTATATGAAATATCAAAGACATATTTTTGAGTGAATTTCATATAAATATATATGTATGCCTAATCCTCTATATTCCTTAATATTGTCTGTTTTTACACTGACAAAATTAAAAATTGGAATTACAAGATACTTTATACACCACAAAATAATGAAATCTTAATGTAATTAAAAGAGACAGGGTCGCTTACTTTTATCAAGAGTAATATAAATTATAAGCATAGACTTGATTAATATAACAAAAATAATTTTTAGCGGTATTAAATATTGACATTAATAAGGAGTGCTAAAGTTTTTATCGGCATTAGTTAAGTATCATTAGAACCAATGTCGCTAAAATGCTTTAGAGACATATACAAAAAGTGACAATTGCCGCTAAAAATACATATTTAACGGTAATTAAGAATTAAATATCGTTAATGATTATTTTTATTATAGTGGATCATACATAGTATTATTATGTTTAAACATATCTTTATCCTATGGGATTATATAACCCGACCCGTGTTAGTTGATGAAATGAGAAATTATTTTATATCAAATCGTATAAAAATATTAAATGCTTATATTTTATTTAACTCCTCATCTCACTCCGTACGGTCAAAATTGGATATCTAAAGTGAAAAAAAAATATAAAATGGGATACAAATTTAGTAAATATGAGTCTAATATAATTCGATGTATGCGCATTAAGAGATAAATAGCATAAGAATCTTGACAACTAAACAGCATGTGTGAAAATATTAAAAAGAATATCTATGAGAGAAAAATCAGAACTGTCCATAATAAAAATAAAAAAAAATTAAAATTTTAAAAAAGAGGTTCCACTTTGTTTAATCCAAAAGGTGGATGAGTACCAAACTTTATTTTTTACAAATAAATTCCCATCATCAATCTTTAAAAGGGTGATCTGTCACTTGGCAGTTAGCTTGTCCTCTTTTTATAGTGCTAATTTGATTAATCATATTGTAAAGTGATGATTAACAAATTGATCAAGTATTTGTAGCTCTCCATTTAATTATATCCAAATGACAATGTGATATATCTTGTTATAATTATTATTTTACGTATCCAATCAATTAAAGTAGAACACTATGGGCCATCAGATTCAAAATAAAACATACTTTAAAGGACTACGTTCGATTCTTCTTATCTTTTGTGTTCCCTTACCTTCATAGTGGCTAATTAAGTTGATTTCCCATTAAAAAGATTTAAAATATACAAGAAAAATAAATATAGTTACTAGAAGCAAAGAGATTTCAATATTTATTTTTGGGCGGAGCCGATGCTTCAGTTATAGGTTTGGTTGAACATAATAGTTTTGATTTAGAGTTTAAACATTGTGTTTGTATTTAAAAAGCATTGAATACGAACAAAGAACTCATTTCAGAATTCAATAATTTTAATTGATAATATTTTTAAATTCATAGTCCTCAAATTCTGGACCAGTAATCTAGCATTCTGTAGGTATAAAAAAATACAACTTTTGAGTGAAGGAGTTCAAATAAATATAATCCCCCTCCTAGCTCGACCCTAATAATATCTTCTCGCCTTTAGAGAATACAAATTCATCAAAACCTTATATATTAACTCAAAATATTGTATACACATGTCAAAATTTCTTGATATTTTTTAAACGATAGCAACAAAAAAGTATTTAATTTTTACAATAGGACAAGATCATGCCCTTATTGTCTTTGGGAACAATTCAAATTTCTCCAATTCAAATATATGTCCTCATGCAACTTCAAAGTTATGGTCCTTGTGAGTTGCCTTTACCATTCATACAAACCCTAGCTAACATCCATTATGAAATTGGCCATTAGTTGAGTGTATAGGCAATTTTGCTTCACATAGTTGGATAGGAGCCTAACTGTGGGTCAAACCCAACCCCCCCATAATAGCAACTGATTTGATGGACTAATAACTAATTTTTGTATGAATGTGTTCTCACCCATGTGTATTTTAAAGTAAAATAGGGCTTTATGGGACACCTCTTGTCACAACTATATCATTGTTGTTCACTTCTATAGTTCTACTACAAACCTTTTACACTACAACAAACTATGGTAAATACAATTATATTATCGTTATATTATATTTAACTGACAGCAATAATAAATATAAGTATTTACAATTAGCATTTCATATAAATGTCACTAATCACTTTAACGATTCTGAATGTAATGTCATTAATTCAATTACCATTGAATATCTTTACTGTAATAAGTATCATGATTAAAATAATATTGTTACCATGCTAAATATCTCTTTTGTTATTGTATTAACTGGTATATACTAATTATAGTCTTATTCACGTCCATAGGCTCAGGACAAATTGCATTCAATGTGTTTGTCCTCAAATTACACAACTTGTTAGCTAAATGCTAAAGAGGATTTTTACTTTGTTGGACATAAATAGCCAGACGAATAAAGTTTTGTTATGTATTATTCCCTCCATTTTAATTGAAGTATAGTACTTTCAAAAGAATGTTTTGAAAAGCTTTTCATATATGTTTTAATTTTTGAAAAAAACTATTCCAACATTTTACATAATTTCTATAAGATTGCAAGACTCAGAAACCATTTTGATATACTACACATATTTTTAATTTAATACCATTCAATTTGATTGATTATTTTTTTAAAAAAAAAAAATCATCTTAGATCAAATTAAACTTGTGTTTGGATATGCAACATAAAATTATGATTTTAAATCTCGCACTCTTCAAAAAGCATGATTTGAGATTCCATTATCATGATCTCAATTTATTTATTTTAAAATGAATAATTTGATCTATAAGTTTATATCTCGTAAAAAATGACTCACTTTAAAATTTTGTAAAAAGGCTCAGGCTCTAACATGAAGAGTTATATTAAAGAATAACTAATTGCAATTATTGTTGACTAGTGGAGGATATTCATAAAATTATGTCTATTTGAAAGTTTGTAATCATAAACATTTATTTATAAAAAAACATGAAAATATGTTGTTTATCAATGTAACGCCTTATGGACTCCTATATCTTATTTATGGACTATCATTTGTTCATTCGGTAGAATTGTGTAAGAATTGGAGAACTTTACAATTTATGAAGTTTTCATGTTTAAGAAAAAAACTATAAAATTAAAAGGTTAAATTACATTTTCAAACAAAACTTAAACATCAAATCATTTAATTTTATATCATAATTTTATATTACCGAAGTACATTATTAGACGGGGAAAAAGTAAAAAGATACCCTGAGAAAATAGTAATAATAACTTGTATATATGTAACCGTTTCTACTGTTGACCATAGTTTGTTGCATTCATTAAGTTCAAAGTAAAATTTACAATGATCACATCAAATATCTTTTCATTATTAGTTAATTAGGTGAACCCAAGTAATTCTGAGAAAGGTAAATAAAAGCATAAATATATCTTCAAAATCAATTAATTCCAAGTAAGAGAAGAAAAAGTGAATGAAATGTTATCTCGTGATTCAACATGGAACCTACCTTAAGCATATATATTCCCCTAGGCGTTGAAATATGTACTCACCATTCAATGTATATCAACTATATAGTTAATATTTAAAAATAACTTTTAGCGGCATTAAATATTGATATTAATAAAAAATAATAAAGTCTTTATCGACATTAAGTGTCATTAGAATCAATGTCGCTAAACGTTTTAAGGACATATACAAAGAGTATTAATTGTTGCTAAAAATATATATTTAATAATAATTAAGAATTAATTGTCGCTAATAATTATTTTTGTTATAGTGACTGATTAAATTGTTAACAATAAAACCTAGAGGGTATGAGAGTTCGATTTTTTTATTGAACTACTTAGTTGGCTATTCGCTATCGATTTTGGGTCTTATTAATCTATAAAATCGAAAAGAAAATCGACAATATTTGACTGGTCCTAATATTGGCTCAACATTACATGTTTCACTGGTCCTTTGATTTAACTTGACACGAAGGCTAATATAATAATAAAATTTATACAAATTAAATTTAAAGCAATAAATATGATTAAATTAGCTCATAATATTTACTTAAATCAATGTCTCAAATTTAAAATATGATCCAAGTTAATTGTGAATTTGAGTTTGACTAAATTTCATGCGTACAAAAAAACCTGTCATCTTTTTAAGTAATATTATTTCTTTCATATCATGTTAAATGATTATCTTACTAAAATAGTTATTTTATATTGGTTGTTTACCTTAATTAATTAAGAAAATATTGATTTAAATTTTTCTATAGTATCCTTGCAATTAATTTCTTTTTGTTAATTTCTTTTTAAAAGTGTTCACATTTGTTTGTAAAAATTTCCAAGAAGTTTTTAAAGGGGAATTAATAAAATTATCTTCTTAGTTGTAATTTTTTAATATATGCATATAAAAAAATAATCAACTAATATGAAATAGAGGGTGTTTTTTTTTCATTTTTAATTTTTTCATTTTTAAAAATGAAATGTTAGGAGTGGTTACTTATATACTTTCTTTGTCCTTAATTACTTGTCTATTTTGACAAATCAAGAAAGAATACACTTTTTTTAAATTTATTATATCCTCAATTAATTATTTAAAAAATATAAAACTTTTTTAAAATCTTAATTTTTTAATTTTTTCTACTTCATAATTATTAGAAGTAAAATGATAAATTTATTATGCCAATAATTATTTTTAAAAATAGATATATCAATTTAAAAGTGAAAAAATAATTTAAATTTAATAACAAAGGAATACCTATCTTTGGATTTTGTCAAATCGAGTAATGACTAATCATACTTTACTCATTGGTACACACACAGTTTTAGCTTATACATGCAAACTTCTCTATAATAAGTCTTGTTCCATTTAATAATTTTTGCTTTTCCGATATTTGTAAATACGTAAATTTTATTTTAGACGTAATATATAAATATAACTCTTAATTTGGTTTAGCGGATAATTATGCCTTTCAATTTTGAGTGTGCACAAGTAGACATTTAAACTTGCACAAACTTGAACAAGTAGATATACTTATTCTACATGACGCAATACATGTAGGATGTCATGTTGGACACAAAATTATTGTATAGGACGAATGTATCTATTTATTTACTATTATACAAATTTAAGTGTTGTGCATTCTAAAGTTAAGGATCATAATAGTCAGGTGACGCCAAATTAGTGTCATGTTTATGTGTTGTGCCCTTGTTTTAATGCTATAAACAAAATCATTCAAAAAGTTTGTTCTTTTTTTTTATATTAAAAAAAATATTATTGAAAAAACTATTTTGGTGACCTTTTTTTTGATAATGTAAGAAGAGGACTAAAATATAAATTAGTACATGAGAGGTCCACACTCTCACACATGAAACAGTACAAGAAAAAGGACAAAGAATTGGCAGCTGTTTACTGAAACTAACTCCATTTCCCTTTTCCATACAATCTCCACCTCTTCAAATTCCATTTTACACTCTCTTCACTTTACCCCTTCAATCTTCACGAGCGTCGGCAAATTTTCTGACCCACAATACCAAAACCTGTTTTTTTTTTTAAAATCAAGATTTCACTTTTATCTTCATGGTTGAAGAATTCAAGAAACCCCACTTCATCTGAAAAAGCTTGGGGAAATAGAGTTATTAATGGATAATGTAAAAACGGAGATGTTTTGCTTGTATGTGCTGTTTATGGTGTTACTACTGTTATGTGATAGTGATGCTGCACAAGCTGAACAGGGCATGTCTCTTTCTTCCCAAAAATTTGAGATTCAAAAACATTTGAATCGTTTAAACAAACCTGCTGTCAAATCTATCAAGGTTAAATTCATATATAGTTTTTTTTTTTAGTTCTTCCAGTTTTTTTTTTCTTTTATGTATATTGATGTTTTTTTTTTTTGGATAAATAACAGAGCCCAGATGGTGATATAATCGATTGTGTTCATATATCTCACCAACCAGCTTTTGATCATCCTTTATTGAAGAATCACACCGTACAGGTAAAGATTTTTCACAAACAAAAAAGAAAATCAAATTTTGTAGTTATGTTGGTGTTAATTTTTTTTTTTTTGGGTTATAGATGATGCCAAATTATCATCCAGAAGGGCTATTTCGTGATGGGAAAATGTCTACTGCAGCAAAGAATAAGAATAATGGATCAAAATCAATTAATCAACTATGGCATTTGAATGGGAAATGCCCAGAAGGAACCATTCCAATTAGAAGAACAAAAAAAGATGACATTTTAAGAGCAAGTAATATGAAAAGTTATGGTAGGAAAACAAATTTTTCTACCATTTCTAAACCAGAGTCTGGTAGACCTGGTGGTGTTGGTAACCAAAATGGTCATCAGGTAACCTCATTTCTATCTTCATAATTCAGATTTGTGTTTATATTGAATTAATTGTTTTCCTTCTTTATTTTAGCATGCAATAGCTTATGTTGAAGGAGATGAGTATTATGGTGCAAAAGCTACTATAAATGTTTGGCAACCTAAAATTCAGCAACCCAATGAGTTTAGTTTGTCTCAGATTTGGCTTCTTGCTGGTTCTTTTGATTCAGATCTTAATAGTATTGAAGCTGGATGGCAGGTGATTAACTATTCAATTCTGGTTTTAGCAACAAAATTATTGTCATATTATGCACCCTCGTCAGATTCTCTAAAAATACGCTACTTTTGGAGAATCCGAGCAACA
The DNA here is from genome assembly GCF_001406875.1 of Solanum pennellii. Lineage (NCBI taxonomy): Eukaryota > Viridiplantae > Streptophyta > Magnoliopsida > Solanales > Solanaceae > Solanum > Solanum pennellii. The sequence goes on from NC_028637.1 coordinate 90,856,843, forward strand.
TATTATGACTTCCTTCTTTTGGTTTTCTTGTCTTTTTGGGGTTAAAAACAGGTTAGTCCAGATTTATATGGAGATAACAATGCAAGACTTTTTACTTACTGGACTGTAAGTGAAATGTTCTTTTTTTTTTTTGGCCCCTCGAAATACAGCTAGCACTCATACTTAACTTTATACTAAAATCTGTGAATTGTGAAGTTCATATTTGATAATTGTAATGTTGTGAAAAATTATTTTTGCAGAGTGATGCTTATCAAGCCACAGGCTGCTACAACTTGCTATGTTCAGGTTTTATTCAAATCAATAATGAAATAGCAATGGGGGCCACCATTTCCCCTCTTTCTAGCTATCATGGTTCACAATATGATATAAGCATTCTTGTCTGGAAGGTAATTTAATATATGGGATTCATAAATCTACCATTGACCCCTTTTCAGTTTACTTAATTCCTATCAACAATTATACCTCATATTCTATTATTTGAATGTGTCTATTATTTGAATGTGAATGTATGATTGATTAAATTATGTGAAGACAGAGAGAATCTCTGACATTTGTTGTATGAGTCCATTGCTTATCTTTTTCACTGTCTTTGAGTTGGTGTATTCTTCTGCCATTTAATTCATAAAAATCTGTTCTTTAACATTTTTTTTTTACTGTTCTTGAAATTATTTTAAGTTTGGTTTGGCTTAATTGATAGGACCCAAAAGAGGGGAACTGGTGGATGCAATTTGGGAATGACTATGTACTGGGATATTGGCCAGGCTTTTTATTTTCATACTTAACAGACAGTGCTTCAATGATTGAATGGGGTGGGGAAGTGGTGAATTCAGAATCTGATGGTCTTCACACCACAACTCAAATGGGGAGTGGCCATTTCCCTGACGAAGGATTCGGAAAATCGAGCTATTTCAGGAATATACAGGTATAAAGTGAAGGATGATCAGTTGAACACCTTTTTCTCGATTAGAAATCTTGAACACTCTTAGTGAAAAATTCTTGACTTCGCCATTGAACAGGTAGTTGATGAATCGAATAACTTGAGAGCTCCTCAAGATCTTGGGACTTACACTGAGGATAACAATTGTTATGACGTTCAGCTAGGGAAGAATAATGACTGGGGTAACTACTTTTACTATGGTGGACCTGGTAGAAATGCTAATTGTCCATGACCACGATTCGAAAATGTTTCTTTTTCTTTGTAATCTTGACATGAATTTCTTGTATGTTCATTGTTTTACTCTTTGTAAAACTTTTGTTTTAGAGGGGGCTATAGGTTAGTTGCATCAAAAATGTGTATGCATCTTTGATCTTTAATTGTATGAAAAGTTCTTTCGCTTTTTTTTTTTCCGAAGGTGTCTGTCTCTGCATGAAAAGTTGTTGGAGATAGAATGGAGGTTGAAAATATATATGTAAACTTGTTACTGTTTGTTTGTTCCTGTCTTAGGAGCTAGCTATCAATGGAGGAGATTCATATGTTGTTGTAATTTTTGCGTTCTTTTGAAAAGATTTATAGCTTTTAGAATGAGAATCTCTTTAAGGTATAAAAGGAGATTCATAATATGATTGCATACATTGAAAGATAATTCAATCATGATTCATGATTAACATATATTGTCACTTTTTATTCCTTTTTGTTTCTGGAAATACTCTCTTTTAATACTTCCTTTTTTTTCACGTTTAAGATTGTAAATTCTCTTGTTTATATTATCTGATGATTTCTTAATCAAAGTGTAAAATAGAAAGTATCCATCAAATATAGAACAGAGTACTCTCCCTCTGTCTCTTTTTACTTGTCCACTTTTGAATGACACACCTATTAAAAAAATAATTAATGACGTAATGAGTTTATCAATTTATCCCTATTAATTATGAAGTGGATGAAAATTTTTATATTTTTCAAAGTAATTAGTTATTTAATTATGGATATAATTGGTAAAAAATATTGTTCTTTCTTAATTTATCAAAGATGAACAAGTAATTAGGAACAACTAGAAAAAGTAAATAAATAATTTGAGACTGAAGGTAGTATTAATTAGACTAGAGAATACATCGAACATTTTTTATTGGTTTTTAAAGGAATTTTTGTTGTAGACCTATAATGAAGTCACTTCCAGTAAAATTCTGCTTTGGATTTGGAGAGTTATTGGCACTTCTTTCTATGCACCTCTTTGTTGCACCTCCTTCAGTACTCCTCGATCTGTTTTAATTTATGTGATATTTTTTTATTTTTAATTGATAATAAAAATAAATATATAAGTATTTAACATTTTGTCATTATTTTTTCTTGTCAATGTTTTAAAAACTATGTTTTTTGTCAATTTATATAGCTAACTAGCTAGCTTTTGATAATACCTTCCAAATTACAAGAAATATCCACTTCATCAAATTGTGTGTGAACATTATCGCATATTCTGATCTCAACAACGACGGAAATATTCTCTCCTCATCAAATTAATTGGTGTTTTATAAAATCAAGAAGATATATATTTTAATTATAAAAAATTATCCTTGACATATTCCTTTTGATTTTAAAAAGAAAATCACAAATTAAGGATATTTTAGTTAAATCTCTTCTTAATTTTTAAGAGTAAGTTAAGTAAGGTAATTTTTTTCTCTATCTAAGCCTAATATAATTACGACTTTGTTTATTGATAGCAATTAGCAAGTAGTTAGGCGGTGAGAGGGTGCAAGCTGGCTAAACTAGTTATTACTACAATTAATAAAAAGAAGATAAAAATTAAAAATCCCATTTGAAGCATTTAATTTGTTACTACACGTCTTTTATTAGTTGATCGCTTTTTATTTTATTCTGTATAAAAAAAAAATTATAAATCAGAAGATAACTTTACTAATTCATCACTTGAAGAAACTTTTTTGAAAAAGTATACAAATAAATGTGAACACTTTTAAAAAGAATTAATTGCAAGAATAATATAAAAATATAAGTACTATTTTTTTAATTAAGTAAGCTGAGCAACTAATATGAAACAACTATTTCTAGTATAACGATCGAATAAAATGAAATACTTGAAAAACTAAGGTGCATCAAATTAATTTAACTTACTTGGAACAATTGACTTTAGGGGTTACAGGGAAAGGCTACTGCTATAACTAGAGATAATAAAAATGGTCTCATGGTGAACTAATTTATTTTGAAGTTCAGTTTTTAGATAGCTAACTTTGTTAACGATGATAAGGTAATATATTAGTGGTCGTAAAATTAGCCTAAATATATATACTAAAAGTGAGAAGCTGCTAACCTTTAAGTTAAATTATCATTTGTCCTTTCACTTATTCTAACCTTAAAATTGGATAATCATTTTGCCCTTACCCTTAATTAAAATAATTAAATAATAATATTCTAATTACACAAATAGCATAATTTGAATTTCAAAAGTTGTACTTTAATTCTTTCATTATGACATTACAAATGTCTTTTGTTTTCTACTTCTTTTTAGCTTCTTTATGTTAAAAAGCTTTTCATATCCTTTTACCTTTTATAAAATCAATAGCTATAGCCTTTGGTTCATTGTCAATTTTTTATAATGTTTTCTTCTTAAAATGCTCAAAATTTGGTGTATGCACAACACTTTTTGGATAAAAATAATATTTTTTTTATATTAGTTTCTCTAACTAAATGTTTTTTTAAGTTGTGTTGACCTATGTTTTGCTCTTAATAATTTGATTTTTGCTCTTTGTTGTTCATTACTTACATCTTCGATCTTTAGATTTTGTTTTATAAATTAGGTGACTTATTTTGCTTGGTCTTTTTTTGAAATACTTTGCATCTGTTCAATTTATTTCTATTTATTTATTTTTTTAATAAATGCATAATCAGACGTTAAGTCATAATTTTACTATCTTTTGAAAACTCATTTTTAGTTATATTTTAAGTATAAAATGTTTAGGAAAAATACCGAAGAAAAAATTGACACTTAAATTTTTTAAAGATTTAAGAAGCGTAATTTAAAAGTCTCTAACAGATTAAATCTTTATAAATTTAAAAAAAAGGGTACGAGGTTCTTATTTACGATTGAAGAAGATTTTTAAGTCATTTAAAGTATGCGCTAACCTGCGGTTATTCTACTAGTTGACTAATATATTTGACTAACTTTTGAAAAAAATGACCAAGTAAAGAAAAACATTTTTTTAGTTTCTTTGAGAAAAATTCTTTAACTTAAAAACAATTTTAAAGTAAATAAAATGTGTTTGTGAAAAAAGCGTTAAAGAACATATCATTTTTAAGAACAAAAAAATTAACTTAATTAAAGATATAAAATTTGACCAACATACTTGATTAATAAAATAAATGAACACAAGATTTTGTTAAAAAATAAAATTTACTAAAGTAAACCAACACAAAAATAAATAATTTATCTTGAGGTAATTTGACTAAGTTGATTGATAATTCCACAATTTAGAGTTGATAAACAAAAGCCACAATTAAATAACTCAAGAGTAAAAGGAAAAATATTAATGGGAAACTTACGTAAATATACTATAAATAAAAAATATTTATCATTTATAGTAATAATATTTTTTTTTCATTCTATCACCTTTAATACATTTACAGTACACTTTTAATTCATATTACAAAAAATAATTTATTATTCACATATAATACAAGTTTTATTGATGGATAATACATTTATCTCACATTTTGATACACTTATAATGCAATGTGTCAACTTCTTACCAAACATGCATAATATATTTTATAAAATAGTTATAATACATAATATTATTACATACTTAATTCACTTTTAATACATTTTACAGATTTAAATAGTATTATTATAAATGATAATAAATTAAAAGTATCACTAAAATTAGTAATTATTTATTAAAAGACATCTATCCAAGTAATTTTTCCAATATTAAATTTGGGTCTTTTTGCCTAAATTCCAAATATGATAGGCTTTTGACCCACAACCTGTCCTATGTCTAAAGATGGGCTGAACAACACAAAATGGGCCTCAACCCTTTCGCTTTTTCTGTCCTGCTGTGTAAAATATTGGGCTTTGGTCCATTTCAACCTTAAGACTCCGTATACACCGAGTGTATACTAACGTATCCGAGTGTATTCTCACGAGTCCAATCCCTATAATTCGTCTTCCTAAAACTCGGATTCGCTTCTTTTCCATTCGAACGAGAATAGGCTTGACTCGAAATAATCCGATAATATGCAAGGAATGAATCCAAAGTGAACACGAAATGGTGTCACATAGAAAAAAAAAAGAACAAAAAAAAATGAGGCAAAATGAATCAAGGAAGCAATCATGAGTTAACGAGGACCATAGTCTTAACAAAACATGTTTGTTTTCTTTTCGTAACTACACATACGCATGGCTCATAAGTCATGAGAATGCATAATTCGCCTACTCTGCCTAACAAGTTAGGAATATAAGACTAAAATCATTTAAGTGCTTAAATTGATCTGGTATTTCAGACTAAAAAAATATCATACTTTAACGAACATTTTACGATATAATTTTCATTATATTGATATGCAAAAAATTACAATTTATAATATTTTTCGGATCTAGTAAGTTATTTACACACACAATTTGTAGGCTGTGTAACTAAGCTTTTGAAAGACAAAAATACTTTTTTTCTTTTGTCTAAATTAAATTATTTGACTTTTAAAAAAATAAAAAATATAAAGTAAATTGGCCAGGAGAGTAATAAACTCGGAGAAAATTGAAAAGAAAAGATGTTGTGGATTTTTTTTATTCATAAACCTCAATTCGACACCCTTCGTCGGCGGCCCGCCGCGGTGGAGCCATCATACCAAGGGGATTGACGAAAAATATTACTATTTATACATGGTTAAGATTATTTAGATATATATGATAGATATCGAACCCCTTCCACTAGTTCGTGTGTTTGCTTCTCAACCCTCTTATTTAAAATTCTAGCTTCGCCACTAATGGCCGTATAATTTTTAGACTTTAGTGGCAATGTGACAATTCTGAAAATAAAATGTTCAAACAGCTAAACACAGAAAGGTTATTAGATATTTTATAAAGAATACATAGTCATTCAAGCCAAATTATTGCATGTTTATGTGAAGCTCAATATATATTATAATCCTTCTCATTTAGTTTCGATTTTTGTGATAGTAATTGCCTAGTAATCATATATCCTAAACAAATCAAGCTATATACTATGCATGTTAGTTTTTCATAATAAATAAGTTCTCGTCACGAAAGATTCCGAATCGACCACTCCAAGACTCATATCCTGTCACAAAAAAGTACAATATGATGAATCAAATATCGATAGAAAGAATAATTTATAATAACTTTTAGGGGTACGATATTAAATTGAATAATTAATTAAACTTACTCGGAACAATTGACGTTTGGGACGATAGGGAAGGGCAATAGGACTCCACAACGTCCAGAAATTGATATAGATACTTTATCGTCGATGTTCAAATCTTGCATTTCAGATTTAAAACATTCACAAATTGCTAATTCTGCTTCACGGTTTACTCCCATGCCATTAAGTCTAAACATTTCATTGCAACAAGTCTTTGGAACAATGCCAGTACTTTTGTACCCAATTGACATCCAATCTATGCAAGGTTTAATACGTTGAGCTATTTCTTTGCACTTAACTGCACCATCCGATGAATATGGCCGCGATAACAACAACGAAATAATCATAATAACAACAAGAGAAAATGTCGATGATGATAGTCTCATTGTGAAGTTTCGATCGAGATTCAAAGTAATTTTTTTTTTTTGAAAAATAATAATAGTAACGATTTGGGATTATTTTTTTTGTGCCAAACTTGATTTTCTATTGATAAAGTTGTATGTGAAGTTAGTACGTATTTTTGGGAGGGTCATAAATAATTGATTCTCCGCACAAAAAGACTCTTTGAGGCTACTAATTTAAATACCAATTCGAGTTCGTTAATGACTTGCTAGGAGCCAATTTTAAGTTCATTTGATTTTTTTTTCTGGATTTTGACATTTAATGGATGGATTTTTTCAAATATTTTTTGTAGTGCAAAAAAGACACATGTTAAACCTACAGTAGTGCGGTTAGATTTTAATAAAATGAATACTGCTTTTTATTTCATCTGAGTGAATTGGGGTTATGTGGAGAGAGAAGGGAAGGAGGAGTCACGTGTAAATCACGTGGATGACGCTAAAGCATGAGATAAGTATGGAACCACTGGTCGCATCAAGTGGGGTCCAAAATGTAATTATGATACGTATACTCATTATTGCACGATTTGTAAAAATCATCATACATTAAAATAAAGACTTTATAAATACAAGGCATGTATTTCTATTTTTATTTTTGGTAAAGAGTAAGTCGTTTTAATACACAAACTAAATTATTCTAAATTCATAATTTATCATATCCAAAAATGGGATACAATAATTCGGAGATAATCAATAACATATATTATTTAAAAATTACATACTTTAAATAATTTTTTGAAATATATATAAAAAATCTAATGTATTCTCAAAATTTCACAGGTGGCACATGAATCATATTAATTAATATTTTAAAATATTTTTAAAAATATTTAAAAATTAATTCACTCTCGAAATATCACATATGCCAAAAATATTATTTAAAAAGCACATTAAAAATATAATAAAAATAATAAATAATAAATATTCAAAAATTTAATTGGCTCTTTTAATTTTTTGTATCACATAAAAAAAATAACTAAATTAATATACATTGACCCCCGAATTGCCCGAGCTTTTATGTCTAGTAATAATGTAGGAGAGAAATTTTAAAAGAGTGTGGAGTTAAAAGGGTAAAAAAGATTGTCAAAAATTCCAAAAGGGCATATTAATTTTTTTTAAAACCAAAACGGTAAAATCGCTCACGATGTAGCGACTTGTACCTTTTGAAAAAGCGAAATCGCTGCAATAGCAGCGATTTCTTAAATTTGCATTTTCTTTTTTTTTTTAAAAAAAATTAAACAAATCGCTCCACACGGAGCGATTTTCAAAATAAAATAAAAAATTTCTATAAGTCGCTGCAGAAGCAGCGACTTCCATCAAATTTTTTTTTTAATTTTTTTAATTTATTTTTTGCTTTATTTAAAAGAAAAATTGCTTCAATTTTTTTTTTAAAAAAAATCATTGGCAACAATTTTTAATTAGTTTTTTTTTTAAAAAAATCAAATCCATGTAAAGGCAGCGATTTACACTAAATTTATATTTTTTTAAAAAAAATCAATTAAACGCTGCAAAAAAATTAGCCGATTAAATTAAGTTTTCAAAAAAAAAAAAATTTAAGTGTAAAGCAAAAAATGTGTTAATTAAGAATTCATAACATAAAATGAATTCTCAATTAACACATTTTTTGCTTTACACTTAAATTTTTTTTTTTTTGAAAACTTAATTTAATCGGCTAATTTTTTTGCAGCGTTTAATTGATTTTTTTTAAAAAAATATATAAATTTAGTGTAAATCGCTGCTTTTACAACTATTTGATTTTTTTTAAAAAAAAACTAATTAAAAATCGCTGCCAATGATTTTTTTTTAAAAAAATTGAATCAATTTTTCTTTTAAATAAAGCAAAAAAAAAAATTAAAAAATTGATGGAAGTCGCTGCAGAAGCAGCGACTTATAGAAAAAAATAATATTTTTTTTTAAATTTTGAAAATCGCTCCGTGTGGAGTGATTTGTTTAATTTTTTTTAAAAAAAAAAAAATGAAAAGGCAATTTTAAGAAATCGCTCCTATGGCAGCGATTTCCCTTTTTCAGAAGGTATAAGTCGCTAGCGTTTTTACCGTTTTGATTTTAAAAGAAATTGATATGTCCTTTTGGAATTTTTGACAATTTTTTTTACCCTTTTAACTCCACACTCAATTTTAAAACGTGAAATTTCACTCTCATTTTAAATTTAATAAAGGTCAGGTTACCACATGATGCCTATTCTACCCTAAGTTCTAGCTGTGTTTATTATAACAAATATATGCACAAGTTTTGCACAGTCCAGCTTAATTTACTATAATCGTCTTTTAACAAAAATACTCATGTTGTCCACAGTCCACAAATAAATACCATACCAGTTTAATTTAATATAATTGTCTTTTTAAAAAAAAAATTATTATGAGTACATTTATGCATACACTGCTAGTGGGCTGATTCAGTACTTTCAATGAGATTTTATTATGTTTGATCTCTACATTGAACTGGCCTTCTATTGATAATCTATTAGATTGTAGTAGAAAGTAATCACCAAAAATGCTCAAAGATAAATACAATTAAAGGCCATAAAGAAGTGTACTAAATATGATGGCTAACATAAATCATAAACATGTAAGCATAATATAGGCATTAGTCAACATGAGACATATACCATATATGATCATAAGAGACACAACTTAAGACAAAGGCTATACGAATGAGAGACATGACTTTAGGCATAATCAATGCATCTAGATCAACCTAATTTAATGGAAACACTTCATAAGCACCCTCAAAGCATGCTTGTGCAATGCAATGCATGGAAAAGACCCCATAAATCTCACCCATGCTAAGCAAAACCACTTTAGGCTCTCATTCATATTCGTCGTCTTTTGATCTCATCCATAACTTATTTCTCATAGACAACTTTAGGCAAGCATATCAAGGAAGACAACTATAGCAACAAACCAAGCTAAGCATATATCGTGCAATCAATCCCATATAGAAACATACTTACAATACTTTTTTGAAGTAATCTTGTTAAATCATACACATGGTACTTTTATTAGGGAATTGTCCCACTTTATTTATTCTTACTACTCATGGTAGATCAGTATCCCGCTACTTGTCCATGACAGATCGTTTTCTATATATGTCATTTCATCGTTTGTGTATATGATTTAAAATATACGGTATAATTATTAAATAATGGTGTTATGAGTAATATTTTTAAACTATAGGTTAAATATTTATATGTGGTAGCTAAGTATATCTAATTACGTGTGTTTTACTAAATTACATGATCATAATTTTGTTTGCTTCATGCCAAACACACTTAATATATATTATGTGTATAGCCATACCTAATAAATGTATAATTTCTATATATGGATTAAGAAAAGTAAATATCGAATCCGAATCCGATAAACTTGTTATGTAAATTTTTCTTGTTTATATGACAAACACACACAATATATAGCTTACAACTAAAAGATAATGGGCACTAGTATAATATGGGTAGCCCATGTTATTAAGAGGGACAATAGAGGGAAAAAATATAATCAGCACTATATACATATCTTCCTCCTCCTCCTATATATAAGCATACTTTGGTGTCATTATATACTTATCAACAAAAAAAAAAAACTAAAGCATTATATCCTTGTGTAGACATTAAACATGACCATCTTCTGTTTCATTATTGTTTTTTGCTTTGCAATATTGACCGTCACTCAAACATCAGTTTTGCCGGAATCAGAAGCAAAGTCGAGTGGATTTAGCATTGAGCTGATCCACTCTGCTTCTAAGAGGTCTCCGGCTTCTCTTTCCATGGAGTTGGTTCCGGAGCCTCTTGGCGTTTACTATATAAATTTTTCTGTTGGAACCCCCACCTAAGTTCCAACTCGCAGTGGCTGATACCGGAAGTCATGTAAATTGGATACAATGCGAGCCATGTGTCCATCGTTACTCCCAAAATCTACCCTTGTTTAGCTCTTTAAACTCTTCAACGTATAAGGCAATTCCTTGTAACTCTTCTCAATGCTTCCAAAAAGAATGTGAGGGAAGCCAATGTACGTATGCATTGAATTATACGGATAGTAGTTACTCGAGTGGTGATTTGGGTATGGATATATTTACTTTCTATTCTCCAAAAGGAGAAGATGAAATTTCTTTTCCGGGTATTGTGTTTGGATGTGCTCACAGCTCCAATCACTAGCCCAAACATGTCCGGTTTAATGGGTCTTGGTGTTTTTCCGTGGTCCTTAATTTCACAAATTAGTGCGGCATTTGGAAAAAGGTTCTTCTATTGTTTCGTGCCTTTGTCACAATTAGATGTTCCAAGCACATTCACATTCGGTGAAAATGCTTGGGGTACTATTCACCCCCATTAGCTTGAACCCTAATGAACCTTTCTACTTACTAACTCTCGTGGGTATATCGGTTAATGGTAAAAGATTCAATCTTTTTAATAATAATAATTCCACGACTATTGGAAATATCGCCATCGACTCAGGAACTACCTTAACCAACCTTCCTACACAATTATACAACCAAGTTGAAACAGCCATCTTACAAGCCATCAACGTGCAACCATTTTTTATAGAGAATTCAACCAATCCCTGCTACAGGGATTTCAGTGGCTCTGATGTTCCTCCGGTAACAATGCATTTTATTGCAGCAGCTGTGCCTCTATCCAAGGACAATATAATATGGCCGGCGGGTCAAGGAATTTGGTGCCTAGCATTTCAACCAACGGAAGGTCAAGGTTTCTACTGGAATGTGGCCCAAACAAACTTCCTAGTCGGTTACGATCTGAATAAAATTATAGTATCTTTCAAGCCCACTGATTGTACTAAGATGGCTTAAATTAAATTAATATGAATATTTGCATTTAAATTTGGTGTCTAGCATTTCGACCAACGGTAGCTCAAGCTTATTGTGGCTTTTTAGTGGTCCAAACAAACTGAATAAAATCTCCCTATTAACATAATTGTTTCTGCTTAATTTGTAATAATAATATCCTATTTAAACAAAAAGATAAACACATGGCAAATTAAATGGATTCATTCAAAACACATAACTAAATAAATAAAAAAGTTATATTAGAAAAAGCCAAAAAGTACCAACATTTAATACATAGAGTTTGTGGTACATTGTTAGTTAATAGCTAGCTAGATGCTATAATTTTGTATTACTTTCCTAAATTGTAATATTTTATTTTTGTTATGGTAATATTCACAGTTTATATATCAAAAACATCTAACCTAAATACTTATAGAAATAAATTAAATACAAATCCACATACGTCTAACCTACCTATGCATGCATTCTTGTTGAAAGCATAATAAATAATATGCACCGGAATAGTTGCCAGTATGATACTCAATTTTTTGCTAAAAAAGAATTTCAATTAAGGAAGAAAATGAATAATCTCTCAAAATAACATGTGATAGGAGCAACTAACAACCACAACTCTATTGTAGCCTAGCTAGCTAGAGGAATTTAATATTCGTAATATATCATTAAATGCAAGTCAAGTATAATTTCGTAATACTCATGGAATCTCTTATTTTATTTTCTAACAATATTTATCTTAAATTTATTATTATTAATATACAAATTTATGATTTGACTGAATCGTCCTTCATCATATATCATTTAATTAATTTAATTGATTTTATAACATCCTTTTCTAAGAAAATCTCTTCTTTTCTTTTAATCCTTTCTAAAAAACTCTCATCATCTCTTAATGACTTAAACTCACAATATTCGGGATGAAAGTGAAGGATGCTTATCATCCAAGAAATTCCCTTTTATCATAAAAAATAATAATAATTGGAATCTTAAAGTCTATTGGTTATTTATTGAGTTAATATTTCAAAAAGTTACTCAACTTTGAGAATTTTTCTAGTAAAATAATTAAACTTTATTTTGTATCAGTAAAATCACTCAACTTATACCTTTATATTGTATCAATAAAATCACTAGACTAAATTTGTCATTAAAAAGCAAATTTAACATGACAAAATATATACACATATGAACCCAGAAAATAAATAAAATAAAAAATTTATTAAGAAGTTTTTACGGACAAACTTAGTGAAATAGCTATTATAATATTACTATGTATTTAAACTTTGCAATATATCATGATATGTGTATGAGAAAAATGAAGTATCGCACACATTTTAAAATTATTTCTTTGATATTAATAAGATATACTTGTAAATTAGGTAAACAATCAATCAGTGTCATTGTTTTACAGGAGTAACACGTACAAATTGATCAACATAAAGAAAAGGAAATTATATCATTAAAAAACATATATTTTTTTATTTGTAATATTTTAATAAAACGTGGCAACAACGTTATGTGCTTTTATGTAACGCCTACTTATTAATTAAAATAAATCATATCCGTTAAAAAGTTTTAATGGATTTTAAAATTTTATTTATTCGTCAAATTCATATTTACATGCTATAAAAAGAAAATTATTTATCATTTTAAATTTCTCTTTGATGATAAATTTATCGAGTAATTTTATTAATATTAATGTCTAAGTTGAATGATTTTATTAATACAAAATAAAGTTTAATGACTTTACTCTATAAATTACTAAGTTAGAGTTATTTTTTGAGATATTAACTTGTTATTTTTATTTATTTAAAATAGTAATGTGGATTACATAACAGGAAGGAGGACTTGGTCACAATCCACCCATCTAAAATGTGAATTGAGTTAAAGTGGATTAGATCACAATTCATCCATCTAAAATATGGGTATATATGAATTTGGTCAAATATGATTTGAATAAAATGATTGTAACCCATTTAATCTCCTAAAGACAAAATTAAAAATATTAAATCAAAGCTAACTTCTTAATACCTCTATTGAAGGAAAATATAATATGGCCGACCGGTCAAGGAATTTGGTGCCTAGCATTTCGACCAACACAAGATGAAGCTTTCTACGGGAATGTAGCCCAAAATAACTTCCTAATTGGCTATGAGTTACATAAAATGATCGTATCTTTTGTAACGATCTTTTTAGTCGTTTCGAGTGCTAATTAAAGTCGTGTGTTTTATAAAATATTTTTCGATAGATTCTAAACTGAATATTTTGGACTATTCATAACTACAATTATAAAATTAATGGAGTACTTTTTATAATTTATTCAGTTGGTGGTTAAAGAAAATAACATTAAAATTAATAGTGAGCCACTTTTACTATTTTTATAATTAGTCTTATATAATAATTAAGGAGTAAATATTTTGTAGAAAGAATAAGGGTTTGGACGAAAAAGATGACGTAAAAGCTCATTGTGCATCATCACCGCATAAACAAAAGGAGAATATTGTGGCTTCAAGTAAATCACTCACGAATATTAAATCTTATATTACATTGTGGGTTGTTTAATACCAGTCATTATATTATTAATAGTGAAAAAGGAGGTAGAAAAATTGAATTGAAAAAGTTAAAAACGGAGGCACTAGTAAATTGGACTTGGGGGAATATCAAATTGTTATGATATAATATTTTAATGGGGTAAAATTTGGTTGATAGTTGGGAGGTAATTATTAATTATTATGCCATTATGATTAGAAGGGGAATTCATTACAGGTGGGAATAATGTTTTGGCATAGGGTTATGATTTGTATGTTACGGTCATAGTTGGAGTTATTAGACCATTTCGCTTGTTTGGTTTTCGGTTATGGGGATTTTGTTTGATTATTATTTTATAAATAAAGTTTTGATATATTGAGATAGATAATTAAATATTAAGTGTAATATATTATTTGGATGCCATGAAAGTTATGTTATTCAAAAAAATAAAGACTTAACCTTAGGCTTAAATATAAAAAATAAGGCTTGGCATGTTAATAAACCTCAATATTAGGAAATTGAGTATAGATTTGTGTTTGATAATTTTTTGATCTAGGCTAGACATAGAATAATATGAGTTTTAGGATTTAGGGATTTGGGTTTTTAAAGATGTTTTAGGATTTTTATCCTTTTTTAGGGTTTAGGGTATTTAATGGTTTTTGTCAAGTTTTTTTTTTTTTAAAATAGAGTTTAGGGCTTTTAAAGGCTTTTAGGGTTTTTTATTTCTTAGGGTTTAGCCATATGGTTAAAGGTATGGTTTTATAGTTTCTTAGGTATAGGGTTTAGCGTTTAGGTTTCTTAGGGTTTAGTGATTTAGGTTTAGGTTTTTTTGTCTAAAGGCTGTTGGGGTTTAGAGCTTAAGTTTTTATAGGATTTTTGTCTTAATACCTCTATTGATTGAAACTGGTTGCCTCACTTGTGAGTTCTAGTCCATTATCAGACCTAATGATTTTCAACTTGGTTTGAAATTGATTTTCTATGAGAGATACAAAAATCTTCACAACTTGTAGTGCATTACTCTTGCACCTGATCAACTGTGTCCAAGTTGATCTACTATGATCATCTATCATTGTCAAAAAATAATTGTAGCCTCATGTGTGGGTACATGATAAGGCCCCCATAGGTCAATGTGTAATAGCTCAAAAGGCTCTTTAGTGGTGGTAGAGCTTTCCTGGAAAGGCTTTTGATCTTGTCTTGCCATAAGGCATATGGTACATGTAAAAGGTTGTCTGGCAGAAAAACTTACTGATATGGTAGAGATATTCTTCATTTTTATAAAAAGGAACAGGTCCAAGTCTAGCATGCCACAAGAGTTCAATATCAGGAGTATGAGATGTAGGTAAAAAATTAGCAGAAGGAAAAACATAGTTATTAGTAAGACAAAGACAATTAACAATTGAACAAGCTTTTTAATTGATCTTATGTAAGTATTTTACAAAAGGTGATGGGAACAGGGAAGCTTGATTGGTACAATGAGAAGGACAAATAACAACATGAGATGAAACATTACTAATAGAAGGTGCATGGAAATTATGGCACCTGAGACATGAAGTATTGGCCATTTTTTGCTCTACCAAGCTCCGGAGGGCTCTTCGGAGAAGGGCCCTGCAATGAACAAGATAAGTTACTAAAATTGATTTTTTTTCTTTAAGTTCTAGAGCCAAACAATGTACAGATATCAAATTGAATTAAAACTAGGTACAAACAGTACACTGCATATGGTTAAAGTTGAATTTAAACAAACATCTCCAGTTTCAATTACTTTAACTTTGTATATTTGGTAAAGGTAATCAAGAAAGGTTAAGGTAGAGGTCTAATGTTTTTAAGGATGACTTTGTTATAGGTCATGTGATGTGATGCACCAGAATCTATGATTCAAGATCCAGCATTTAGCTTGGCACACCTACAAGATAGATCGACTATATCATTTATAGAAGAGTAACAAGCTAGTATACCTACCAAGTTCACAGCTCCACTCATCATATTGTCTGAGTTAGATTTCCCATTGCCAGCCTGCAGAGTTCAAAGGCATTTGTTTCTTCAGTGCAGGATCCTCATCATTTTGCATCTCAGAAGCACACATTTCCATGAAGACCTTGAGTTATGTAGGTAGCCATGAAGTTTGTAACACCTGTCGTTTGTGTGTCCTGATCTCTTATAGTAATCACAAAACAAAGAGAACCTGGTAATGCTAGAACTACCCCTAAACACATTGTAATTATTGAAATTCTCAGAGTTTCTTTCACCTCCTCTAGTGGATATGTATTTGGTCTTGAAATCTTTGGGCACTGCACTATTGCTAGACTGGCCATAGGCATTTGATGAGGTAGATTCAAGGA
This sequence comes from Solanum pennellii, assembly GCF_001406875.1. Classification (NCBI taxonomy): domain Eukaryota; kingdom Viridiplantae; phylum Streptophyta; class Magnoliopsida; order Solanales; family Solanaceae; genus Solanum; species Solanum pennellii. Next base: position 90,873,242 of record NC_028637.1, read on the forward strand.
CTGTTGAATTGTTAGGCTTCACTTCCCTTTGTTATTTTTCTTGGGATAAGATGCATATGCCATACTTGGAAGTGTATTCATCATAAGGAGTTGCCTCTGATAGATGTATACATCTCATTTAAACCCATCAAGAAGTGTATGAGTTTCTGTCCTATTCAGCTTTGTGCAACTTCGTCTTACCACCACAAGGGCACATATATGTACATTGAGAATTGACATCTATAGTGTTCATTTCTTCCCACAACTTCTTCATTCTTGTACAATAGTTACTAATGTCTAGAGTACCTAGGACAAGGTCATTTATCTCTTTCTTTAATTGATATAGTTTGCACCCTTTGGTTTGATCATACTTTTCTTCCAACTCTGCCCAAAGTTCATGAGCATTGTTCACATACAGCAGACTGTCGCGTAGATCAGGAGGCAATGAATGCAGGATCTAGGAAGCATGTCATCACATCTTTCCCATTGCAGAAAACCAGGATCAACAGGATCAGGTCGCACAAGTGTTCCATTTATGAATCATGTTTTTCTTTTCACTAATAGAGCTTTAAGTACAACTCTTCTCCAAGATCTATAACATGTACCATCAAAAACTGAAGGCAACAGAGAAGATCTAGCACTTTCTGATGGATGTAAGTAAAAATACTGACAAAATCTATTCGAACTGATGTGGGATCAATATGAGAAGATGAGAGGAACTCGAATTAGCTTCAGCTTAGAGATCAACCATTTTGAGGATCGCCAAGAAATTCAATCACTTTGACAATTAACCAATAACAACACAAAACAATCACAAATCCAATCATGATAATTGAACAAGAAGAAGATGAATCCTCCAGATAACAGAGAGAAGAGGATCAAATGAAGATCTAAAATGGCAGAATCAATAGACAAAAGGAAATCTCACAAATTAGATTAGATGCGGAAGAGAACTTGAGATCAATCTCTGTGCTCTGATACCATGAAGAAATTAATTAACACAAGCTGAGAAACTCCATTGATGAAGTTTAAGCTCACATGGAGGAAATTGAAACTAGAGAAAACAATAGCGTGAGTTTTGTATTTTTTGATTGAATGAATCAGTCTTTACAAGTTGTTACATGTATACAAACTGTCATTGGAAGAATCTAGAAGGAACAACCTAACTAACTTGATTCCCTATTTGATAACACATGTAACTAACTTCTAACAAACTACAAGATATTTTAATTGCATAATCTGAACACATTCACTTCTTAATTAATAATGATAAACTAATAAACTCATTCTATTAATCATTATTTTCTTAATAAATATATATCAATTCTAAAGTACATAAATAATTAAAAACAATAAAAATTAATAAATATCTAGTAAAATAATAAAAATATATATACTTGAAAAATTTATTAAAACAACGATAAAAACAAAAGTACATGAAATACATGTATATTACGTAGGATTTTCACGTGCAGGTGTGGAGAAAACGTTTATTTATGCGGCTCATAGTTATCCATATAACCGCTCACATTTTAGATTTTATCTTATTTATTTTTATTTGTTAATTATTTATTTTTTCAAAAAAAAGGTTTTGGAAAGGAAAAAATGTATTTTGATTTATAATCCGTTGACACCTTCCAATTAAATTTCTCCAAAAAGGGAAAAAATATAAAAGAAAAGAAGAGGCTGTAATTTTTTAAAGCTATGCTACAATTTTGAATACAAAATATTGAAATATGTAAACACACAAAGTTTATTGAATTTTTTTACAACTAATACAAAGTCCTAACCGAATACTCCATAGATCCTATAATGATTGTCTAGGACATTATGTATCCTATAGACAAATCAATCTACATATACTAAACTCTATTTGTAATATAAAATATTACATCTTGTTGTTTCTCCAAATTAATCACTCCAAGCCTCAAAATTTGGTATTTGGAGCGGTTATCCTGTCACAAAAATTGTGATATGATCAAATTAATTTACGTTATATATACGACAAAGAAATTGAAGCAGAAAGACAATGTAACTAAACTTACTCAGAACAATTGACTTTTGGTGTGGTAGGGAAAGACAAGAGAACTTGACAACCCCAAGTAAGTGATTCAGCTGCTTTTGCATTGATATGTGGATCTTGTAATCCTGCCTTAATACATTCACAAATAGCTACTTCTGCTTGTGAGTCTTTTCCCATAGTATTAAGTTTAAATATTTGATTGCAACAAGCCTTTGGAGGAACCTTACTATTCTTGTAACCACTTATTGTCCATTCTATACAAGATTTCATATGTCTATTTATATCTCTACATTTAACTTGATTAGCTTCTAAACTATGCACGGGTTTCAATGAAGACGAATTCGAAAACGATAAGGAGGAGATAATAATTAGAATAACAACAAGAGAAATTGATGTTGATGATGGACTCATTGTGAAGTTTCGATAGGTAATCTGTCTTATTTTCAGATAGGTTAAAGATAGATACGTTTAATAAGGATTATTTTTGTTATTTTTTGTTTTTGTTTGTTGTAGTAGAGGTGGCTAAAGTTGATCAATATTTATAAAGATGTATGTGACGTGATTTTGAAGTTGGATTATTATCCACCATATTTCTAACAAGGATAAAGGAGGTACCACGTATGTTTGTGAGGGTGCTGCTTAATTCACTCTCCACATAATTAAGAAGTCTAGCTCATTGAGGCCATTCAAATTATATAAAATTATAAATTTGTTTTATATATAGGTTAATCCATAATATAGATTTAAAAATATTATAATATTATCAAAGTAAAAGGAGACAAATTAAAGGTTGATCATATAGAGGGTAATTAAATTGAGAACTTAAAATGTTCAATTGAGATAAATGAGGGAGAATGTGAATTATTCAAAATGAGTAGGAGATGTTACATTTCTAAAACAAAATTGAACGCGTATATAATTTTCACACTTTTATTTTTGCTATGGGTCAATTTATTGCAAAAATAATGATAATTAAAAATACAGACTAGTGCAGATTGCTATTTAGTGTTTTTACAACTATAGAAACATAAACATAAGACGAAATACACGCAATTGAGAAATAATTACATGAAGATGCAGGAAAATGAAATACCAATAACTAATACTAAAGAAAAAACACAAATTAAAAATTCATGGAATATATATTTATACTCATAATTCCAGCAAGAGCTTCATCTTAGTGATTTCCAAATTAAGATCATTTTATCCTGCCAAAAGAACAAACGTTTAATCTACACGATGTAATTACAGCAAAGTAATAAATACATTAGAACCAATAAACAGAAAAAAATAAAATAAAAAAATTCCTCGTACGTAGTACATATATAGTTTATTACTATTCCAATAGTTCACCAAAAAAAAAAAATCAAATATGTTTGGTTATAGTATCAAGCTACTTATTTAAACATATATTATTATTATTATTATTATTATTATTATTATGATTACAACCTATAAGGTAAACTTATTGAAGTACGTATACTAATTAAATAATACAAAAGAATGCACAAATTTTACCTACATCAACAATAACATTATAATGATGAGTTTGAAGCTTAAAGGATATAAAATATTAATAAAAATTTTAAAACGGTATATAAAATTTTATATTAACCAAAACGGTAAAATCGCTGGAACAACAGCGATTTCTTCCAGCGGAAAAAGCAAAACCGCTGCTATTGCAGTGATTTTGCAAAATGTGATTTTTTTTAAGAAAAAAATTCAAATCGCTACCTAGGCAGCGATTTTCTTTTTAAAAAAAATTTTTTTTTTTTAGAAAATCGCTGCCTATTTAAAAAAAATTAAAGAAAATCGTTGTCATTTTTTTAAAAAACTCGCTGCCTAGTTTAATTTAAAAAAATGAAATCGCTGCACATGCAGCGATTTTCCAAATTTTATTAAATTTTTAAAAAAAAATTTGGAAAATCGCTGCATGTGCAGTGATTTCATTTTTTTAAATTAAAAATCGCTGTCTAGGCAGGATTTTTTTTTTTAAAATGGAAATCGCTGCCTAGGCAGCTATTTTCTATAAAAAAAAATTTAAAAAAATAAAAATCGCTGCCTAGGCAGCTATTTTCTATAAAAAAAAATTTAAAAAAATAAAAATCGCTGCCTAGGCAGCGGTTTTCTAAAGAAAAATTTTAAAAAAATAAAAATAAAAATCGCTGCCTAGGCAGCGGTTTCTAAAGAAAAAAAGTTTTTTTTTAAAAAAAATTGAAAATCGCTGCCTATGTAGCAATTTGAATTTTTTTTAAAAAAAAATCAAATTTTGCAAAATCGCTGCAGTAGCAGCGATTTTGCTTTTTCCAATGGAGGAAATCGCTGTTGTTCCAGCGATTTTGCCGTTTTGATTAATATAAAATTTTATATGCCATTTTAAAATTTTTGTTAATATTTTATACCCTTTAGGCTCCGGACTCTTATAATGATTCATGTCAGGTAAATATTATTTTTCATATCAATATATAGAACTTAAACTCGTACCAGGACATTTGACATAAGGAGAGAAAGTGAAGGGCAAGGCGATTCCACATCTACGGGGAAGCGCTTTAGCTGTTGCATCTGAGATTCTCAAATCTTTTATTGCTGACTGAACACATCTACAAACAGCTGACCTATTAGCAGTGTTATTCGCGATTTGAGAGAGAGTTAAAGCTCCAGCACAACACGCGTATGGAGGAATCCCAGTCACCCCACTTCCGCCCTTGAAGAACACCATGCAAGGTCTCAAGGCTCGTTCTATGTTGTCACACTTAATGTTATCGGCTTGTGAGTTATAAGTTTGGAGAATCAAGAAAAAGAGTAATAAAAAAAATGTAACAAAAGGATACGTAGGCTTCATGGTGAAGTTAAGGATATTGGGATTTTTTTGAGTTTGATTTAATTCTTAACGAATGATTTGTGGTTTAATTTATAGAAGTTTTATAGGAACATGAAAACAAATAAAGTTGTTTGGTTGATGACGATATATCGAATTGGCTAAAGATAATGGAGAAGATTAAAATAAAAATAGATGCATTATTCACTATCAAAGGAATAGGTGAATAATTATAGGATTACAATAAATTACTAGTAAATTGAACATCAAAAAGTGATTTCCTTTTTTTTTTACCCTATAAAAAACTTTATATTCTAAATTAGAGTAATATGATATAATGTTCTCAAAAATAATTAAGGTGCATAGAGTTTGCATGGCTTACGTAGGATTTTCACATGGAAGGTGCCATGCTATATTTGTTTGTAATCGAGTTTGCCCTAAAATAAGGGAACACTTATACGGCTCATAGCTATCATCACAAATCTTCTATACTATTCAAATTCATAAAAAAAAAATATATTAGTTTGATTTATCTCAAGCCCAAAAAGAAGAAAAAAATAACAAAAACTTTGATAAATTCTCGTAACGTACATAATTTATTTAATTCAATGTAAGCGCAGCTAGCTTGTATTATAAGAAAAGTTAATTGAATTTTCTCCTCATCGAAGAAAACATAATTTTATTACAAGCAGAAAAAAAGTACAAAGATTCTGAACATAACATCGAGATATATTATATTACAAATATAAACCATGAAAAAAAATCACAATTATAACTTATATGTATCTCGACAAATTTTATTTGCTATATAAATAAGTCTTCATCACATACGCTAAAGAAATGCCTTGTATATATATGGCATCCTTAAAAACACTTCAATTGATCCTGCAAAAGTAGTAACAATGTACAAAATTATATATCAAGGACATATCGACAAAAGTTATTAGTCCATAAAAAACATTGTTTATGACTCAGTCCGGTTATTAACTCAACTTATATCTAGCTCGGTTAAGATTATCTAAAAATTGAACTTATTTACTATAAATATGCAAGTCAAATTGATCCAACTGAGATCTTGTCAAAATATTTTAAAAGAATTCCCTTTTTGATTTGATATGTTATATGTATAAAAATAAAATTAAAAAAGTTTAATTTTGTATGCTAATTAAACAAATCATAAGGAAATAAAATAAAATTTGATAAGTGTTGGGAAGGTTGGGTTATGAGTTATGACTCCTTGGTTTCACATCTCAACCCAATGACCAACATTTATTGACTCAACTCGTTTAAAATTCAGTTTAGTCCGCTCATTTGGCACTCTTAATTTCATTTTACTTTGGTTCAACCAATATTTAGGCATATATTATCGACCTCTAGTAGTACTAAAAAGTTCCATAATATATGTATAACATTTTTCAGGGAAAACATTATTTTGTTATTTTGTAAAATCATGTATGAAAACTGACTATTGTCGTGTCAAACGCGCTAACAAGGTAGGAGGAAAGTAATATTACTTGGTGCAGTCAACAGTGGGTGAAATAGGGAATGACAATGAGATTCCACAACTCTTAGGAAGACTCCCAGCAAGTTGAGAGTTAATTTTGATTTTTTGAGATGCATTCTTTAGACAAGTGCATGCAGCCTGTCTATCTGGAACAGTTGTTGCAGCAGATGCAAGAGATTGACAACCATCACAACAAGGTTGTGGTGGCTTCCCACCACTGCCTTGTAAATAGCTGAGGCAGGGCTTGATTGAGCTAATTACTGTGCCACAAGTGATAGCACCTTCTGAAGATGGTGTAATTAGTAAGAGAATTAGAGTCATGATGAATGGTTGTACTAGTACTAATTTTGCTTCGTTTGAGGAATTCATGGTTGGCTAGAAGAGTTTGGACTTGTGTTGTTGAGAGTGATCTTTTGTTCTGTTTTTATAGATGAAATTTGAGAAAACTCACTAACACAAGTAAGTTATAATAATGAAAGATTATGTTTGGTTTATGTGATTGAGTGCAAGAAATGATGGAAAATTATTGATGCATTTTCTTTGTTTTAAGATTTGGGTATTGTTATGTGGAAAGTCAAAAGTTTGGTGCAATGGAGATTGAGGCAATTAGGAATTCAACTCTGCAAAGACATCGAATGAAACTTTTTGTCTATACGTCATTACGTGTACACGTTTTTACTAAGTTAATAATTTGAATCTTGAATTAGAATTTAAGAAAAAGTGTATTTTTTAAAGGTAGTAGGAGATTGAAAAGTCAATACAAAATGATAGAAATGGAAATTAAAAAAGAATAGTGAAGGGCAGGAAATTAATTTATTTTGAATGGATACAAATTTTTTGGGTATTCTCGAGATTTTGCATACAACTTTTAGCTTCTTCGGGTGTTTACTTTTTTATTGGATCTCCGAGTGAATTCATAGAACCATATGGTAGTTGCTATCTTCAAAAAATGGATGTATTTCGCTATCCTATCAGCAAGTACAGATAGGATAGGGGAAAACAGCAATGTAAGAAATTCCCAGATTCATTTGCCTAGTAAAATCATGGTAATGTGGTGGCAATAGAAGGTAACATTACAATAATAAACTGGATCTGAATATTGAAGATAATACAGATAAATGACTGGTACAGACACTGATGAAGGATCAGCTAGTAAATGAATGAACTGTGTTACACATGCCTGGGTTTTTGAGACACCAAAGTGGTTGAATCGGTTCAGCACCTATTCCCCTAGAAACCATTCTGTACCTCCATTCATTCAGTCGATCAGTAGCCTCTGCATATCTCTTCATTCCTGTTTCATCGCGATTTCCTGACCACAATGCTTCTGCCATTGCGGATGCTCTTGGCCAAATCCTTGAGTCCATAACAGTTGAATCAGCTTGTTCGGACCATAATGCTACTTCCCCTCCAATTACCAATGGAGCCTCCTCATCAGTAAGGCCGTAGGTTATATCATAGTTGTAAATGGTTTCCCACGTCTTGAAAGGCCCACACCATGATCCGCCATTGCCTTGGTCAGTACCTGGTGGCTGATCATAGCGGCTGTCATTCCCAACGAAGCTTCCATGGCCACAGTCCAAGTAATAGTAATCTGCAGATGACACAATCACACGGTAGCCAGAAGTGACAAGCTGCTTTGTATTGTTTGGTCCATTATTCCAAGTTTGCATAATAACATTCTGTGGAGGAAGCAGAGATGGATTCACTTTCACGTTACCACTCAATATAACATCCTCCCAGTAGACCACCGTACGATTGAGTGAGAGGATTTCAGGTAAGGTATTATTGATAAACTTCTCTAGTAGCTGACTGAGAGTTCCATTGCTAGCAACAAACTTTTGGACCGATAGATCAGTATTCCAACAGTCTGAATTGATCTCATCTGCTCCTCCGTGAAAGAGTGAATCCGGAAACATGGCGATAGTGTCCTGGATGACATTCTTGACTACTTCATAGGTCTTGGGAATCGATGGGTTCAGTTGGCCAGTGCCTGGTTCAGCTGCAAGAGCTGGACTACTTCCAGCGGGCCACCAGAACATATTTGCACAAGTGACTATCTCAGGGTAAGCTTCAGCCCACGATCCTGTATGTGCTGCAATATTTGCAAAATCGGACAAACTTCAGGCATTTAATAGTGTTACCAATACACTTACCTTTGTTCCTATGTCAACAAAGATATCAATATGTGATTCTATGTTTAACAAAAAAAAAATTTAACGTGCTTTACAACATGATATAACCTTCTTCTGTGGAGGATATAGCAATTTGCCTCTCATTTGGATTTTAACAAAATATCAATTGTAGTAATAAGGACTATCGCACTTTCAGTGGTACCAAGACAAGACTGTCCCTTCCATTACCCTTTATCAAGCTGGTTTACAAGATAATCTAAAATTCATAGTTCTTTGCACACCAATGTAAACAAAATTGTCAAAATCCTACCTACGGAACTACCATAAAATGGAGCCAACTATCAAGATTGAGATCGTCAACCATCTAAACTCTCATTCACATCTTTTTAAAAGTATCAAACATATTCTCTTACATTTTTGTGCATATATCGGAGGATATATTATTCGTATTGAGAAGAGTACTCAAAAGAACCGCGGTTCATACACACTACCTTTCCAAACCCAGGCTTAAAGGTTTTGGTTTCCTGTATAAAAAGATACATACATTTTCATTTGCCAGAAGAAAAAGTTCCAAAAAATCCACCAAGGTCCCATTAAGTTAAAATTAATAAATTAATGATCCCCATGTCCTGATAAATTAATAATACTTCCAAAAGTCCAATCTTGTTCCTTTTCGGGATTACCTAGAAATTGTAAACGAAAATTATCCATACATTATTCTATTATACTTTATCGCGATTCCATAACTTACCAGGCATGTCAATTTCAGGTAAAACCCTAACTCCGTGTTCCATTCCATATTCCACGATCTTCTGCACGTCCGCCGGCGAATACATCATCTCGTTGCTGTACGCTCCTTTTCCGGCGAGCTCAGGCTCCGATGGGATCACAAGCGGAAATGAATGTGAATCAGTTATATGCCAGTGAAAAACATTCAACTTGTTCATACTCATAGCTTTAATCAGCCTTAACAAGTGATCGACTCCGTAGAAATTTCTCGAAGTATCCAACATCACACCTCTGTGAGTAAAAATCGGTAGATCGTGTATATACACGCCGGCGGAAACTCTGGTAGGGTTTCCGTACACGAGTTGTGAGAATGTCTCCAGCCCTCGCATGGCTCCCCATACAGTCTCCGCAGATATGTAGGCGGAGGCGGATCCGTCGGAAGGTGTGGAGAGAGAGTAGGACTCGTTGACTCCGTGAGCGAGTGGTGAACTGACATCGGAGACGGAGATGACAAGGCTTTGTAACGGAATTGATGAAGTGAGGTTGATCGCGGGAGTTATGATGGGACGGTGGTGTTCGGAGAGGATGAGGTGGCGGTAACGGTCAACGGCGGGAGTGAGGTACCGGTGGTACGGGTGGGAGATGGTGAAGTTTGAGGAGAGGAAGATGGATTTTGGGTTGGGCCAAAGGAATGTTGTGGGCTTGGGCCAGACATTGATTGGGTAATTTGTGGCTGTTGTTTGTGAAATTAAGATAAAGAATAATAGAAGAAAGAAGGAGAATGTTTTCTCTCCTCTCATTTTTTCTCAAGAGAAATGAAAATTACAAGGACTATTTATGTTGTTATTTTTCTAAAATATCAAATTTTTGAATATGAAGAGTATGGTTTGTTTGTTACAATCTTATTATATTACTTTTGGAAAATACCTACATAGTTTTGATTGATAATGTTTGGAGTTTATATTGTGGGTGGGATGGATGAAAGGGGATTGTATAAAGACTTGACTTGGCTACTTTCTTTTCAACTTCAAAAGTCTTTGCTTCTAGTTTGTTGGTTTGTGATTTGGATACAAGCAACTTAAACTTAATGTTTTTATTACCCTTTTAAGTGTCGTTTAGTAGCTGGTTAAAGTTATGACTAAATGTATGTATTCATTATTTTATGCAGATATTAGTAATGAAGTGATTAATAAATAATACATGTATCAGTTATTCTATCTTTTGTTATGCATAAATGATACTTGAATTTCTTCATAATGTATGCATGTATTAGTCATTCGAATTTCTAAATTACAATTCAAACACTGTATTAATTTAATACATGAATAATTTATTTCCTAGTTAATTAGCAAACATAATATTCCTTATACAAGGTTGCATCTAAACCAGCTACCAAACGACTATAGGCCTTTAGCGAATAAATTTTCAAGTGACCATACATTATTATAACTTTGAGTCATTTGTTCTTCTTTGTTTTTTTTGTTTTTTTCTTTTTGTTTCTTCTCTTCTTTCCTAAATAAACAATTTGAACTTTGCTTGAATTATAAAAATAAGAAGCATAATTATGTTTTTGTGAAGTTTAGACAAATAGTCATTGGTTATTTGTGCTTATTATGTTGGTAAGTTTAGCTTTAAGTAGCATGAATCAGAATTACCTTTTAAATGAGATAAGAAAAAATTTTCACCTAATTTTAAATATACAAAAAACAATTAAATGATACAACTCATTTAACTTAACTTTTATAAGTTTATAAACAACTCATTAGTCGTGATTAGTGAGACAAATTAGTTTAAAGAGACTGCAGGCGAGAGGGCTATAGATTTAAAAATAGTCATTGACCCCTAAATTGGCCAAACGGCTGCTAATCATATATTTCCCTATTTACTATCCATTGATAAATACAAAAAATTGTCTATTAAATAGCATACTTTGGTGTATTTGTATATTGTCAGAGTATATAATATATAATTATATTTTTTACATAACAACAATCAGAATAGTTGAATCATATCGTTATGTAATAATACTAAAAAGATATATATAACATGTGAATTGTATACCTCGATGATATACAATGTAATGTCGGGTGTTTTTTTTTAATAAAATGATTAAAAATAGGTATAAGTTGTGATATTTAATTAAAATAATATGATCTTCTAAGACTTTGGGAACTCAAATGGATTATAGTGCCAAGTGGTTTTTGTTGAGTTATTCCCTAGTATTATTTGTAGATATTCAATACGGTGCAAAAGCCGATGCCTGCAAAATCGTTTTTTTGTTAATTCATTCATTGAAATATTTCAAATTCGTATCGTGTAGGATAATAGAATTTTATTTAATAGAATTTTTTTTTTTGTCAAAAATATTTTCTTTTATTCATATTATTTAAATTCTGCTATACTATATCTTTTAGTGGTTCGTAGATCATAATTGTGTTTACAAAAAAATATTGTGTTAGCAATAACTTGGTAAAAGGATCAAAATATCTGTCACGCATTAGAAATAATTTAAATTTATTTATTCTTTCTGGATTCTAATTGTCCTTCCGCATTAATTTCAGGATTAAAAATGTCACTCCTTGCTCCTATTGGATTACAAACATTAATTTTCAAACAAAAAATGCCTCATCCATGGAATTTTGAAATGTCATTTGCAGTAATTTATTTAATTGATTCACTTTAACTTAATAATAAATAATTTAACTCATAAAATACATACGGGTTAATAACCTTAAATCATTTATTTATATCTAGTTTCTCGATGCTTAACATTTTGCGACTGAATAAATTAAAAAAATAACAATACCTTCTTTGTTTGAAGCTGCAATTTTTTGTTCCAAACTGATAATACAATCGAATTCATATTTAGGTTCAACTCAGCTTCTTCATCCTTTAACAATAGTGGATTCTTAGAAATTCGTTCCCAACAATTTTTAACAAATAAATTTGGATGGGTCAGGTTATATATTTTATTTCATAATTTTATTAAAGGTGGATTTTTAACTAGAAAATTAATATTAAGGGCAGTCGGGACCATAGATGGTAAAATATTGAAAATTGTATAGTTTTCACTTTGGCATTTTATGACCTCTAGTACCCAAAATGAATAATAATTCTACTTAACAAAAGTACATTTAATCTCCACATTAATGTACGTCTGAAACATTATGAGATAAACTTTTTGAGGAGTTAAGCTTATTTTCGATAACTTACTTTCTTTTTTTATTATCAAAAGATGGAGTTGCTTCTTTCTTAATCAGAGGTCTTAGATACAAGTATTGGCTATGAAAAAATCTTTGATTGGAAGCATTATTCTTCTAATGAAACTTTACTTGACGTGAATCCAAATTAATTAGACTCAATACAACATACAAGTATCAAACACAAAATAAAATCTTTAAAAAAAAAAAAAAACTTTTTTCGAGTTTACTCTTTACCAATAATATTTGTTAAGTCATTTTCTACTGCGAGAATTCTGCTTCAACTTTACATAGTCAAGTCAAAAAAAATTGATTGGGGGTTGTGTGATGCATGGGGCCGCAACAGTTCACACATTTTTCACCGATTAAATATAGTCGATCGGAAAAAAATAATATATATATCTATAATAAACACTTTATACTACATGATATGAAATTTCACCTAAAATTATCTCTTTTGTTAAAATGGAAAACTTTTAGATTCAACCAACTAACAAAATAAACTTTATAAACTAAGAACACCTCGAATCTTTTCGTACTTTTTATTATCGTCTTCAAATAAATTCTTTTCTACAATAATACCATGAATAGCGCATATATAGCAAAGCAGCAAGGGGAATCTAGAAAATCTTAAATTGAAACTGCTTGATAAAAAAATGAAAATCAAACTACATAGTTAAACATACTTCACTATCATATATACTATGATTATCTGTACTTTAAAAATATTATGTATCTTACCATTAATTAAGAATTTCCTACCATATATTGAGGAAGATACATTTGGATACAAGTATTTCCTACCAGATCTATATGTATCGGGTGTGATTCACATCTATCTGGGTGACGGGCGAGAGGTGAACGAGATTTGTTACGTATCTTAAATACATGTAAATTCATTTGAATACAATATATTTAAAATAAATTACACTTAATTTAGATCTCGTATATTCTAAGATATATGAAACCAAACGTATTTAAACGTATAATATTACAAATTAGATTAGTGTATCTACTGAACTCAAGGAAGAAGAATAGTGGCAAACCTAATGCCATAAACTGCAACTCCAATATTAGAAATATTAAGCTTTGAAGGACAAAAATCATTTTTTATTACACTGATAATACTGTATAAAGTAAATTTTTCACATCATTAATGTTTATTCGTGATTAGATTAAAAATCAATTCAAATATCAACAAAATGGTCCCATTAATGCCCATATATATCCTTTGTAGTTTGACAATATATATGGTTACCTTATTACCCTTTTAAATATCCTTGCATTAATCACATATATCAATAGAAATTTTTTATTTATTTATTCAAAATCCTATCTTTAATATTTTCGATTTGTACACTTGCAAGCTCGTCATTGAAATAATATCTCTATCAAATCTGAATTTAAAACCTACAGACTAGATAATATACGAGTATATATTGTTTTCTTAATTTAAAAAAATGTTTGTATTGTACTGTTAAAAAATGTAGCTGTTGATTAACTAATTTAAATCATATAAATATATCCTATGTTTAATTGCACAGCTAATTACTTAAGAGAAATTCAATTAATAGGCTAATTACATTAAATGGTATACAAGCTCACATTAATATTTGTAACCTCCAAATCTCACCATAATTATAGGAGTAATAACAGTAATTAGTACTATATTTCAGGAAAATTAAAACTCATATTATGGTACAAAATTAACCAGAAAATGAGGAACTAATAAAATCTTCGCAATTGTACATTAATTAACACTATCATATATAAATATTAGTTCAAAGTTTTTTATTTTCCAATTTCGTATTCGATATCTACATTAGGTCAGACTATCCAGTTATGCGTGCGTTGCATGTGTGTATCGATCGACGGAGAACTCGCCAGAGAAGCTGAATTGACAGAAACTACGGAAGAGCTGCGACGGTTTCGATGGCGGTGATGACGTCATCGGTATTTTCGTCTCAGCTCTTTTTGCTACTGCGCATTCTTCTCTTCAAGGTACTACTACTTACGAGAAATAACATTTTTCGATCGAATTATTTTTGTGACGCATAAATTTATATTTTTATATTATAATATAATATAACATAAGTTATGTTAGTTTGATTCCTATAAAACTTAAACACTTAATGTCAATAGAGGTAAAAGTTCAGTTTAGAACCCATAAATTATATGGTTAAAATATAAATTAGATTATATACTTATGTCAATGGAGGCAAAATATTCTAACTTATGCTGATATGGCAAAAATCAAGATAAATAAAATGATTTAATTGGAAAAAATAGCATAATTTAGATTCTGTATTACTTATATCAATAAAGGTAAAATTTCAATTTCAAAACTCGTACTACTTTATATTATATATCTTATATAAGACGTAACTTAATTTTTAAATAACCTATATGTTAAAAAAAGGCAGAAATTCTACAAACTTGTGCTAGCAAAATTAGGTATTAGAAATGTCACACAACTTATGCCGCTTGAGTTGATTCCTACTTTAACATATGTGTTGTAAAATTAAATCTTAGATAAAGTTGAATTGTTTCATGAATTTTAATTAAATGAATAATTAAGACCAAGAATAACAAATTATTACTTTAAAAAAAAGAAAGTAAAAAAAGTGACATAATTCACTACCATATTAAGAGTTTTCATCATATATTGAGAAAAATACATTTAGATATATGTATTTTTACTATCAGATACACTAAAATAGAGAGAGACGAGCAAGATTTGTTATGTATGTATATCTCAAATACATCTGAATTCACTTGAATACAATGTATCTAGAACAAATTACACCTAATTTTGTATCTGAAAATACATGAACATATCTAAAAGCACCAAAATTTGATAAGATACGTAATATTATAAACTAAAATATTAATTTATTAACTAGTGAGATTTATATAAGTTTTCAAAATTGAAAACCACCCTAAAGCACGAGCAATGCATGAAAAGAACTTCAAGCTGGAGCTAAGTTGGGCTGCCCTAAAAATAGATGGTTGGGCCGACGTAAAGAGTAGATCACTAGCTCAGTGGGCCTGCTCAAACAAAATTGAGATATTGGATAAGGGAACTTATATAAATCTCACTAGTTTAGAAGCTAATTATTTAGATATATTTAGTTTGTAATATTATATATCTTATCAGATTTTGGTGCATCTAGATATTTTCAGATACATGTATCTTGAGATAACATGACATCAAAATTAGGTGTAGTTTGTTTTAGATACATTGTATCTAAGTGGATTCACATGTATCTAAGATACATTACAAATCTTGCTCACTTCCCTCCCATCTCGTTCGCCACTCTACTATCCATAGGGTATCCCATATAAATGTGAATCACACTAGATACATCCAGATGCATGTAACTAGTGTGATTTATATATATCTAGGATACATAACAAATATCACTCTATAATAAAAACAACTTTTAACAAGAATAAATATGACAAACAAAGAGTGTCAAAGTCTTTACCGACATTAGTTAAGTGTCATTGAATCCAATGTTGCTAAAAGCTTTAAGGACATATACAAAGAGTATTAATTGCCACAAAAATACATTTTTAGCGGCAATTAAGAATTAATTGCCGCTAATGATCAATTTTGATGTAATTCTCTTCCCATCTCACTCGCTCCTTTCCCTATTTTAGGGTATCTAATAGTAATAGCAAAAATTACATATTTCTAAATGTATCTGCCTCAATATATGATGCGATACTTTTGATTAATGATAAGATATATAGTATTTTAAAAGTATGGATAATTATAGTAAATATGATAGTGTATCATCCATCAAGCTAACTAATCAATTAAGAACTAAAGTAAAATAACAAATGAGTGTTTAATAAAACACATGTCTTGCATTTTATAAAATTGATATATTATTTGTAAATCAACTCTTAACAAAAGGATAGCATGTCGGTCCATTTCCCACGTGGCATGTGATAAGCTAAGGTGATTTATAAAACATCACTATTGGTCCAATTTGATTCGTTTTTTAGTTTTTTTTTTAGTAATAATCAAAATACGTTTTTTTAATTCTTCTGATTTCTTTAGTGGTAAAAAAAATGAACATTTACATGTGGACATGTGTTAAGAACATTTTTTAAATTCACATTATACGTTTTAAATTCAACATTTATTTTCAATAAATTGTTTAAATTGAAAGTTCATTGTTAAATAAAAGGTTCGTTTCCTACTGTTATTTATTTAAACTTGGTTGCAACGTGTGAGTAATCTTTTTCCATATTTAAACAATCATAATAAGGGTATTTTACGGTATGAGAAATGAATATGTAAAGAATAAAACTGTAACAATAATGTTACCCAAGAGATCACCTTTTTTTCCCTTTATGTACGTAAAAGTTGTATTTTTATTCGCTTTGTAATGGACATTAAAAAAAACTTTAAAAAATTGTTAAAATGGGATGGAGTGTATAACTAAACTTGAAAATATATATATATATATATATATAAACTTTATTGTTAGCAAAATTTATTTGGATAACATAACCACACGCCAAGTTTAATCTTATCAGCACTTGTCATGACTTCTGCGTGATAAAACATAACTTGCAAATCATAACTAATAACGAGTTTAGCTTTTAAGTATGGCTAAGAACTTAGCTTGAAGAATATTTCAACCTTGTTAGGGTTGTTACATATCGCTTTGTATCGTATTATATTATGTGAATAAAGGCGGAGCCCGAATTTTCGACAAGGAGTTCAAAATATGAAAAAATAGAAATACGAAGTAGCCGAAGGGAGTTCGACATCTAATATATACCTAAAAAGTTTATTTTAACCGTATAAAAATAATATAATTTTCCGCCAACGAAGATTTGGATAAACACCGTAAAGATATATGGTGGCTCCACCAATATATGTGAATGTAATGATAAATAATGCGACGGTGCATTCACAACGAACGGATTCGGCTCCTCTCCATTTCTTTTCTCTCCATTTTCTCCAAGTTCCTATTTGGACTAGTGACACATGACATAGGTTAAAATAAATGGTTAAGATTTAATTTCCAAAATAAATCTTTAACCATGATTTAATTAATAAATACATTATATATTAAGTATTAAGAATTATTATAATATAACTATCTTAGCAACATATTATCTTGTCCATAAATATAGGGGGGAAAAAATCTCTTCCTAAATTTCTTTTATACGTAAGATTTTTTAAAATTTTTTTTTAAATAATCTTTTTATCTAATTAACTGAATAGAAGTATAGAAACTATAATTAACTAGTATCACCGTATTCGTAATCTTATTATGAAATTGAAATTAGTTTTTTTTAAATGGTTTGATTATCTCTAGGTAATTTATTAATCACGGATCAATATGCTTTTAACAAAAGATTACAATAAAAATATTATATAAATGAAAAAAAAAGATCCTATGAAAAAAAAAGGAGAAAACTTTTCTTTTCTATATTTATGAACAAGATAATATGTTGCTAAGATTGTGAGATTATAATAATTTTAATACTTGATATATCACGTATTTATTAACTAAATCATGGTTAGAGGTTAACTTTGAAAAATTAAATCTTAACTATTTATTTTACCTATGACACGTGTCATTAATCCAAATAGAAACTTGGGGAAAATAGAGAGAAAAGAAATGAAGAGGAGTCGGATCTACAATGAACACTATTTCAGTGATACTATATGATACAATGAATTTTAAGTAAAAATTTAAAAAAATATTTTATTTAAGCAAATATAACAATCATCCTACATGAACCAAATGAATTAAAGAAGAGAATTGTCTTTATACTTCGATATATTTTGCGGTAGCTTTCGCCCAAGAGGAAAAAAAAGAATTGTAGAATCCCACATTTTTGGTGATTTATTAAAGTTAATCAATTTCCTCTAACTTCCAATATTATATAATATATTGATGACGACCCTTTTAATTTACTGGTAAGCCCTCTTGACTAATTAATTAAACTGTATTTGCACCACCTAACTATGATTAATTATTGTCATTATGGGACCAACTTGTCCTTTTTGGATTGATTAGTATTTGTGGTGGAACACAAGGAAATTTTTTAATCTTGTAAATAAAAAGGTCATGATGAGGTTGAACAAGTAAAGGTAAATGTTGGTGTCATTTGATTTCCTGGAAAACTTTTAGTTAAAAAAAGGTAAAACACTTTTATCGAGATTAAGAAAAGTACGAATAGATAATTTCTTCTTATTCGTCTTAGCTTTGGTGAACATAGTAATCTGATATCTATTGTTGATAGAATGTAACATGTATAAAGTAAAATTAGTGGAGGTGCATTAGTTGACCCCTAATACCATAATTATAAAAATATTTAAAACACTATTCTGATACCAATTTAAAAGAAAATGTGAACGATGAATTTGGACTTGGAAAGCAAAGAGTACGTAGCATCTGTTAGCATATTCTAAAACGTGTAAAACATCATGTATCTAAAGTATATTTTTTGCTTGTACGAAGAAGATGCTTGTTGACCTTATATGATTAAAACAATGACCAATAAATATAATATTTTGAGATATAAGTAATCTCCTTTGGGAAATTATTAAGCATTATCTTTACCTTTCTGGCCATGTGACTAAAATATTTCACGTTTATAAGTACAGTATTCGAAAAAGTAAATAATACATATCAAAATAATTTCTCAAAATGTAAGTTATCGCAAAAAAATAAAGAAAAGTAATTTTATTGATGAATCTTTATGAGTAGAATTTTGTGCATTTCCTTGATTTTTCTCTTCTTTTGTTTTTTGTTGGGGGTCTATAATAACACATTTTTTTAACATTAAACGATTTAGACCTACTTGATTTATTTGATCACCAAGACCATTGGGTATTTCGAAGAAAAACACCTCTTGATCACTCCCCTTTTGAAAAAGACAATATTTGATGTCTTGATCTCGTTATGAATACTCATAACTTATTTGGATATTCCAGATGTTTCTTCAAGAAAATATGTATCCGTTTTAATGGTGTGAGCTAAGGTTTAGAGTAGAGTATCCTGGAAAAAAAAATGAATTCGATTAATTTTATAGATGATCATATTAAATACAATAAAATTCCGATGTTTACGTATCTATAATACATAAGTTTTTGACTAAGAAAATTTGAGTTAACCCTTGCAATTCTAAATGTGATGTAGACAGCGTACCTAATACAGAATCATATATAAATTTCTATTATTATTTTTTTGTTGAACAAAGCAGAGATGCCAAGATTTTGGTAGGTATGCTTTTCACATTGTCAACAACTAGGAAGATAAGTTTGTCAAGACTAGGAAAATTATTTTTAGTATATATATAACTATCACATTTTCATTGCACAATTCACCCATTGAGCTCTTCTATATATAGCTAGCTAATTCTTTCTTTCACATTATTCAACTTCTCCTTTGCAGAATATATTTGTTGCTTCCCTCATTTTATTCCCTACACTTCCTTCAAGTCATTCCTTGAAAGATCCAACTATGGGTAACATCAACAAAAAAATTTCAAATCAAGATGATGCTAATGTGTTACTTCCAATTGATACTCCCTTTAAGTTTCCTTCTCCATTGCCTACTTGGCCTTCAGGTATTACTTCATGTTAATCAAGTGTAAATTTTTTCATTATCTTATAGGATGTCTAAGTTGTTGTGTGCTTCGCCTCGCTTAACTGATGCTTTCGTGCATGCGTCTAGGTTATGATACGCGTGATATTTTCACTCATGGACTTTAATTTCTTTAAGAGCACCGTATTACTATTTATAGATACGTTTTCTTGCATTACATGTAAAAAAAATGATGAGTGTGGTGCATCAAACATCCTATGTTGACACATGATTTGTGGAAGGATCCCTCTGTGACTAATTCCACGACTCGAACTTATGACTTATTATGTTATTTGTTTACATCTTAGGTGAAGGGTTTGCTAGTGGAATCATCGATCTTGGAGGACTACAAGTATCTCAAATATCATCATTTACTAAAGTATGGGCTAGCCAAGAAGGTGGACCAGATAATCTTGGAGCTACAATCTTTGAGCCATCAAATTTACCAAATGATTTCTTTATGCTTGGATCCTATAGCCAACCTAACAATTTGCCCCTTTTTGGTTGGGTTCTTGTTGGTAAAGATTCATCAGGAGATGCTCTAAAATTGCCAAATGACTATACCCTTGTATGGAGTAGTGAAAGCTTGAAAATCAAACAGGATGGTGTTTGCTATATCTGGCTCCCAATTCCCCCTGAGGGCTGTAAATCTGTTGGACACGTTGTAACAACGTCTCCTCAGAAGCCTTCTCTCGACAAAATCAGATGTGTTCGTGCTGATTTAACCGATGTATCTGAAACTGATGATTGGATTTGGGGAAATGATGGCTTCAATGTGTACTCATCAAGACCAAAAGACAGAGGAATTAAGGGTCTAGGAGTGTCTACTGGTGCTTTTATGGCTTCAAATAACGGAGCTGCAGCAGATTCTCTAGCTTGTTTGAAAAACGTCGTAGAAAAATTCACTTCTATGCCAAATTTTAACCAAATCCAAGCACTATTTCAAGCGTATTCGCCTTTATATTACTTCCACCCTGATGAAGAATATTACCCTTCCTCTGTCCCTTGGTTTTTCCAGAATGGAGCATTGTTGTACACGAAAGGGCAAGAATCTACCCCGGTTGTTGTTCAGCCAGACGGTTCAAATCTCCCTCGAGATGGTTCAAATGATGGCGCGTATTGGTTAGACTTACCAACTGATGATTCAGCAAAAAATCGCGTCAAGAGTGGAGATTTCCATGCTGCCACATCCTACTTACATGTTAAACCAATGTTTGGCGCTACACATACTGATATCGCTCTATGGCTATTTTATCCCTTTAACGGCCCTGCTAGAGCCAAAATCGAATTCATCACCATTCCCTTGGGGAAAATTGGACAGCACGTTGGCGATTGGGAACACATTACGTTAAGGATTAGTAACTTCAATGGAGAGTTACAAAGTGTGTACTTCTCCCAACATAGTGGAGGAAATTGGGTGAGTACACCACAACTTGAATTTGAAAATGGTAACAAGCCCGTGGCCTATTCATCGTTGCATGGTCACGCTTGTTATTCGAAAACAGGGCAAAATATGCAGGGGAATGGTAATATTGGGATAAGAAATGATACAGCAAAAGGGCAGGTGATGGACACTGGAGCAAATTATGAAGTGGTGGCTGGTGATTATTTGGAAATTGTTGAGCCAATATGGCTTAACTATGCTAGAGAATGGGGTCCAAAAATTAGTTATGATATTGCAAATGAGTTGAAAAAAATAGAGAGATTTTTGCCTGGGAAATTAAAGAGGGCTGTTGAGAAACTTGTGAAAAGTTTACCAAATGAGGTTTTGGGTGAGGAAGGACCAACTGGACCTAAGTTTAAGGATATGTGGAATGGTGATGAAAGAGGTTAAACATGGGGTTTGTTATTTTATCTATGATTGTATCATCAAATAGTTATTTCATAATTGTATCGTATGCTTACGTTTAAATTGTTATCCTTTGTTGATATAAAGTTTGCTAGTGATTGAATTGACTTAACGTTTCGTTTGATTGTAGATTTTGAAATTGAAACTTGAAATTTGAAATTGTGTTTGGACATGCATTATACTTGAAACAAATTGTGAGTTTGGTGAGTCGAAGTCATGAAAATTCAAAAATTGTTTTGGGAAACTTGAAAATATTAAAGATCAGACTTTCAAAATCTGATCAAATTTGATGATAAATTTTTAAAATTTATGATGAAACGATAAACTTGTACTTATGGATCCGCTTGGTCATAACAACTTTTCATTTTGTTTGAAATTAATGCTTGATTGTGAAATTTTCAAATCCAACTCGAAATTATGTTTCAATTTTTTGAAAAAGGCTTAGAACTTATTTTTTAATTGTCGTTATTGAAATTGTATTTAAGTATATTCAAGCATTAAGTCGCTATTGAAATTATATTTAAGTACATTCAAGCATATACATTATTCAAAATGTTCTTTATAAAAAATATAACCAAAATAATTCGAGATGCATGCATTAAATAATTTTTCTATTTCGCTTATATTTGGCTCATCATATGGACAAAATTGGATATTTTATCACTCTTTTATCATATTTGGTTGATAAGTAAACTAATTTCGTTCACATAATGATTTTTTATGCAATATTCTCATAATTCTAACAATTTGGAGCATCTACAATTTCAGCAATTTTTCCAAAGGTTATAACACAAATTATGCATGCATGGGATAGAGGTGTATATTGTTGATTGATTGATTAAAACATACTAACATATATCCTTATAAAAATGGTTTTTTGAAATACTTCTTTCAAGTCACGGAGATTCGAAATTGATTTTCAACGAGAATTATAATTAAAAATCACACAAGAACTTCATATTTGTAGCTAGCAACATTTATTCACTTTTATATATTGTTATATACATTTTAGTATAAGATACATATATTTTATATTATCATACAATTTTTCATAAATTATTGTTTATTTAGGTTTATAAATATTGTACAATAATATAAGGATGTATAAATACTGATAAAAGAAAATAGTTACGTGGGATGAATTGAAAAATTGGCTATGTAAGTGCAAAGTGTTATGTTGGGCCTACATTTCCCCCAAAATTTAAGCACAAGAAGAGAATGGGCTTTAGGCTGTTTTGATTGTTGGGCTTCACCACAAATTTAGGTTTCATTTGCATGAATGTCCCTGTTTTGGTTGGATAAAGATCTGGTCAAGTATAATTAGGTCAAGTAATATTTAATGGTCTTATAGTTTTATGTAATGTGTACTATATAATAATTTATGGTTGAGAGTTATTTAAATTATATACTTATCTTAATAATAAAACAACAAAGTTGTCAATTATTTTTATCTTTTAAAACTATCAAATAAAACAATTAAGTGTATCCTACCTAATATTTACAAGAAAATAATAAGACTGGCGGGAATATGCGGACTTCTCGGCTTTCTTACCTGCCAAGCCTCGTACTTGTATTGGATTTTAAATTACATTAATTTTAAAGAATCCAACACTTTTGAAGAATTTGATAAATATACTTTTATAATTATTTGAAAACTTCCAAATAAGTTTTTTTTTTAAAAAAAAAATGTATTATCATGTTATTTAGTTGAATTTTTATTTAGAACTCAATGGTGTTTTTAAGTTTGATCTATTTTTGGAGATTACTTCCGAATTTGGAGAAAGCATGTGTGCAATTACTCCCGAAAAAGTTTGGCGGGTAGAAAGTCTAAAGTTTGCTTATTTCCGTCAATCTTAAATTTTTTTCTTGAAGATATTGGCTTGGCCATGGGTACACTTAATTGCTTTATTTGATAGTTTTAAAAAATAAAAAAGTTGACAGCTTTGTTGTTTTATTACTCTTAATGAGTATATTATTTAAATGAATCGCAACTATCAATTATTTTATAGTACACATGACATGAATCTATAAGGCTATTGAACATTGCTTGACCTAATTATACTTGACCGAATTTTATTGATTTTGGTTGGTGTTTAATTTTTGCTCAATAAATTTATGATTTTTAATCTTTTTTCTTTTAACATGTTAAGTAAATAAAAAAAATATTAAAATGCAGATGAAATAGTCTTAAGTATTTTTTAAGAAAATCGCTAGACACAGGTTATACCTTAAAAGGCATAAGTTTAGTTTTAGAATATTATGCTTTGGAAAATCATATTAATGAACTTCTATCTCAAGACACGAGTTATAATAGAGTCCGAAACTCAAACGGTAGAAAATATTAACAAAAATTCCAAAAGGGTATATAAAATTTTATATACCCTTTTGGAATTTTTGTTAATATTTTCTACCGTTTGAGTTTCGGACTCAGTTATAATATGCCTTATAAAACATAGGAAAACATACGCTAAGAAAATTTGTCTCGCAAAATTAGGTCATAATTAAAAAAAAAAAAATAGCTTACAAATTTTTATTAAATGAGCAGTACATATAAACTTAGACAACTTTGAAATAAAATCAATTCGTGCAAAAATTCAAATTTTAATGTGTTAACAAAATATAGCTTGATATGATTTTTTGTTTATAATTTAGACAAGTAGTATACATATTTTTTATTGTTAATAAAATTGAATATAAGTCATGAGAAAACCAGGTCTTCTTTAATTAAATTGCATTATTGGTACCAAGAACCAACTCTAGGTATTGGTTGTAAAGCCAATTTTTAATGACAACTTTGATGTTATATATGTATATGTATGTATTCTTAATAAAAAATAAAAAATTATTCGAATACTTTAATGTTGCACGAGGTATATATTTTGCTTCTTCGAAATTTGGCTTGATGTACAAAGTTAAACCGATACCTATTGACTAAACAATGTAATCATTTTTTTTTATTGGAACTATGATCCGGTGTCATTTGAAAGCTAAGTATAAATTTTGAACGTAATAAATTAGACAATAAATGAAACTATGCTAAGGAAACATAATTTTTAATACAGTTTGATCAAGTAAGCTACATAAAAAAAAAACTTAATATACTATTAAAGAAATTAAAACATACAAATTATTAATTGAAAGAATAGTCTCCTAAACGATTTTTTTTATGACTATATTATAAATGTTATCGTGGAAGGAAGGATACTCAATTTGTACAAGTCTCAAAGTCTTTTCCTACTAAAAAAATTTACTTGAATATGAAAGATTTATATTTTCCTTTTGAAATAGTATAAATCAATTACGATAAAATCTAATAAAGTAAGAAATTCATAGCAAATCTATCAAAACATTGTTACGTTTCATAAAGTAAAATTTCGTTTTTTTTCACTAGTCTGAACAAAAATAATACTATTTTACGAAATTTTTTTGATTGTTAATTACCTCATGTCATTTTAACCCGTTAAAAAGTTATCTAAAACCTTCTCATTGGATACCCCAACCTCCACCAAGCATTTTGCTAGTCCAATCCCATCAATTTGTTATTAAGTTATTATCATAGGAGATACAATTATTAATATGAATCTTAACAACCAAACCAAATCAAACCTTAAAATTAACTCAAATAAAAAATGAAGATATATAGTTTAGGTAGATGACATGATTTGATCATTATATTCGTCATCATCCCTACTCTCAAAACCTAAATAAATTATAATAAGGTCCTATGAACAACCCTATTTCTCAGCTGCAACGTAACGCAGACTTAATGCTTTAATTTTGTTATAATTAATGTAATATATTTCCTATTGTTATAAGCTTTAAATTAGATTTCAACATCAAGTGAGTCTCCATGGTTACCGAAAACAATGACACTTTTATAACTTAATTTTTGTTTTATGTTGGCCATGATAATTTACATTTCAACAACTAATAATCATTTGGTGCTTAAAAGAAAATATATAAATATCATAAATCATCATTCATCAAGTTAATTAATTTTATTCATGCTTAGAAGATCTTGTTTCGGGAATTGGAAAAAAATATATATGTAAGAAGCTGTTTTACTCATGGTTATTTGTTTATATTATATGCTTCTTATAATCAACATCTTGCTATTGATGTTTTTTTTTTTTTACGTTTGTTTGTTTTTACGATTTTTTGTTTAGTTTGTTGACGATTTAAATATGAGAAAAAGAAGTTTATATAATACTTAGTCAAAGTCGATGATTTTTTTAGCTATACGTAAGAAAAAATTGTTTAGTGACTTTGTTATAATTTTAGGTAAAGTTTAAGTTAATGGCTTTTTGGTATACAAAATTACTTTAGGTACAATTACTTAGGTAATATGTTTGTTTGACTTTTGTATTATAAGAAATGATACTAATTTAATGAACTTTTGATACAATACACTAAAATTGAGCAACCATCTATAAAATCATATAGAAAGCTATGTATTACTTATGGATGATCAATATTTTATGACATATAAATCACTATGAAAATGTGAAATAACTAGTTGTGGAATTTATCAGTATTTTCTATCTAATTCGTTGCTAAAATGCTCCTAACTATTTGGATTTTTTTACAATGGATAGGTTGTTAATATGTACCTCAATAAGATTAAATTTAAATTATGTTGTGAGCTATAATTTTTTTTTTTGTCCTTTACCAATTTCTTTTTTTTTTTTCTCTAGTAATGAATGGAATAATAATTAAGTCGAAGGCAATATTTTTATTGAGAAAATTTCATGTTTGCAACTTTATATATGTAAAAATTAATTTTCATCTTAATTAATCACTTACACCTATCTAATTCCACCCCTGACAAGGAAGACTTGTGGATAAGCACATTATGAAAATGTCAACACTTAATTTTCTCACTAATTAGGGATAGTTTATGGCATGTAATTGGTTGTTTACTGAACTTCTCTCACATATAATTATTTCTTGTTGAATTTACAATCTTAACTAACTTAACAAACCATTAGCAACCTATGGGAAAATAATGGCCACTAATAATTCATTTATCATTTGATTAGCTACAAGATAATTTAAATAAAATGTATATAATCAAAAATGTAGTTCTATTATTAGAAATATAAGCAAATGTTGTTACACATCATTAAGAAGAAAGTCAATTAGGTTACCCAACCCTTACTATATACGTAATTATAATAATCATTCTCTTATTTAATTTATATATGTGTATAAATATATGGTTTGTTTCTTTCTATATTACTTATTTTATTATAATAAAGAACTGTGCGTAATGTTTTAATCTTTTCCATCATTGCATAGTAATCTTACAAATGGCTAGTAATTATGGCTCCATGACTTATTAATTACGATTTCTTGTTTGTGTCTACATATGTACGTACTTTTATAAAATTGTCTCTTTACTTAATTCTTCTTTCTACTTAATTAGAGATTTAGGTATAGTTTGAAGTGAATTTGTTGATTATTTTAATTACATAACCTAAATATTCTCATTACTTTAGTTTTTCGAACTACACTATAGCAAAAACAACCGTAGTCCTAAAATACAAGGTTGGAAATGAAACCACGTGGAGTTAAGCCCCAAAATACATTCTCAAAATAATATTCCTTTTAAGTTATACATAAAAATGTTGCAAAAAGGTGATATATAAGGAAAAGTCTTAGATAAAATAAAATAAAATAATAATGACACATAAGTGAATAAATATTATTTTGATTACCATGATTTTACTTCTATTTAAAAAAAACTATCACTTTTACTTATAAAACATTTACATAAAAACTTTATATAGGAAAGAAATATATTTTGTACACAAATCCTATCTTAGTTTGAAAATCATTAAAAATAAATAAAATTATTTTTTTGAACCATATATATATGAAATTCATTCATTAAATATTAAAACAAAAGATGTTTGTTAACCAAATTAAATATAATTTATATTGTAATATTCATGCAAATCATTACAAAATTATGGATTATATAAAGTTTCTCTTAGGTATAACAAAAATATGGTTATCCCCACCCCACCCACCCAACCTCCAACACAAAAAATACATATACATTTATGTGTATATATATATATATATATGTATTTCTATTTTTATTTTTATTTTTTTTTGTATAAGTTGAGCATATCGCGGGAAATCAGATAAAACTTTCTTGGAACACCTAATTTCTCTACTTCTATATATGGTTTAGAAGCTCTAGATCTACTTCTTCACCCCATCACATCCATCAAACTCCTCATTTTTTTCTTGATAAAAAACAATCACTTTCTTTTTCTCTTTCATTCTTCAAAAGAAACAAAGGTAATCTACAAATCCAATGATGTTTATTTTGATTAGTGTGCAAGAATTTCTATCATTTCAATAATTTTTCATCTTATATTATACTCTTTAAATAAATTTGAACTACACTAGCTAGGCCTGCTCTTGCACATAAATATATATACCATGTTTATCAACAAGGTATTCATCCTTAATCAGAGATCTCAAGTTTGAGTGTTTTTTGATGCAGCGTCATCTTTGTGTTCTTTGTAAATTTTGATTTAATCAAATTTCAATATGTCATTGAACATTAAATGAGAAAAAATATTTTACAAACATGTTTCTTTTAATATATAATTAGTTAAAGTTCTTGGTTAAAAGCACGATAAAATTCGTTATTCCCTTTTTTAATTCTTCTAATCTTTAGAGCAGGCCGGCATACATAGACTTGTCCCATATTCTTGATATTTCAATTACTTTTATTATTACTTTTCTTTAATTTGTTAATATTATATTAAAGCATGCCTAGAAAGAAGAATTCAGTTAGTTTTATTAATATTTTGTTTGTTTAATACTAATTGTAAAAATGAATTAGGAGAAGATTAATGGAAGGACAAAATCATGGAGGAGGAGAAGTGAGAAGACTTCATATCATATATTTTTTGAGTAGAAAAGGTCGCATTGAACATCCTCATCTCATTAGAGTTCATCATTTCTCTAGAAATGGCATTCGTCTTAAAGGTTTGTTTTTTCTATATATAAATAAAGATTATTTTTCATTTCATTTTTTAAATTGTGAAAAAATAAACGATTGAATTTTATTTTTTAAAATTAATGATTGGATTATATTGTAGATATTAAGAGATGGTTGGGAGAATTGCGAGGAAAAGACATGCCTGAATCTTTTGCTTGGTCATATAAGAGGTTAGTTCATGTTTTTTTTTTATAATTTCATGAAATTTTTTGCTTACAAAATTAGCTTAGTGCTCTTCTCTCTCAAAAAATTGATACTCCAAAACATTATCATACGTGCTGAGTTAATATAAAATATTTAAGAGTTTAGAATTCATGGATGTATAGTTGTGATAATATTATATTTTGAAATTTTGATTCTTTATCTATATCTATTTATAAAAAAAAAAAAAAGAAGCAGAATTGTGGTATAAATCTCATAGTACAAGTTTAAAATTTAATGTGGTGAAATGAAACTTACATGCTCAGTGTTCACTAAATCAATAATAACATAGCTTGTTTTTATGCATACATTCTTATCATTTAATTGTAATTAAATTAATCAATATATATTCTTCGCACAACTATATATCACTTGATCATGGTATAAATACATCGAAAATTTGTGTATTAAATAAAGTCTTGAATTCTGAATATATCTGTAGTTTATTAAGAGTTCATCCCTCTTAAAGAGTAACGGAGTAATGAGTCAATATAAGGTATCATATAATCCACTTGAGAAGAACTCTAGTCTCTCGGGCTACAAATAAAGCATACTGAATAATACGTAGAATCGCCTAGTTAAATAAATTCGTCCTATATTTTATTTTAAAATTTCGTATCTAGTAAATTAAAATCAGAATGGAGGTACAAACCTCATATTACAAAGTACTAAATTTAATGCTCTGATCCTCTAGTGGAAGTCACGAGAATCAATTATATCTCACCTCAACAAAGATCAATTCTCAATTAATTGTGCTGGAAATATATATACTATATGATATGGAAGTTTGGTATTTTATTTCCTAAAAATAGAAAAATAAATTTAGGAAGTCAAATATTATGATGATGCAGGAAATACAAAACAGGATATGTATGGCAAGACTTATTGGATGAAGATCTCATTACTCCAATATCGGACAATGAATATGTTCTTAAAGGATCTGAAATTCCATCCATCACCATTATTAAAGGTAACTATCCCTTTTTCGAATTAATTACTAAATTTATTCTCGATAAATAGTTAGTTACAGTAAAGTCGCAAAAGTAATTTATAATGTTATGTGATGATGAAGCACTCGCTATTTCTATAAGGTTATTATGAAATTAGACATTTTTTTAAAAATATTATCAAGCATATAAGTTAATGTATTTCTTAGATGACCAACATGTTTGCTTATCAACTTGAGCATTTTTAATCATATTCTAAGGGTACAATTAGTGGAATTTTATAATTCATAATTGAAGTTTAATTTTAAAATGGCAGCATGGTACATACAATTAAGCACATTGTACAAGATTATTTCAAAAGGAAAGAGAAAAATTTACTTGTCAATTCTCATTAAATGATGAATATTGCCTTAATTTTAGCATAAATTCACTTCATTTTAGTGTGGAAAAGAAAATTTAATAATTAAGGATTAAATATTTTGTACTCACTTTCAAAAAAAAAAGGTAAATTTATAGATTTAGTCAATAACACACATCAATCAATATTATGCATACTTACCATCAACATTTCCAAAAAAAGGCAAATTTATAGATTTAGTCAATAAATATCAATTAATATTAAGATTTGTTATTCAATTATAAATTGAACTTCACATTTGCAGATGTTTCAAGTGGTGAAAAAGAAGTAACAAAGGAACAAACAAAACAAGAAGATCAAGATCAAGTTTTTCTCATGGATTCATCAAAGAAAATTTCTTCAGAAATCGAAGAAGATTCTCAAAATATCTCTTCTGAAACATCTACACTCACTACCAATTCACCAAAATTCGAAGAAGAAGAGGAGAAAAAAATCGGTAACAACTCTTCTTTCTCTTCGAATTCCTCTTCTTCTATTTCTTCTTTTGGTTCGATGAAAACGAAGAAGAAAACAGAGGATAGTGAAGAGAAAACAGAGACTAGTCAGAACGATGAAAAAACATCGAAAAACCCGAAATTAAATAAGAGCAGAAGCTATTCAAATGGAGCTTCAAGTATTTTCAGGAATTTGATTACTTGTGGCGCTGTTGATACTAATGACTCTGGAATTATTCCACTCAAAAAAAATAAAACTTCTTCTGCTGCTGCTGGTGAAAAAACAGTTAGTTTTTCATCAGAGATTTGTAAAGCTGACAAAATTGGAGGATCTCAGAGGATTTTTGGCACTGCTTGGAATCAACAACAGACTAATGCAAGGTGATTTTCGCGTTTTATGTATCTATTTATCATGAATCGTTACTTATAGTTATCTTTTATCTGTCCAAATAGTTAAACGTGGTTTCAATTATGGCTAATGTTGAAGTAGGCATGGAACCCACCTTGATGTTGATTTGGTGCACATTTTTTTGATTTGTATCGAGGTTAAATGTTAGTTATTATGAGTTGTATGTATAATTTTGCGTAGAGGTGGGTCACAAATAGAAAAATATTACAAAACATGTTTTTTTAAGAAAGAAAAAAAATACATTAATACTAATATGAAAAACATTTACACCCACTACCTATCAATTAATTTGTTAGAAGGTTCACAAATTAATATATATGTATATTTATTTAACTAGATTCGATTGAATCTACGAATTTTTATCTAGCTCCGCCTCTAATTTTACATACCTTAATATAATTGAAAAAAATATCGATATATCTTTCGTAAAAATTTCTGAATCCACCAACGATTAGCTTAGCAGTTTGTTGTTGATTGCAGGAAAAGCTGTGATGGGGCATTCAGTATGTCAAAGAATAGAAGTGAATTTGGTAGCCGTAGATCAGTTTCTGCTAATTATAAGCCAATCAATGGACCCAACTGCTCGTAAGTTCCTGCATAACAACTAAATTAAATATTATTTTTTTCGATTCAAAATAAGAGATTTTATTAATTTTTTATTTTAAAATACATGATGTTTTAAGATTTAAAGAAGGAATTGATTTATTTTCAGAACTATCCTCATTTATATAATCATAAATCATTAATTAGTTTTTCTCTCATTAGGGATAAGTTGGTATAAATCCTTCTTATTTTCTAGTAATGAATACTTATAAGTTAGAACGGATGTATCTAAATTAAATTAGTATATCATTCATTCATTTTTATTTGTTACAATTGATTTAAACACCATTAACATGATTATTTATCATATTATTTATTTTATTAATTGATATTTAATGTTAAATCTTGTAAAATAATATGACAAAAAGTAATGAATATTAAGGATAAAAAGAAAAATTGTCTTTTTCTTTATATGCTAAAAATAAAAATAAAAGTAGAAATGTATGTTGGAATTGTTGCTAAGTATAACCCTCTTTCACTATTACTTGTTCCCATACTTAGTAACTATTTCAACATAAATTTACTTTTATTTGCTATTTTTTAACATGTCAAGAGAAAAGATAATTTTTTTTTCATAATTTATCCTAAATATTTGTTACTTTTTGTCATATCATTTTTCAATTATTAATATTAAAGATCAATTAATAAAGATAATATAATAAAATAATCATATCAATTATCATTTCATTAATAGATATACCAAATACAAATATGATAAATAAAAAAGAATCATGCGACTTAAAGTATTGTCTCTCATTAAATTGAAGCACAAATACAAAAAGTTCATTACACATTCTCTTTTACTTCTCACATTTTTTATCTACACGCCTTTTAAAAGAAGATAATGTTTTTTTTAAAACTATTATACTTTTATACATCATTTTTAATTATTTAAAATGTTAATATCTCTTCAATAAATAAAAAAGAGAGTCAATCTTAGCGATCACACTATTAAAGTATTTATATATGTGCTCTTCACTTAGATTTTCTGTGTCAACTAGAAAAATATAGAGTACTCAATTGTATCTTAATTTTATAGAATAACAATTATTTTCAACTATCTATTTTTAGTAA
Organism: Solanum pennellii; assembly: GCF_001406875.1. Lineage (NCBI taxonomy): Eukaryota > Viridiplantae > Streptophyta > Magnoliopsida > Solanales > Solanaceae > Solanum > Solanum pennellii. Next base: position 90,906,208 of record NC_028637.1, read on the forward strand.
ATTCAACAAGTAAAGGGAGTACATCTTTGTAAATGTCAGCATAGTATTTAATCTATGAATGTGTGTTGCAGGCAATGTGGGAAGCCATTCAAGCCAGAGAAACTTCATGCCCACATGAAGTCCTGCAAAGGAATGAAAGCTCTGTCAAAGGCTGCTACTCACAAAACCTACAAGGATTCACCAAAAATTGATTCTCTTTGACTCTATCAAATGCTAGCTTTCATTTTTTTTTTTTCTAGATTATTCTTATTCAACTCTATTGGAATTAGATTATGTATTGTTTTTAGAACTTTTGGACAAGAGCCTTCCCATGTATATTTTTGAGTAAGAAGGTTCACAGGTAAAAGCCTAAGCAATTCAAGAATGCACAAGTAGTTATGAGCCTGATTTTCCATGTTAGTATCAAGTATTACGCGGTGTGAATCTGAGTTAGTTGAGCCAGTGTATAACATGGATATCAGATTAGACAAGCAAAAATGATAAGACAGACAAACTTTTGATGATGGAAATACCTAATTTAAGTTTTTCTTTCTCCAGCTTAGTGAAGATATATTCTTCTTTACATTTGGATACTGAAGCAGTATGTCATATCTAATCCTCTCTAAATATCTTAGAGCCTAATCAACTGTTAATGATCATATTCAGGTCATTGAAACATACCTAATCTAAAAGCATCTGTTACGAACAATTAATTTCCAGGATGTTAGTAGTCAATTGCTAAGATCATAGCTGGTTACTTGCCTCCAAGAATCGAGGAGTCAACATGATCGAGCAAGAACCTATATAACTTCTGTTTTAATCCTTCTACCCTCTCATCTATTCTGTTACCTAACTTAACCATGTCATCCAACCACTGATTGACACTTTTGAGCTGACCAAGAAGATCTACAATTTCAGAATTTCCGTCTACAGTATCCAGACCAAATCCCTTGCTCAATGCATCTTCTAAGAAGTTCAAGAACCAAGCTCGAGATGAAGAAAGCAACTTTTCTGCTAAATTTGCTGCCTCCTTCACCCCACTCCCTTCGGACCACTCTTCCCTTTCGATATTTGTTCTTCTGGTAGTAGCTGGTAAATGCTGCTTCGGTTTAGATACTGAACTTCTTCTACTAGAATTAGGACCAGACAGCCCATTGGTTTTAGTGCTTTGCTTGTTTATAGGCGAATGGTTTTCTGCTTCACTAATCTTTGGAGTGCTCTCTAGTATAATGTGATGAGATTTCTCGTTATCCAAATTTCCATTCTTGTCTTCCTTTGTGAACAAACAGAATTTGGAAAGTTCTGAATCAATTGCAGCTTGAATCCAAGAGGCCGCGTTCTTATTGGTAAAGTTATGGCAAATTTCTGGAAAGGGATCCTTCAGACACAACTTGTCATTGCCTTTCGCTTCAGGAGTTCTCATCACCAATGATTTGGTAAGAGACGCTGCTTTCTGCATGTTTTGATGAAGGTTTAAAAATTGCTCAATCAATTGTCCAGCAGGTACTTTCTTCGATGATTCACATAGTTCTGCAAACATACTGTAGAGAAGTGTAAGAGGAAGCTTACCTTCTATGTCTTAAGGGTAGAACACAGGTTTAGAAGAAAGTTAACACTGCCAGTGTGATTTCAAACCATGATTAATACATGAAAGCATTCAGAAAATTTGTTTCAATAAAAAAGACCAGTGCTCAGATAATTTCTTGGCAAACAACACCTGAACCACGTTTACTAAGAAGATAGAGAATGGGATATCTGCTAAACACATAGACTGAAGAAGTTCGTCATTCAATACTAACTGAAGGCTGAGCTTCCGGACATGTCAATGTGATCAGAGTGTTGCAGAGTGAAAATATAACATGCAAAAAGGTGATCTAATACAACCATTCATGCTTGTACATTGAAAAGGATAAGACTAGATAAAACGTGTCCCTAAGGATCGCTTTTACTTTATTTCCAACTAAAAGATAAGGATAAATAATATCTCGTAATGACAAGTGATGTGTAGCGTGTAGGTTAGGTGCATGTAAGGGCAAGACGCAAGCCAAATGAAACACTGCTAAAGAAAGGAATGCAACGACTCAAAAGGCAGCAAACAACACATAATCTTGCATGGTACCAATATATAAATTATGAACCTAATGCAAGATAACATGTAGGATGAGTAATCGGGGTGGAGTGCAATAAATCTATCTAATCAAGATTGATCCCGTATAGGGGTATTCTAGAACTAAGCGAACAAATTATAAATACACACCAACAGAATAATATGATTCAAATATTCAAAGGCAGAGCTTCTATAGTCCAGTAGTTTCATGTCACATACTGGTAAAAATACATGTGAAGTAGAGGCATCGAAATAAAGCTGAACCATTACCTCATGCACTGTATGACACCTTCTGCGGCAGCAGCTTCTTCTAATGCATGCATAGCAGACAGAAATGCAACATTTCTTAAACTTGTAACTTCCTGAAGAGATTATAATTCACAATTTGATGACACAACTTCTTGAAGAGATTATAATACACAATTTGATAGGCAAGCATACCACTATCATAGACTTATAACTAGAACATTCATTCTTCACATACCTTGCCAAGATCACGAACTGTTGATGGAAGTGAACTCCATGAAATCCTTGAGTCGGACCAATTTTTGAAACTGAGGGCCACCTTTGTCAGATTGCACGGAAGAATCTTATCTTGTGAAAGCTCTAGATCTTTTCTAGCGGGCTTGCTAACTGCTCTTGGTGAGACAATAAGCTCTAGATTTTTTCTAGTAGGCTTGCTAACTGATCTTGGCGACACAATAAGCTCTACATCTTTTCTAGTGGGCTTGCTAACTGACCTTGGTGACACAATATTATTCCTACTTGTAAGCGGTGAAATACTTGCAGTTGAATGTCTTGGAGTTGAAACTTTATCTAAAGAAGGCTTCTTCACAGAAGGAAGCTGCAAAATATCGATTCATCCAATTAAAAGACAATCAACAAAACATAGCCATGAATTTTCTCTTAAAAAAGACTTGGTCAATATTATATTAGACTGCCTAAAGTTTCACATTCATCCGATAAACAACACCAACAATATGATTTGTGATAACTCACCACCCGTACTCTATAAGACTATAAAATACTGAAGCAAACCACATAACTACAGGGTATGTTCTTAGCATTTCCATGGAAACGAATAGCCAGGAAGCTTGAGCTACCACATGTTACATAATCTCGATTTAGCATGAACAGTTTGATCCAGTATCTAGTCCAATCCAGCCATTATTGTACAGAAAGAACCAACATTTTTACAGTTTTAAGTTTAATCTAAATATGAACTTAATGTGATCTCTTTGATGAACCAAATAAAGAAAAAGACAAGGACATTGAAATTAACCTAGTGCATTATTGTCTAACCATTTTTGCCCTAATTGAATCAGCAAATTGACCTAAAAGAGAAAACAAATAAAAATTAACTATTCTAACAAACAGCATTAATCACAAAAAGATAAAAACTTTCAACAATGGCATGCCTAAATTAAATGAATTCACATTCTGCCAAAAGTTCATCAACAACTAATTTATGGGGGTAAACTTACAGAGTCCGAACCCGGAAACCCGGTTTTCGATTTGGACCTAGGTGTAGCTCCAGCACCATTTTTCTCACCGGGGCTCCGATCCCATCCTCTTCTAACTGAATCGAAACTCAATCTCCTCATCTCTAACCCATCAACCTTCCCATTCCCAATGGACTGTCTTCTTGATTTTACATCCTCACTCAGCACCACTCTGTTTATTTTGGTTTTCACCTCGACCCTTTTCACTTCACCATTCTTCTTCCCTCTTTTCGGGTCGGGTCGGTTCCGAGCAGTGAGAAAATCACTAGAAATCAAATCTTTAGGATCCCCAACACATGGGCGTCTGTTGGGAACGGGCTTGAGTCCACGAAGAACCGGAACAGGGGAACCGGAATCAAGACGAGTAACATGAATGAACTGACCCAGTTGGATCTTGTCACTCAGTATCAACTCAACATCTTGTTCTGATACAGAAACGTAAGCTGAATGTTGAGAATCTGATACCCTTAAATAAAATCCCCTGCTTTTCCATGGATCATCATCAAGTGAAGGAACAATACTAATCACCTGAAAAACCCCATTATTATTAAAGTGATACACCAGCATTGTTATGTAAAAAAAATTAAAAAAAGAAGATTAGTATTTTTCTGTACATGCCTGAAGAAGAGCAGAGCGGTGTTGTCCAGCAACTTTGGTTTCTTTATCATCAAGATGTTGCAATAGTTTAAGCAAAATACCAGGCGTTAGAGACGCCATTAGTGCAATGTAGATGAAACAGAGAGCAAAAAAGAAAGATTAACAAACATGGCAAAGCAAGATTTGAGAGAAGGTATTTGGGGGGTATGGGGAAGAGTGAGTTTGAGGCGAATCTCAAAACGGAAAAAGGACACGTGTCAGCTGGGGATGTGGTCTATGGGTGACAGAGTTGCAGAAATGGTACAGAAGAGAGAGAGAGAGAGAAAGAGAGAGAGAGAGAGGAATGGGCAGAGAGTACGTCCGTAAGGAAGAAGGCAGTAGAAGACAAGATTCAACTAAAAAGGTAGTAATGCTCCTACCTGGAGATATTACAAAAATCATCCTTTTCTATCCTAAAAAGATGCAAAATATTTTCTCCGTTCAATTTTATTTGTATGCTATTTAAAATTTTATTATCATTGTTAATTAAATAAAATATGATTAAATTTCAAAATTTGACCTTCAATTAATTTTGAGTATTTTGGATTAACTCACAAAATTTCAAGCTAGTATTTGGCCAGCATTTTGTCATAAGTTTCGAGAAATATTTGACTATTTTAATAAAATATGATTTATGTTATGAATTTTAAAAGTTATAAAAAAATATTTTTAAGTTTAAGTTTGTATTGTTATTTTATAATGTATTCCAAAAAAATAATTCAATAATAGAATCGATAAAATTAACAACAATACTATAATAATATGGACAAGAACAATACATTTTTCGCATATTTAATTTTGCCACTGATTCCAGATGAATTATAACCCATTAAAAATAATTTTTTGTCAGGTTTTATATAAACAGCAGAGTGAAGTAGTTATTAATGGAGTAATTTGATAGATAACTATTAATTGGATTAACAAATGATTGGTGTTTTCTATAAAATATATCATTTTAGTGTAATTTAAAAAAATTAGAAATTGGGCCAAATAATTTTTTTGTAAAAATGAATAGCATAATTTATGAAACTGAAAGAGTGTTCTATTTATTTTGAGGTGTGTTATTTGAGGATTTAACGAGTCTTTCTCGACATTTGTGGTTATTTTATTTTCTTTTCGAACAAATGTAAATGACTAATATTTTGTAAAAAATAGTGTTAAATGTTCAGAAAATTTAGTCACAATTTGGTCAAGAATTTTAAAAAATTATAATATTTTTTTTGTTTTAAAATAAATTAATTAATTTTTTATTTTTTAATTACAAGGTATTAAAATTAAAAAAATAAAAATATTTAAAAATAAAGCAACATGATAAAATATCATTTTCATCAAATTATAATCAAATTTTTTGACCGAAAAAACTTTTTCCTTTTACAAAAACTAAGAATATTAATTTTTGACAAATTTAAGAACACCAAATTATTAGATATATACTTGAAAAAAGTATTTTAAACTTCCCCGCAAAATATATATTTTTTTAATTTTCTCATCCTATACGTGATTCATTGTTTCAACTGCACGGTTGTGGGTCCACTAAATTTCATAAATCGATATTCTTTCTTCCAAAATGTTTGGACAATTTGTTTGGAAATACTATTAGAAGAAACGTCATAAATATTCTCTCGTTTTTATTTATATCTCATTATTTTAAATATATTTTTTTATATGAAATTAATTAAAATTATCATTGTATTCTTAGTTAGTGTTTTCTTATAGTTAAGTTTCTATAAATGAATATGAATTAATTTATTTTAATTAATGTATATGGCTTATTTACTTATTTTTTATATGTTAGTCAAATGTAATTTTCAAAACTAATAATTTTGAAGGGTAATATATAAAGAATAGAAACGAAGAAAATAGTACTTTTTGAACGAACTTATTTTTTTAACCCGACCAGAATAGAAATTGGTATTACATCTGTAAAATAATATCTTTTTAAAAAAGAAAAAATGGTAAAAACAAATTAGAAATTTTCAAAAAGATGGTGTTAGATTTTATGGGGTTCTTTCTTTGAAGCTAATAGAAAAGGCAACAATAATAAATTTTACTAGTCATTTATCATATTAATTTTTTTTAATCTATTAGGTTTAGGATAAATCAGCAAAATGAACATTTCTTTTATCATACACTAAGGATCATTCAATCAAGTGAAATATATTAAGGATCAAAATAAATCTCTTTATTATACATTAAAAACTATTTCAATCAAGTAAAACACATAAGGACAAAAATAAAGCATTATCTATATAGTAAGGACCGTTTTGGTCATTTTCTCGTTGCTTTGCTATGGTCTGTTTTCTCCCCTTTTAGGATCCGTTTGGTAGGAAGTATTAATCAAAATAATTCATGGATTAAAATATAGTCCAACAAAAACATTGTTTGGTTACTTTATTTTACCTAATCCATGGATTACTAATACCTCATACAAGGTATTATTTTATCCCTAGGAAAGGGAGGGATAGCTAATCCAAGGATTAGTAATCCTTGGATAAGACCCCTAATGACTAAATTATTCCCAAATCTTTTTTCCTATTTTTTTTTTGTAATTCATGTTCTTTTTTTATTTATATGAGAATATTTATAAATGTTCGTTTAGTTCTCCAAATTTATTCCATGTAATTTGATGATTTCACAAACTAATATTTTTTTCTCCATGTTTGAGTTGTTATATTGGGTTGATTTTTTGTTTTTAAATGTAGTTCGTCAATTGACCACGTGAACTATTTTCTTTTATTTTTAAAATAAGCTAAGCGTATTTGAACAATTTAAGTAGCCTTAAATTCATGTTAAGTTCAAGGTTTATTTGACCAACAAAAAATTAAAAATATACCATGTGACATATCACACCTCAAAATTAATAATATTTTTAT